>NC_080782.1:49851745-50160836 GCF_028018385.1 Neofelis nebulosa
GGGAAGCAAGTGGTCCTACCAGAGGGACCCATATGAACCAGGCTCCAACGTGTCAAACAGCAGAGTGTGTTCAGAGTTTGAGTGTTCTCTAATAGACCTGAAATATGATGTGTGGCTGTCCATAAATCTGGAAACGTGGGCAGGAACTTTGTGAGCCACACTTGGACATGTCCTGTATGTGGTAGGAAGACTACATATCACAGAGGTTCAATGCTTGGGCTTTTAAGTCAGACCATGTGTCCTTGATCCCAGTTCTTATATGTATTAGCTAGTGATCATGGGCAATGTAATTCTTCTGAGCTTTAATTTTCACAGCTATGAAATGGGGATAATAATGCCTACTTGTATGGTTTGTTCTGAGGATGAAATATGGGGTAATGCATGTATAACTCTTGTTGTACTGTTTATTGCAAAATATGCTCCCAGTAAGTGGAACTATATGACAATAATGATGATGACAGCTATCATTAGAAGGGTTTATCATAAATAGCTGCCTAGTTGTGCATCATATTGTCATTATACTGAAAAGTAAAGATCTGATGATGACTCCCAGGGAATTTACTGTCTTAGAGACGGTACTAACTTGAACAAAGAAAGCATGATCAAGTTGTGTAAGCAACTTTGCATTTCTGTGCTTATCAGTGAAGGTTTACTATTATTTACCCAAAGTGGGAGGGCAGAGAAATTACCCTGGTTTGACATCAAGCAGGCTGTCATTAATAATTATTTAAC
The DNA here is from genome assembly GCF_028018385.1 of Neofelis nebulosa. Lineage (NCBI taxonomy): Eukaryota > Metazoa > Chordata > Mammalia > Carnivora > Felidae > Neofelis > Neofelis nebulosa. Next base: position 49,852,478 of record NC_080782.1, read on the forward strand.
TTGGGGCACCTGGGTGGCTTAGTCAGTTGAGCATCCATCTTCAGCTCAGGTCATGATCTCATGGTTCGTGAGTTCAAGCCCCTGCTGTCAGACTGTCAGATCCTCTGTCTCCCTCTCTCTACCCCTCCCCTGCTTGTGCTCTCTCAAAAATAAATAAGCATTAAAAATTATTATTTAGCTTATGCTCTGTTTTATTAATTGTGGTAAACTCAGAGACAAAGAATGAATAGGTAAATTTTCCATTCACATCTGAGGAAGGGCAGACAGACTTGAATTTTAGGTTCCCTGATCCAAAGGTGCATTGACAACCTTCTTCATTTTCCAGCCAGGAGGGCTGTGATGAAGTTCTGTCCTGGGGATTGGCAGGGATAGGGATTATAAGCTTCTGTGTAGGGTGTCTGAATTCTAGGCTGCCTCTTGCTCAAAGCCCTTCAAAAATGGCAGGCCCTTGGCCAGCAGGTGGTTGTGTGGATGCTGTGCTCTTGGGAAGAGTATCTCAGCCTCTGTGGCCTGAGGACCTAGGGAGAGGAAGGATGAAGGAAGAGGCAGAGAAGCAAGTGCCAACAAATGGACGGAACAGCTCTCAGCCATGTGTGCATATTAGAGGGCTTAGTGTGATGACAGTGACCGATGGGGACTGAACTAGAGCTCTTATCTCCATTTTTCCCCATATTCTGACACAAACCAAGGCAGAGAGAGGAAGCCACAAAAATGACAGATACCAGTCTTTTCACTGACCTGATTGCATGGTGCAGGAAGGTGGATTCTGTGTAGTTTAGAAAAATAAAAACATATGACATTGCTCAAAAATGGAGTATTGAGTCACGATTTCTACTCATTAAAATAACTTTCATACAGACTTCAATTCATTGCAAGTATTGGCAAGGATCAACTCAGATGCCAAAGAAAACTGGCATAAGAGTAGCCTTCTCCACCCTACCACCCCAACAAAAACACCTCATTGTGGGGGCTATTGATTTTCTCCGTTCTCTCCTTCTCCACTTTCTGTCCCTAGTGCCCACAGTACCTATGTGCTGGGAGGAACATGTATGGGAGCATTGGGTGGGTGCTTCTGGAGACGGCTGACCCTGGTTCATTGTATTTCCTGTTGGTGGTCTGGATATTTTAGCAGGCACTGTATCTTTTTCTGTTAACGGCTTTAGACCGTTATCAGCCCTGCTGCTGCTGCCCTCACACATACAGTCTTGGCAAGACACTGCCAGACCACCCTCTCCACTGCCCCCATCTGCCCACCACACCCCTTTCTCCTGTAAACCTCAAAGAACTCCAAGGAAGGAGCAAGTTGCCTCCTGCTGCTCTGTCCTCCACCAGTTTGACTGGTTTTTCCTGCTACCGCACACAGCCCAGTCTTTCTGCTTCTGAGGCCTTGGTGACCCACGGAGACCTACATGGTTAGCAGCCATAGGACAAAAAACCCAGGTTTGGCAGGCAAACAGTAAAATTGGTCTTTTCAAGTGATTCTGAGAACCTGAAGAGTGACTTTGTTGTAAAGCCTGTGATTTTCCTTTCTGCTTCCAATGAGTTGGATGTTTGAACTATACTTAGTATTCAGAACTCAAAGTCCTCTTTGTGCTCATTGCTTGAGAACATATTACAAAGTGAACCCTTTCTCTCAGTAAGGGGCAGAAGGTTTTTGAAGAGCTCTGCCTCTGTCCTTCAGATTGTAATCATATTTGACATACCAACTGGCCATCATCACACCAGGTCCTTAGTACATTTCCGAGCAAGGAAGAGGGAGAAACTATTCTCCTACTCTTAAAAAGAAAGGTTGCAAAAATGACTAATTTAATTCAAGCTTTACCTGGATAGAAACTGATTACTATAGAAAATGAGGCAAGAAACTCACACGGACTGTAACACCAAGTATGTGCTGGGGACCCAGTACACATCCTCTTGTTTAATCCTCTAGCAAGGTAGCTTGGCAGGCTGTCTGGCAGCCTCTCGTTAATTACCATGGCCTCAGCTCCAGGAGAGACACACCAGAAGCTACAGGGCCTGTTGAGTTGCCCAGTGTCACATATGCCAACTTCTATTGGTTCAAGCAAATGATAAAGCCAAACCAGATGCAAGAGGTGGGGACCGAGACTCCACCTTTTGGTGGGAGTTGCTGCTGATGGGTGTGCAGTATAAGGGATGGGCAGAATTACTGAGGCCATCTTTGCAATCAACTGTCACACTGGACCTGGGGGGAGAAAAGGAATAATGACAGCTGATGTGAACCTAACCCCAAAGATCTAATGTCAAATGAAACAACATTCACAAAATGTTTTGATCCCCTTGGCAGAAAAGTGCAGTGTACAGTGAGAGGACAGGGGCAAGTATCCATGAAACATAAACAGAGGTAGTTTCTATTATCACATGACCCACAAAATCGATTAGATAGACTTAATCAGATTTGGAGGGTAGGTTTGCAATGATTAGACAAAATATAGGCAATATTTATTTGGCATGCATGTGATTCACAGTGAGGAGCTCGGGAGAAGTCACTCTCTAGTGCAGTTGACAGTAAACTGAGGCCTGCAGGCTGCTGGCTGGGAGAGACATGCCAAGGGATGAGGATAGTGTGGGCAGAGAAAGTAAACTGGTTTCAATGGGAGCCCTAAATTGAAGGTCAAAAGGGTGGATGTATAGCAAGTGTTGATTTGCAACTGAGATTCTTCTCACATAAGCAACTCTGAGAAGCATGCTTCTGGGTAAGTAACCGCCTTCATTTATTTATCTAACAATGGTTAATGATTCTTTAAACCACACCTAGTAGACATGCTAGTTATTAGGGTCTATTGTTATTTCTCTATCTCTAAAAGCTTTCTGTTACTGACCGTTAGTGTGATAAGCAGGGCTTCATATCTCAATGAGTTTTACTTCTTAGAATGACCTTGGTGTCCCTGTTTTCTGGTGATGGATTCAGAAAGAAGTTAAGGAAACACTGTAACTGGTAGGGGAGTAGTGGAAATTTTTCTGAAGTTAACATATTGTACCTAGGGTAGAATGGCAATAACATCAGTTTGGGATGTAGAAGATCTGGCTTTAATTTTAGCTCTTTCACCAGCTATGTTATTGTAGAGGCTTCTCTTTCTTTCAACCCCCACAATAGGTAGTTATCTATAATTTCTCTTGAACCTAACCACTATGCAGTGCATCTTTCCTGCCATGATCTAGTCCTTTATCAACTGTCTTTTGGATTTGAGGTGCCTTGGTGGCTCAGTCAGTTGAGCATCCCACTCTTGATTTCGATTCAGGTTATGATTCCAGGATCGTGGGATCGAGCCTCACCTTGTGCTGAGTGCGGAGCCTGAACAATCTCTCTCTTTCTCTCCCTCCCGCTCCCTCTCCCTCTCCCCCTCCCCCCACACTTGTGTGTGCGCACGCTCTCTCTCTCTCAAATAAAAAATAAAAAATAAAAAAGCAATGCTTTTCTAGAGTTTGTATCTGAACATCTCACTCTTCCATGGCTCTCTATTGTCTCTGTAAGCACCTGTGTTTGGAAAACAGCCCATTTTATGTTCTTTGGAGGTTTACTTCTTGCCACTGTTTTCCTTCTGTAGTAGATTGATTTTAAGAAATGGCCTAAATTCTCCCTCCCTATATCCATATGCTTTGCAAAAAGACTGCAGCTTCTCCTATCAAGAGGTGGAGTCTGGTTCCTTACCTCTTGACTCTGGGCTGTCCTTGTGAATTGCTTTGGCTTACTGAATGCACTGGAAGTGGCACTGAGTCAATTCTGAGCCTGGGCAGCAGAGGCTTAGAGTGCTTCTGCTCTTTTTTATGGAATCCTGCCACTGTTGTGTGCACAAAGCCAGCTAGCCTGCTGGGAAATGAGAGACTACTTGGAGGAGAGCCCAGTTGTGATAGCCAGGGCTATCAGAAACCAGGCTACAGCCAGCTAATGCCCACACATGCGAGAGAGAGCTATCTGCCCTATTCTCAGCTGACTGCTCATATGTGCATGAGCCCAGCTGAGGCTAGAAGAACCACTCAGCTGACCAACAGACTCATGAGCAGTAATAATGCTCTTTATTTTAAACCACTGAGTTTTGGGATGGGTTGTTACACAGCGATGACTAATTGATACACCCTTAATTCTGTCTCTCTGCACTATGGCTCCAGTCAGGATAAATTTCTTCCAGTTTTCTATATATGCCATCTTCATCTTTACTTTTGGTCTTTGCACAGGCTGGTTCTTGCTCTTCAGCATCACCCTTTACTTGGCTAAAGTCTATTCATTTTTCATGAATGCTAGACAGCTAGCAAGATTGCCCTTAACCTCATCAAGAGTAGGTTAGCTGTCGCTGCCGTGTTCTCCCATAGTTTTCTGCCCTTACCCCCTTCATGGCAGTAGTCATACTGTATTGTAATTACCTGTCTTCTCATCTGACTTCCTAGTCTCCTTTAAGTTCCTGAGGGCAGGCCTGCATCTTGTTTGAAGGAATATTGTCTAAGATTAACATAATGTCTAGTATATAGTAGGGACAAAATAGAACTCTGTCTATGAATAAATGAAGTTATTCTACTTTCCCAAGTTTCAGTTTCATCCTTTGTAAAATATGAGGGGTGGAAAGAATCAGGGACAAAAATAGGTTTTGTTTTGTATGTTGACTCTGACCCCTTGGTTGTGAACATCTGCAGTTCTATACTGAGGCGATTATGAGGCTGTGACCAGAGTTATAGGGGAGAACTTCATAATTAATTAGCTATGTCTGCCATGGTCAGGAAATAGGAAGTGACAGCAAGTCTTCCAAAGACGTGCCAATCTAGGGAAAGATGATTTATTTCTCTGATTCAGCTACTGTGAATTTGAATCTTGCTCAGCCCAGTCATATCTGCAGTATGTATTGTGTTAATGAAGGGAAAACCAAAAGTTAAACTGGCTTGGTGCTAAAATTAATGTCACTTGCTATGGTAGAGACTAAGTGCTCACCAATCCATTTTCTCTTTTGCCTGGGCACATACTAGACTCTGTTTCTTCAGCACTTTGCATTAAATCTGGGGCATCTGACTGGTTCTCACAAATGTGATATAAGCTGAAATGATGTAAGTTGCCTCTGGGCTGAGCTGGTTAAGCACAGAGAAGCCTTCTTTGTGCTCTCTCCTTCTTCCTTCTTGACCCATTCCAAAGAGGGAATCCACTGGAAGGATCTGGGTACCCGAGGGACTGCATCTTACATTGGACTGTGATGAGAATGAGAAATAAGCCTTTATCTCTCAAATCACTGAGATTTTGTGGGGAGAGGTGTTATCCTAATACATCTGCCTGCCTTTTTTCCTCCTCTTTGATTGTTTTTTTTAAGCGTGCAGGCATGGAAGAGTTAGGTGCCAAACGTTAATGGCATCTATGCAAGTCAATAAAAATTAAATTTGATAATTCAGATGCTTCAGGTAACCCAAAGTAATGACTTTATAAATTGAGCTACTTTAGAAGTCTGGACTGTTCTGGTCTGCATTTATTGCTGCTCTTTCTACCTTAGGTCCTTTTCCCATATAAAGTGACCCACTACAGGGACATGATAAAAGCCCCACATGGAGCACCCCTCTCCTCCTCCTCCCCCCCCTTTTTTTTGATATCAGTTACCCAACAGACCCTGCAGGTGAAAAAGTTTATTGCTCTTAAAGCTCAAAAGGTAATTGATTTCTCCCCTCAACCTCCTGCCTTCCACAATGTGATTGCAAAAGTTTCCACACTCATGACAGAAACAGAAAACATAGATTTAAGATATTCATGCCTTTCTATCTGCAGCAATGTGGGGCCATGAATATGCATACGCAGCCAGACAGCATTGCCTTCTTGTTCAGGGAGACAAGACGCATCTACAAAAAGTGGGAGAAGGTGACCTTTCCTATATATCTGCCCTACAATCTTGGGCATCTTACCTTCTAAGTTCCTGGATATCAAGCCCTTATTCTTCCCCCAGTAATTATGGTCTCCAGAGCTGCCTGCTTTTCTTGCAGTAAAATGTTTTCTCTCTAAGATACCATCAAAACTTCCTCATCCTGTGGCCCAGGTCTCACTCGGCTCTCTAATCGGCTCAATTCTTGTGAACCAGTGTGTTACTGAGTACTTAGAAAGGGAAGTGGCTTTTCTCTAATGTAATAAATGATTCCTCTCTGTAGTAGTCCACGGGATGATGTTGCCTAAACTGGAAATTTCACACTGGACATTTCAGGCCAGTAAGGACAAAAGGAAAGTCTACTGCATACCAGTACAGGGAGGTTCTTGGGCAAGCATGGCCTCCTGGCACTCCTCAGGTCACCCTTTGAAGGTAGCATTGTTATTTGCCAGTATGCAATGCTGTTCCAGTGAGCATACTGTGATGGCAGAGACCCGAGCAATGAGCTAGTGGGAGCTTTGATGTTATGGACAGCAGGAGTTTAATGTGTGCCAGGGCACATGTCAGAGGGCTAAGTAAAGGTCAATGGGTGGTATAGATTTCTGGTAAAAACAGGGCAGGAGGAGGGCACTGGGACTGGGTGGGGGTAGAGAGAGGTTTTAGAATGCAACAGGCAATAAGGAAATGCAGCAACTTGGAGGTTTTTGGGTTTTTTTTTAATCCCCTTTATGACTCATTTTTTCTTTTCTTTTTTCTTTTCTTTTCTTTCATTTTTGTGGGTGCTATAGAGTGGGCCTGAAGGCTTGAATTTGCCTGTACCTTTGATTTATAGTGGAAGCCCAAACTAACACCATCACTACCACCACCACCAATAAATATAAGATCATATTTATTGAGCCCTTACCATGTGCCAGTGGTTCATTTATTGCTCCCTACAACTCTTTGCAGTCTCAGTATCATTATCCCACATTTTTTTAAGGAAGGGAAGAGGCAGAGGGAGATGGAAAGAGAGAATCTTAAGCTGACTCACAGTCCAGAGTGAGGCCAAACGCAGGGCTCAAACTCATGAGCTTGAGATCATGACCTGAGCCAAAATCAAGAGTTGGACACTTAACTGAGCCACCCAGGTGTCCCAATTATCCAACGTTTATAGATGAGGAAACTGTAGTTAAAAAATAACTTGTGTAAGGTTACAAAGCTAGTAAAATGTCAGAGACTGCACCCTGTTCTTAACCATAATACCTGACTCAGCATCCTTGAGAGGTAAAGAAGCCAGAAACTTTTGTAGGACCTAGACCTCCTGTTGTCAGCCTTACCTGTCTCATGAAAGGTAGTTCAATGTTAAGATGTTCAGTCAGGAGTCAGTCTTGCCAGCAAGGATTCCACCAGGATCTTTGGCTGGCCACATTCTCTCTGGGCAAGTCTTTGCAACCAGTGTCCTTTGGCTGATTTGAGAAAGCAGGCTGCCAGCTTGCATAAGGTGAAGCCTCATCAGTACTAGAGGAAGAGAAGCATTAAGGTGAAAGCCCTAGAGAATTTGGGGTTGTCATATCCCTTGTCAGTCAGGCAGGGTCACCCAGTGGAAGATTCCCCAGTCATTAAATGGCCCTGGAGGAAGCTAACATGCTGTCCTTGAGAGAACCATGGCGGTAACAAAAAGACGTGCAGACATAACTGTACATTTGTGAGCAGAAAATCCATCGTGACAACAGGCTGCATTTGAGTCACCAAATGGATGCGGCCACCTGGCTGGATCTTGACTGCCACAGCACGTCCGGAGAAGTCAGCCGTGGCTCCAGCCCTGGCCGCCAGTGTGAGGGAAGTGGTTCAGTAATCAGATCTTTCAAAATCAATTTAGCTCATGCTCCAAAGTCCTGACTGTAACTGACAACTTCCTCCATGGTTTCCTTAACTATCAGATAAAAATGTTAAACTGTTTTAAACCCTTTTGAGGCCAGGATTCACCTTCAAGTGGAATTTTAAGAGGCACCTGCAAAGAGATTTGACTTAATTTCAGGTCTTTCCTTTCCACTACTATGAATAATTAGCTAAGCAGTCCCAGTACCCAGAGTTTATGTACAGTGATCCATAGTGGGAAATATTAAAGAAGCCTGTGCCTAGTGGTGGTGGCGTAAAAAGATTTCTACCCACCTTCTGTGTTCTATGAAATGGGGATAACGATAATGTATTCTGCTGGGTAGATGCAGGCCAATTAGTCCAAGTTTGTAAAGCTCAGGCAGGGTCTTATTACAGCTTTACTGCTCCTGGAGAGTAGGCAGGACCTTCCTGTGACTTTGCATGTGAAACTAATTGCCCTGGAAATGTCGGGAATTTGATCTTCCATCAAATCCTCCAGCCCTTCAGATCCCTTGACAATCTTTGGCTATTTGCATCTCAAGGTTAAGGGAAGCTACTGCTTTCTGGATGGATGCTAATCAGTTGTGAAAACTTTTGATCTCCTCTTGAAAACTAAAACTCTGTTGCAATTGCCTTATTCGGAGTCTGGTGAGAATGGAGGAGAAGTGAGATAGGGTGGCTTTATTGCAATGAGTGATGTGTTTAGCAGTTTTGAGTTTTAATTCTATTTTCCTTGGGCTCTGTGGGATCCTGGAAAATCACTTAATATTTCTGAGTATTTTTCCCCTCCAAATGTGATCTGAATTTTGTCACATTTCCCCAGGGAGAAATTGGAGAAATTACGTTTATGAAACTCTAGATTATCATAGTACATAGATTTATTTATTTATTTATTTAAAAAAATTTTTTTTTAATGTTTTTTATTTATTTTTGAGACAGAGAGAGACAGAGCATGAACCGGGGAGGGGCAGAGAGAGAGGGAGACACAGAATAGGAAGCAGGCTCCAGGCTCTGAGCCATCAGCCCAGAGCCCGACGCGGGGCTCGAACCCACAGACCGCGAGATCGTGACCTGAGCTGAAGTCGGACGCTTAACCGACTGAGCCACCCAGGCGCCCCTCATAGTATGTAGATTTAAAACAAAGAAACTTTGCAAATAGTTTTCTGGAGGAAAAATATATGCTTATCCATACCCGCATGAGTACTGTTTTCCTACAATGCAATTTTAGCCAGACTGCGTGCTTTTCAGACATAAAAGTTAGCCAAGGGTTCTCAACAGTGGTGCTATTGGCATTTTGGACCACATCATTCTTTGTTGTGGGGGGATTGTCCTGGGTATTATAGAGTGTTCAGCAATATCCCTGGCCTCTACCTACTAGTTGCCAGTAGCACCCTGTTAAATTGATTAAACAAGGAGGCCATTAGACTGAGGTGTTTCTAAAACCTTAGCAGCCTGCATAAGCAAACCAAAACCTAAGCCTAGAAATGCCTCAAGGTTAAGAAATCAAAACCTGAGGACAACCAACCATAAATAGCCAACTAGGTTTTCCCAAATAAGGTAACAGCTCAAGCTACAGCCAATCAATCCTTGCATTTCTTGCATGTATTCTCCATAAAAGTCTTGCCACTAGAGCTTGTTGGAGGAATGCTTCTAGCCACTTATAGTTGGGTGCTACAGATTTGAATCAATTTTTGCTCGAACAAACTCTTAAAAATTTTAATATGTCTCAGTTTATCTTTTAACAACCCCCAAGTCATGACAATCAAAAATTCCTCTAGACATTGTCACGTGTCCCCTGGGATAGGATTGCTGAATTTAGCAAATAAAAATACAGGATGCCTAGTTAAATTTGAATTTCAGAGAAACAATGAATAAATTTTAGAATGTATAAGTTTAACTGGGTGTACTATATTTAATCTGGCACCTATCTGGGGGACAGACTCTCCCCCTACTTAAGAACCACTATTCTAGATAAAGATTTGCATTTATCATTGAACTCACATTATTCTCATACTTCTCTCATTCCTGCTCCCCTTTTCTTTCTTTTTCCTCTTTCTCTCTATATCTGGCCTTCAAGATAAAGGGTAAAATAAATTACATTGTAGGCCTCACCATAAACTGTTTTTAGTCTAGGCATGAGAGAAAGTAGAAACAAATTTTTATAATACTATGATAAAATGAGAGTCACAAAAAAAATAACAAAAGAAAGAAAGAAAGAAAGAAAGAAAGAAAGAACGAAAGAATTTTGGCAAGCCAAAATCATGCCTCTCCAAGCAGAATCCTTGCATGACTGGCACAGGACCCAATCAGATAGGCCTTTGAGGAAAGGAAATTCTGTGTGCTGCCAAGATCTCCATGGACCCTTTGAAAGTGAAACCCAGAAGTTAACGGGAGTTTTTCCTTCTGCCATTTAGTCACCAAATACTTTTTGAGCAGTGGCAAAATCAACCAGGTGCTATATGGCATACAAATAAGAAAAGGCACAGTTTGTGCCTGGTAGAGAAGAAGCAGGTTGTCATTCCATACAGAGATACTTGCTGATAACAGGCTACCAAGGCCTAATTAAAATGCAGATGATACTCCCAAGGAGAAACCCATAACCACCGGCAGTGTGCAAGTTAGGGAAGCCTTTGCAGAGCAGGTAAGATGGAAGGATGGGTGGAGTTGGGGTGGGGGTAAGGGAACAAAGGTGGTTGGAGACATAAGACTGCACCTTGAGGATCAATGATTTGATGCTCAGAGCACACCAAAAATATAGTGTTCCTTTAAATTGATAGTCAGATATTTGTTCAATATTAGTGTAGAGGAGCATGCATGGAGGAAGTAGAGAGAAGAAGGCTAGCTTTTGTCCGTCTTTATTCTTTTCTTTATTGTCCCCAAGGATTTGTTATTGCTCAACTCTGCAAAATAAAAGTTAATCAGACTACTGGTTAGAGACCATCTGTTGCTACTGAGACTGCTCTTTGAGGAGACCCTAGCTCCCCACTTCCACCACAATGTATTTGATATTTCATTCAATTCCATAGGATGTCTTGCTGAGACGAGTTCTCCACTTTCTCACAGTTGCCACTCTTTTTCAGTGCCCCTTAATAGATTCTTGATTGCCCTACTCGTCCCCTTCTTAGTCCAGCTGTAAGCCTATCAGGATATTATTGACACAAATGTGTGATCAAACCATTTGCATGTATTAGTCACTCTGTAAAAGGGTCTTCTTCACCAAATGCTCCATGAAAAGGCTTTCCCTGGTGAAGGCAGAAGAGATAGGACACAATGGTGCCAGGGAAGAAGCATTCAGCTGGGAAGCAGAAGGCTAGTTTTGAGTTCTGGCTTTGCAAGTAACTTGCTGCGTGTTTTTGTGTATGTCACACCCCCACCCTGGGTCTTCATTTCTTTCTCTAAAAAACAGAAGTTTGAACTAGAACCAGGGTGGCAAAACAAGTTTTATCTTAAACACCAATTCTGATTGATTGGTAGCAGCTCCCTGGGATGTTGCATAGAGAAAGTTTTTATTTTTTAAGATTTTATTTTTAAGTAATCTCTACACCCAATGTGGGGCTCCAGTTCGCAACCCCAGGATCAAGAGTCACATGCTTAAGGAGCCAGCGAGGCACCCATAGAGAAAGCTTTTTAGGCTACATCTGAGCTCTGGAAGAAAGAGTGATCAATTAGCAAGGTCTACCATGAGTGCAAAAAGGGGATGGTGGTGATGATAGTATGGGTGCCTCATTTTTAGTATTCCTTGGTTGAATAGGCTCTGAAAAATTCCAAGCAGAGTTCTCAGACAATGTGAATATTGGTTAAACATTGAGAGAGAGTATCTATATTTGGAGTTAGAATTCTGTGGATTTCCCCAAAATGATAGTTGGGTTGCTCAGTGCAGAATAGCTCTACAGTTGACCTATGGAATAGCATGATTTGAATAGGTTTTGAACTCTGTGGGTTCACTTTTATACAAATTTTTTCTTGGATAAATATAGTACAGTGCTGTAAATGTATTTTCTCTTCCTTATTTTCTTAATAACATTTTCTTTTCTCTAGCTTACTTTAAGAGTGCAGTATATAGTATGTATAAGACATATAACATAAAATATGTGAATCAACTGTTTATGTTATTGGTAAGGCTGTAGGTCAACAGTAGGCTATTAGCAGTTAAGTGTCTGGGGAGTCCAAAGTTATATGTGGATTTTTTACTGTATGGGGGGTTGTTACCTCTAACCCCCATGTTGTTCAAGGGTCAACTGTAATTCTTTGCTTCATTTGAGATGGCTTAGCATCTGAACTGCCACCAACAGAATCTGCACATCTCTGGTTTTTCTAGAAGTGGAGAATCCTTATACTAATAGAACCATACTTAAATGATTTAGTCCTTCAGCACACGTTACAATTTTTTTTTATTATAAAATAAGTTGATATGACCCTAACCAAAACAAAATAAAACAAAAGCCAAGAACTATAGAACAGCAAGAAAACAAGAAAATGACAATTCCATATATAAAAAAAGAGCAAAGAATATCAACAGGCAACCCAAAGGAGAAAGATAAACCTGTTAAACATATGAAACATAAATCATTTTTAATATGCTAAGCAATGCAAAGTGAAACAGGGTACTGTTTCCCTCCATCATATTGGTAAGTAATATCCAGTGTTGACAAAGAAGCAATATAGAAAAGGAAGTAAACTACCACAACCATTTTGGAGGACAATTTGGACTTATCTATAAATACTTTAAGTGCACATACCCTTTGACCTAGCAATTTCGCTTCTAGGAATTTATCTTACAAAAGAACGCTGGTACAAAAATAGAAATACTCAAGGGCATTTATTGTAGCAATTTTGTTTTATTTTTTAAGTTAATTAATTAACTTAATTGCTTGATTAATTAATTAATTAACTTAATTAATTAACTTAATTAATTGCTACACTCAAGGTGGGGCTTGAACTCACAGCTCCCAGATCAAAAGCTGCATGGTCTTCTGAGCCAGCAAGGCTCCCCAATAAGCAATTTTAAACAGCAAACACATAGAATCAACTTAAATACATATAATCAATAAAGAAATAAAGAAATAAAGCATGATATACTGTATTATATGTGTTAGATTATACTGGGTCTGCTTGGTTCAGCTAAGAATTGTTTCCCAGAGTTCCCTTCCCTGTATGATGCTATGTTAAAGCTGGCCAAAAGAGGAGCTTTGTGAGATTGGGAAGGTTTAAGTGAAGAGGGACCATTACTCACTACCACCAGAAAATCCTACTGCCAAACTAACACACACACACACACACACACACACACACACACACACACAATTTCTGTCAGTTTATATTCATGGATAAAACCCTGGAAAGCCCCACATGAAATTGTTAATGGTGGTTAATTTGGAATTGGGATTTGACAGTGATGATGAGTATGGTAAGTAGATTTTGCCTTTTAAACTTCTTTGTTGTTTATCCTTGTTATAAAGAGCAAATACAGAGGTGACTGGGTGACTCAGTCGGTTAAGCATCCACTTTGGCTCAGGTCATGATCTCATAGCTCATGAGTTTGAGCACCACATCGGGTTCTGTGCTGACAGCTCAGAGCCTGGAGCCTGCTTCGGATTCTGTGTCTCCCTCTTTCTCTGCCTTTCCCTGCTCATGCTGATTCTCTCTCAAAAATAAATAAACATTAAAAAACATTTTTTTTAAAGAGCAAATACAAAGGTACATTTGAGAAAAAAGAAAAACACTTAAAAATAGTGTATTACAATTTTGGAAAATGCAAATAGAGCAAAGGAAATATGTATAAAATACATGATATCTGTACTTCAATAATAAAATATAATTTTTTAAACATTTTAGTTTATTTAAATTTCTAGTCTTTACTCATGCTTTTAAAACTGCTTTGTGAGGGGTGCCTGGGTGGCTCAGTTGGTTAAGCGTCCGACCTCAGCTCCGGTCACCATCTTGCGGTCCGTGAGTTCGAGCCCCGCATCAGGCTCTGGGCTGATGGCTCAGAGCCTGGAGCCTGCTTCCGATTCTGTGTCTCCCTCTCTCTCTCTGCCCCTCCCCCGTTCATGCTCTGTCTCTCTCTGTCCCAAAAACAAATAAACATTAAAAAAAATGTTTAAAACTGCTTTGTGAAATATAAAAACCATAAAATAAACTGCATGTATGTAAAGTGTTCAATTTGATGAGTGTAGATGTATGTCTACACTTGTGAACCATCACCAAAATCAGTGTAATGAACACATACCTCTCAAAAGTTTCTTTATGTTTCACTATAATTCCTTCTTCTTGGGGCACCTGGGAGGCTCAGTTGGTTAAGCGTCCAACTCTTGATTTCGACTCAGTCATGGTTCCTGAGTTCAGGCCCCACCTCAAACTCTGTGCTGACAGCGTGCAGTCTGCTTGAGATTCTCTCTCTCCCTCTCTCAAAATAAATAAATAAACTTTAAAAAAATCCAAAAAAATTCCTTCTTGTCTCCCAACCATATTCTCCAACAGCTATTTATCTGCTTTTTTCTATTGTAAATTATTTTTGCATTTCTAGAATTACATATAAATGGAATCAAACATGTATATCGTGTTTTTTGTCTGATTTATTTCATTCATTGTAATTATTTTGAAGTTTATCCCTGTTGTGTGTATTAATAATCTGTTCATTTCTACTGTTGAGTTGTATTGCATTGTGTGGATTTCTTTTTTTTTTTTTTTTTTTTTTTTTAAACGTTTTTTTAAATTTATTTTTGGGACAGAGAGAGACAAAGCATGAACCGGGGAGGGGCAGAGAGAAAGGGAGACACAGAATCGGAAACAGGCTCCAGGCTCCGAGCCATCAGCCCAGAGCCTGACGCGGGGCTCGAACTCACGGACCGCGAGATCGTGACCTGGCTGAAGTCGGACGCTTAACCGACTGCGCCACCCAGGCGCCCCTGGATTTCTGATTTCTTTATCTATTGACATATTGATGGATATTTGAGTTTTTCCAATTTGGGGCTATTACAGTTAAAGCCATTATGAACATTCACATACAAGTCTTTGTATGTATATATGCTTTCTTTTTCTTTGGGTATATACCTAGGAGAGGGATGCCTGAATGGTATGGCAGATGTATTTTTGACTTTCTTTTTTTTTTTTTTTTTTTTACATTTATTTCTTTTTTGAGAGACAGAGCACAAGTTGGGGAGGGGCAGAGAGAGAAGGAGACACAGAATCCGAAGCAGGCTCCAGGCCCTGAGCTGTCAGCACAGAGCCCGACACGGGGCTCAAACTCACAAACCGTGAGATCATGAGCTGAGCCAAAGTCGGATGCTTAACAGTCTGAGCCACCCAAGCGCCCTGTGTATTTTTGACTTTTAAGAAACTGCCAAACTGTTCAAAGTGGTTCTGTCATTATGCATTTTCACTAGCAGTGTATGAAAGTTTCAGTTATGTGTTCATCAACCCTTGGTATAGTTCGTTTTTTTATTTAAACATTTTAAGAATTGTAATGATATCTCATTGTCGTTTAATTTGCATTCCCCTAATTACTAATAATGATCAGCACATTTTTGTGTGCCTGTTTGCCATCTGTGTGTGTGTGTGTGTGTGTGCGTGTGTGTGTGTGAGTATATGTATGTATATATTTTTTTGGTGAAATGATTGTTCAAATATTTTATTTAGGCTCTAATTGGTTTTTCTTATTAATAATCACTGAGTTGTAAGTATTCTTTATATATGTTTACAATCCTTCTCAAGGTATCTATTTTGCTGATCTTCTCTCCTAGTCTGGGGCTTGCTTGCCTTCATTTTCTTAATAGTGGTTTTTATATAGCAAAAAAATTTCATTTTGATGATGTCCAACTTATTAAATTCATGTTTTGATTTAAGACTACTCCAAAGTCTGTATGATTTCTTCTAGAAGTTTTATTGTTTGGATTCTTACATTTGGCTCTTTGATTCATTTTGAGTTATTTTTGTGTGTAGTATAATGTAAGGGTGTGGTTAATTTTGGTGTACCATTTGTTGAAAAGATTATCCTTTCTCTCATTGGACTGACTTGACATCTTTGTTATAAAGGAGTTGAACTTGTATGTGTGGATCTGTTTCTGGGCCCTCTATTTTGTTCCAGTGATCTATAAGTATGTCTTTTCATCAATATCATATTTTATTGTTTGTAATAACTTTATAATAATTCCTGAAATCAGGTAGTGTGAGCTCCCTTACTTTGTTCCTTAAAAAATTATTTGGCCTATCTGCATTTTGACACAAATTTTAAAATCAGTTTGTCAATTTCTAGAATTGAATAGAAATTTAAATAATAAATTTCTTTTGCTTGGATTTTGGATTGAGATTGCACTGAAACTGTAGATGAATTTGGGAAGAGTTGACATCTTAATATTGACAGTGCATTTCATTTTGATCTGTTTTTCACATATGGAGTAGTACATATTTATAAGTAAATCTATGACTTTTCAAGGGATGAAATCAGGTATTGCTTAACAGAGCAAAGTTAACTAGCCCTCAGAGACCGAACCCATGGCTTTGTCCTGAGCAATATGGAATGTTAGCAACTGTTCCTTAACTTGATTCAAATAAAATGTATTTGTTTAAGTTAAATACACATTTTTGTGTAGTAAAAAAATAAAATGTTGTTGTTTATTGACTATGATTAGCAGAATACATCTAAAAATGCCTGACCATTTGGGATGGCAAATGGTCATCCCAATAGGTGGGATATTCCTGTTATTACCTTGCCTCTCATTCCTTGTTATGGCAGAAATCATCAATCATGCCATTCTTTCTCAAAGAATGTATACATAGATACTATTTATTTATTTATTTATTAGCAGTGGTCCTGTTTATTTAATACTACTTATTACTGGTGGTCCTCAAACTCAGTTTACCTTTTCTGCAGTAAAGGGAATTCTTCCAAGGGGTTGAGTTAACTTGCAAAAGTTTTTCTAATGCTAAAGTCTGTCAACTTTTCATTCCTTACACCAGAATCTGCTAAGCCAAGGATTTTCCACTTGTTTTGCAACTCAAATTCTATGTGCATTTTTGACTCTAGCACATCCCTGCAGGGGGGTCAAAGTGGACTCAGTGTAATAGAGCCTTTAAATAGTACATAATGACTTAACTTCAAGGATTTTAACATTCTTGTAGGAGCCCCTGCTCCCACCTCCTACCTTGAAGCCTAAGGCCTTGGGCCCTCTGCTGACTCTACAGTGCAGCTGAAAATGCGTCCATTGTACTTAACAGCCCTGACTTCTAGTGCACTTGACTACTCTCCCAATCTGTATGTCACCTTATGAGGCCAGTTCTCCTACTACTAGTTTGCTGTTTCAGTTATTTCAGACCACTGGACTGACTCAGTGCATTATGGATACTCTTCCTCATGCTGAGCCATGGAAAACTTACTTTTTTTTTTTTTTTTTGGTTGCCATGACATTTGGAGAGGTGGAGGGCAGGGTTAGAGACCTGGTAGGGAGCACATGCTTCTATTGCTGATAATAAACTTAATTGAAGCTAAAAATTGTTGAGTCTCTTTGGTTTCTCCCTTGTGACCTCTCTGTAGTAATAGATGCCAGGAATTCAGGCCAGTTTGGGAGGGCAGGGTACTTGATGGATTCCATTTGCAGGTTGTAGAGTTGAGAAGAGGTGTTGATGGGTTGTCCTGGTAGAAAAGAGATGTAGATTTGGAGTTTAGGAGAAAGGTTTGCATTGGAGATTATTGATTTAGAAGGCATTTGCATATAGGTGACTGCTTAAGAGGCAATGGTAGATTGAAATCACCATTTTCTTTCAGGTGGGAATGTGCATAAAAAGAGGCCTACAGCTGGACCTTGGGGATACTCACATGTGAGAATGAGGAAAAATGGGGACCTGAAAGTGGAGGAAGTTGAGAAGAAATGATGGAGAGAAAACTAGCATTATTGTATTAGGTCCCTTCTTAATTTGTACTTGGCCAAAACTTTGCACCCTCAACCCTTGTAATAGCGATTAGCACATAGTCAGTGCTTAATAAACTTTTGTTAAATGACTGAATGTGTGGAATCCAAAAGAGATTTTCTAGGAGGAACCCAAGGTCAACAGTCTCCCAATGTTAAAACAAGGCTGGGATGAATGAGAAAAGGTTTCTTTGAGAAAAGGGCTTGGATTTGAGGGATTAGGAAATTACTAGTGACTTTACAGTATATAGGTTATAAACTCTTATCACCTCATGCTTAGATTATTGGAACATGTAAAATGCAGATGGTTAATACTTGATTCCTTGGATTAAGGTGAGGGCTCAATGATATGACTTGTAAATGGTGTTAAGTACTTAGCCCAACCTCTGATTCACTCATTAAAATAATATTTAATGAGCGTTTACTATGGTCTAGGTGTGGTTTTAATATCTGCAGATAGAACAGTGAATAAAACAGATAAGATTTGTGTATTCATGGACTTTATAATCAATCTGGGGTGGGGACAGGTAATAACAAAGACATCTGAGAGTGACAGATGCTGTGCAGAACCAAAGGATGATCATCTGATAGAGAGTGACGTGATGGGTAGCCTATACAGGTAAGGCCTCTCTGAGGAACTAATAGAAGCTAAGAGCTGAATGGGAAAAGGAGCCAATATTGACTATTACTATTCCTCCCTTCTTCCTCTTTTTATTTCTGGTTCTTCCTCTTTCCACTTCAACTGTTCATCTGCCTTACACATCGGCTCATTTCATCACATGCTCAAAACCTTTCCATGCCTCCACGAGTGACTTTGCAAGTTGTTATCTGGGCTAGGCCAGCAGAGGAAAGTGCTGCTTTCTGTATTACCAGTGGGCTGTCAGCTCCACGTGGTGCTGTAGAAAAGGCATCCTTGCCCCAGGCAAAGGCATTTACACCTTCCAGGGAGATGAATGATTAGAGACAGCAGAGGGGCAGAGGAGGTGGCAGACGCAGACACAGAGGAGGGAGTGGATAGGAAGCTAACAGGACTTAATCTATTAGAAGAGGAAAGGCCTTTGAAAAGTGAATTAATGATATTTGTAGCTGCATCAGGTAAGTAGTTGGCCAGAGTTCACTGATAATGAGACCAGGATTGAATTCCTATATGGACCAGAGAGCTTCATGTGGAGAAACTATGCTATTTACTCCCTGGCTATTGAGACTTAGGCAAACACATACCTCTCTGAACTTCAGTTCCCCAGTCTAAAATGAGCACACACATCTCATCTGCCTGCCCATGTCATAAAGAACAAATGAAAATGGATAATAAAGTGCTTTTTAAAATTATAATTTTTCAGTGTGATCTATTGTTATTACTGATTATGTTATTATTTTCGTGACCTAGGTACCTTCCTCCCCTCCTTGTTCTGCAATGTATCAGCTGGCTATCTCTCATAGTGGATATTCAACCACACTGGGAATGTTCCTTATAAATCAATCAATAGCCCTTCAATAGGCCCATTATACTGACCCTGAGTTAGGAAGATCATATATTCTCAAGTGCTAGTGCTTGGGCTATTCTACCCACTCCTGGCTAAGTCTTTGTTTTACTTATTTTAATATTTGTTACACTCTATTGCAGTGCTTCTAACCACTAACCACTAGTGTAGATTTCCTGTCTCCTCATCATGAATGAGTCGTAGGCGGAGCCTTCTTTGACCTTTGTCCTTTTGCCTGATCTCTAGAGAACTGGAAATTAGGTCATTTGGTGTTTACTACCCAGTGATGACAACTGTAGGGCACATGTGCCTCACCCCCAATATCCTGCTCATCATGGATACTGCTAATTGATTATTGCCTTATCCGCTATTGATGCAGCTTACCAGCCCTACAATGGGGAACCACTGGGTACATGTGGCTACAGAGCATTTGAAATGTGCCTAGTCCAAATGGATGAATGTTGTACAAGTAAAATACATAATGATCATGGAGACACCATAAAAGAAAAAAATGTAAAATATCTCAATAATTTTATATCTGTTGCAAGTTGAAATAATATTTTGCATATATTAATTAAAATATGCTATTAAACTTACTTTTACCTATTTCTTTTAACATTGTTTTTTGATGGCTGCTAGCAAATGTAAAATTATAAATGTGGCTCACATTTGTGGCTCATGTTCTATTTCTACTGTATAATGCTGCCTTCAAATCATTATTAAGACAGTTCTTTAGGCATTCAATGACCAATAAACCAGAAATTAAAGGAGTTGTATTTTTGGGGGAGCAGAAGAGAGGTTGACATTTCGAATTTACATCTAGAATGAAAGAAAAAAAAGAGCTTGAGTTTATCTAATTTAGTGGTTCCCAAACATGTCTCTGTATCAGAAAGTCCTGGGATCTGAAATTATAAAATTAGAGATTTCCAGGTTCCACTCTTGGTGATTCTGGTTAATAGGTCTGAGATGGGGCCCTGGATTGTGTATTTTCTTCCTTTTCTTTTGTTTAGTTTTTATTTCATAATAATAAACTTAACTCTGCAATCCAGCTAGACTTGGAGGAGGATAAGAAAAATATGGAACCCATATTCTTTGCAGTGAGATCACAAAGATTATAGGTTATTTTGAGCAGATGAGGGTGAAGAGGTACTTTTGTGAACTACAGAAGGAATGGTCTGATGGTTAAGATAAAACCAAGTCAAATTTATTAGATTTGTTCATGGTCAGCAATGGTGATCGTCTTGCTGGTCTTGCCATTCCTGGACCCAAAGTGCTCCATAGCTTTCACAAAAGTAATGCCCTCTTTTACCTTGCCAAAGACCACATGCTTGCCATTCATCCATTAAATCTTCACAGTGCAGATGAAAAACTGGGGGCTCTGTGTTGGATCCAGCATTTGCCATGGACAAGATTTGAGGACCATATGCTTCAGGATGAAATTCTCACCATTAGATTTTTCCACGTAGAAGGACGTGCCACCAGTGCCAATAAGGCATGTGAAGTCACCATCCTGGCACAGAAATCCCAGAATAACTCTGTAATTCCTTCTCCAAATTCTTTCTTCCAGGTGCTCAAAGCATAAAAGGTTTCTGCTGTCTTTAGAGCTTTGTTTGCAAACAGCTCGAAGGAGTAATGGCCCAAGGGTTCACCATGCATGACGATGTCTAAGAACATAGAGGGGATGACCATAGCTGGGTAGTGCGGGCATCTGCCAGGATTGTGTGTTTCAGTAAGCAGCCTGCGAGATTCTGATGTGCAGCCAGGTTTAAGAACCCCTGCGCTAGGACTTTTTTTACATTTCTATGAAGGGACTTTCCTGTGGTGACAAGTTGTTACTAGCAGAACTAGGACCAGAGCACATGTTCTTCATGGATTATATTTTGTACCACAAATCCCTAAAATATTTTGTGCTACTGTGACCTAAGAGGCTTCACAGAACTCAGGATGGAATGAGGAACTCAGGCTACATCTAAGCAGGCAGGCAAGCTCTTCTTCCTTATTTGGAGAAAGCCCAGTTTGGCTCAGCAGCCCCCTCTGTTGTCAAAAATCCCTAGCGCAACCTGACACAGCTGGCTGTGGGAAAGGGAGCAGGGAGAGGGAACACAGGAGGATGTAGCATGAAGAATAGTAGATGGGGGGATCTATTTGCAACCAGGCAGTGGCCAAAAGGAAACAACGCAGCCTAAGCCCCTTACAGCCAGAAAGCCTGTGGAAATTGTTTACCTGACTGCCTCCTGGTCTGGAGGAGAGGAGGGAATTTGGACAAATCATTTCACTTCTCTGGGCCTCAGTTTCCACATCTGAACAAGGGGAATAATGACATGCTCTCTACCCCTCCCTCATTACAGACTATTGTAATAGTCAAATACAATAATGGGTATGTTTTTAGCAGTCCAAAGACACGTGGCTAGTTCGAGATAGAACCAGACTTTGAACTCTGGTCTCCTGGTTGAGGCATGTCATACAATTTCAGCTAACAAAGGATAGATGTGTTCAGCTGCTTCCAGAGGGACAAAGGCAGAAAAAAACTTACAGGGGAAGTTGAGGCTGCCATCACACCTAGGTGAATTAAAGTCAGGTAGCTGCCCTTTATTTATGCATTCATTCCTTACTAATTTATTTAGCTTATATTTATTGAGTACCTCTTATAGGATTGAAACTGTGCGAGATGTGGTGATACTAAGTCAAATCAGACAGGCTTTTGTTATGTCTACGGTTCTTGCAGTGTTTCCCCAAATATTTCCTTTGTCAGAAATATTCTCAACTAGCTGTCACAGTGCACAAGTAACATGACTGGGTGAAATATAATAGCTGCCATTTATTGGGAGTTAGTTATGTGCCAGGCACAGTGCTAGGCACTTCCAGTAATAACTACCTTGGAACCCAGAAGAAGAAATAGACCTAGGGAGACTTAGCACATTTCCGTTTAGTAGGCGGTGGAGGTAGACATATTTCCACCTGTTAAACCACAATGCTATGTTGTTTTGAAAAGTATTTCCTTTTGGTAATAGTGTGAGGTGGCTGTAAGGCCCTAGACAAAATGCATATTTACTTGTGTATGTTCATGAAAGTGTTATTTATAGTAGTGGAAAGTTAACCTAAAATATTCAAAATAAATTTAAATAAATTATAATACAATATTTTTGAAGAGTATTTAATGATCTGGGAAAGTGTCATTCATAAATTGCTACTTCATACTAGGAAGATTTATATCGCTTTGATACTAATTTTGTAAAAACACCCACCTAACCCATAAATCCAGAAGAAAAGGATGGAAGGCAATTCACTATTGTTTTCAATATTGTTGTTGGGCATTAGTGTTTTGGGAGAGGCTTATTTTCTTTGAACTTTTTGAGTTTCCCATATGTTCTACTTTTTTTTTTTTTTGAAGTTTTCCCCCAGACATTAAAAACATTTTTTTTAATGTTTATTTATTTTTTGAGAGAGAGAGAGAGAGAGACAGAGTGAAAGCTGGGGAGGGGCAGAGAGAAAGGGAGACCCAGAATTTGAAGCATGCTCCAGGCTCTGAGCTATCAGCACAGAGCCCAACATGGGGCTCGAACTCATGAACCATGAAATCATGACCTGAGCTGAAGTCGGACACTTAACCAACTGAGTCACCTAGGCGCCCCTCCCCCAGACATTTTATTATGATAGTTCTCACACGTACAGAAAATATGGAAGAATTACAGTGAATACCCAAAATCCACAACCTAGATTCTACAATTAACATTTTACTATATTTGTTTTATCACTGATCAATCCATTTCTCTGTTTATCCATTTTATTTTCTGATGCGTTTCAAGATACATTGTTGGCCTCTCTATACCTTTGCCCAAATACTTCATTATGCATTTTTTAAAATTAAGAATTTGTTTGGGTACTTTTTTTTTTCTTAGGAGGTAGTATTTACTTGTGATGAAATGCACAGATTCTATGTACCATTCAGTGGGTTCTGAAAATACATCCACCTGACAAATCCGCAGCGAGACACAGAACATTGACATCACCTTGGAAAATTCCTTCACCTCCAGTCAATCCCTTTCCCCAAAGCAACTTCTGTTCTCATTTTTTCCAGCATAGATTAGTTTTGCCTGTTACAGAAGTTCATGTAAATAGGTTCGTATAGTATATAGTCTTTTGTGTAAAGCTTCTTTTAGTCAACGTAATGTTTTTGAGATTCAACCATGCTACTGCATGTACCAGCGATTTGTTGTTCTCTGTCATGAGGGTGGTATGAATGTATCACTTTTGGTATTTCTGTTTTCCTATTGACGGACACCTAGTCCATTTTCGGTTTGGGGCTATTATAAATAAAGATGTTATGAACATTCTTATACAGTCACTTATGGACATATGTTTTTCTCTTGGATAGGTACCTGGGTGAAGTTCTGGGTCATAGAGTAGGTATATATTTAGTTTTGTAAGAAACTGCCAGGCCCATTCTCAGAGTGGTTGTATCATTTTATACTCTTGCGAACAATATAAGCAAGTTCTGGTTGCTCCATATCCTTGCCAATATTTGATGGTGTCAGTCTTTTTTTTAATTTTTTTTTTAAGTTTTAGTCTTTCTGATGGGGGTGCAGTGGTGTCTCTTTGTGGACCACATATTTTTAAAATCGGAAAAAAAAGTTTTATAAAAAATAAAACTGAAATGATGTCAAAGAAAAGACAGAGAAAGTACTGGAAGTAAATTTGGTAAAATTAACTTTCCTCTTTTTTGGGTGATTTGTACATGGATTTCTTTCTTGTCCTGTTTTGCTTTAATTTCCAGATTGTCAAAAATAAACATGTATTATTTTTATTATGAAAGAGAACATATCTTATTTATAAAAAATATTACCTATGAGAGTTAATATGTTAATTGAGGTAATTCAGTGACATTTTAGTAGTCATGGCTGTGTGACAAATTAAAGCTTTAAAAAGTTTAAAATGTGACAGCTGGGTTTGTTTGATGGGCTATATTTGGGTCTTATGTGTAAATACTCTGTGAGTATGAGCAAAATGCTTCCTGTCTGGTCTTCAGTTTCTTCCTCTTTTTTATAAATGGGTTGGAATAAGTTATCAGAATAGGTTATTCTATCTCAGTTACAAAGAAAATGTGTGCAAAACTGATAAGCATTTGAGGAAGTGAGAGATAGGACATATAAGTTTTGATGGGGAACAGAGGTTTGCTCCTTAGGAATTTCAAGTTGAGAAAAAAAAGAGCCATTTGCCCTGGGACTCTTAGAAAAGGTCCAGGGCCACAGAGGGTGACTGCAGGGTATAGCGAAGAGAATGTGAACTTCAGAGTTTGATGGTCCTGAATTCAAATTCAGACACAACCCTCTTCTTGACCTTTGACCTTGGGCGAGTGCTTTAATCTCTCTCAGCTTCTGCATCCACAAAACAAAGATCACAAAACCTTTATCCTTTTGTGTGTGTGTGTGTGTGTGTGTGTGTGTGTGTGTATTTTAAATCATAATATTTACAGACATTACCATTTACAGAAATGTCTGGGTTTGTCCTCTGCCTTGGAATGTAGTAGGCAAGTGACAAAACTTGGGGAGAAGGACTTGGAATAGAGGGAAATAAAAAGGGCCAGAGACAAATTTAGAAATCTAGATTGTGAAGGCTTAAAGGAATGCTAGAGATGATCTAATCCAAAGCCTCATTTTGCAGAGGAGAAAAATAAGGTCTCGCATTGATCTCCCATGGACATGGTGGCAGGGCCAGTATGGGAACGCAAGGCATTTTATTTTCCGCGTATATCATGAGGCTTCGGCCAGCTTTACAATTTGACTCTAGCGTGGTGTCAGTCAGATGAAGTGGAATTTTCCTTGCACATTCCACGAGGACCACTTGGCTTGAATGCCATAACCAGCAAGAGAATAGACACAAGCTCTCCAGGAGACTTGTCAGTGGAAGATTTAACTCTTCTCTTCAACTCTTTAAATTTTACAAACTCAAGTTTGTAAAATAGGCAAAAACAAACAAACAAACAAACAAACAAACAAACAAACAAAACTCATGTTGTTGGTCAGCTTAACACTGCCCTGGAACTGTTTGTTACATTTGACTCTGATTCTTCCCAAGCTCAGGCACCAACTTCCCTGGTAAGTACATGCCGCCCACGGAGGGATTTCTGTGTATCAATTTCATCCACAGCAAGTTTCCTCCATTGTCCTGGGTTGCAGGCTAGAGACTTACTGTCTGATAACTGTATGATTTTCTGCCAGTTTCAAAGGAGACCAAATAACCCTGCCACACTGATTTGCCCCGATTAGTTTTCATCAAAGTTGTTTATCACTGGTTTGGTAGTGTTAGTTTGCTTTTGTGTTTAATTTCAGAGAAAAAGATTTAAGAGCTTAGAATCCCTCCTTTCAAACCTTCAGTTTTTTGGTCTGTGGAAGCAATTTCTTGGATAGTTTTATTGGCTGAGAAAAAGAAAAGAAAAGAAAAATCAAGATCCAGCTTGAATCTTCTCTTGCTCCTTGACCTGAATCTCTATAAAAAGTCTTTCCCTGCACACCACACCACTCCCAACTTTGCAAAGGGGTGCTCATGAGTGAGTACTCTCAGCCCTGGCGATCTTGAGACAGGAAATAACATTAAGCTCTCCAAGGGAAGGCTGTTTTCACAGAGGGATTTTTACTCCAGACTGATTCAAAGAATAATGAGCCTCTTGTGGGCAAATCTCTTGGGAAACGTCTGATCTCGTTTTCTAAGATATTGGTCAGAGGAGCGAGAGGGCTTTGGGACACTATCAAGACTGGCTCTGGATCCATCTTACCTTATTTATCTGCTGGGATCAGGGTCAGCTTCCTGCTGGAAGGAACCATTTTTGCCAAGCTCCTTCAACCCAAGGCATAGAAAACACAGAAGAAATATTGATACATTCTTGTGCTTTCCAACACAAATGTATTTCATAGAGTCCTTGCGGCTATAAAGAAATTCTTTGAAAGCAAAATGTAAGAGAGCTTTGTTTATAGAAAAGTCCTTTCTTCCCTTGGCTAAGGGCTCCTTGTTTTTTTGCCGTCTCCATTCTCTCCCTTGCCTGCTTTGTTTATATGACAAAGTCAATATTATACTCCACTTACTGACATTCACTGTGGTAAGGAAGATGGAGTTGTAAGTTTTGGCCCCAAGGGCAATGTGGTAGAATAGAAAGGCCTGGAACTTGGTCTGGTGTCATAAATTCAGGCTCTGGTTTTGCTGATGACTTCTCAGACCTCAGCATCACCAATGATATCCAAGAATAAGATTTTACAAAATATTTTTCATAACATATGTGAGACATTTAACACAGGTTCAGGCCCAAAGTAAAGCACCCAGTTAGTTCTAGATGAGGTTGGCTTGAAAGGTTGGCTTGAGGTTGACTGCCTTATTCCTTAATGGGTGTGTATGGCAGGGGACTAGGCTCCTGTAAAAGAAAGAGAGGGAGGGCTGCTGGAAGGGGGCCAAGATATTGGGGAAGGACTGAAGAATAGTTGTTGAAGGCATACATTGGCTTGGTCTTTTTCTGAGGACTGACTCTTCAGCAGTGGGTCAGTGTGTGATGTAGTAGAAATGTAATAGACTTCGAGTAAGACAGATTTGGGCTCCAGGTTCTATTCTACTGATTTTAGACGTGCAACATTGTGTATGTTCCTTAAAATACCTCTCTGATAGGTTTAGTAGAGAGACCCAAGTTTTCTGGGCTCTTCCCTGCCTTTTGCACCTGAAGCTGAGAAACTAGGCTGGAGCACTGGAAATGACTCCATTCTCTGTGTGAAACCAGCCCTGAAGAAACAATTAAGGCAGCCTAAAGGTGTTGGCAGAAGCCTAATAAACCTTACTGGCATGTTATTTGGGGTTGCTAACCTTCCTCACAATTGGACTCTTCTATTCACAGATTAACACTAATAATAAGCCCCATTGAAGAGAATGGCTCTAATTGGTTCCTAGTTGTTGCTCTGGGATAAAAGTTGATCATCTATTCTGAGAATGGTCTTTCTGAGGCTGTATCTGCAGTTTGCTCAAATGAACTGATAAATCAGTGAAAAATTCACTTCACAGACTCGTTGGGTCTGAGCAACACTAACTTCTTGCGCAGGTTTATGTGTGTGTATGTAACTGTGTTTATGTGTTAGAGGAAGTGTGTGGATGAGTATGAGTTTAAAACTGTGATGCAGACACGTGAAGATACTTAGAAAAGTAAACTAACCAAAGGCCCAAATAAAAATCTGCTCACTTGACCGATCTCTCCTACATTAGTGTAACTCCAAAAGCAAATGGAAAACATTTTGGCATAATGAACATGACCTGTCACAAATTCTAATGCTTTAGGAGGAAAACAAGATGATGAGAAGGAAATTTGGCCCAAAGATTGAGGATATTCCACACTTTCTTTCCAGAAATTATTGTAAGAGGGATATCCAAGTCAGTTACTGTTTTTGTTAAGGCCCATTGTATGTTTTTTTTCTTGACTTCTTCATATTCTTTTATTGTGGTAAAATATACATAACATAACATTGACCATTTTAGCCATTTTAAAGTGCCATTAAATACATTCATCTTGTTGTACAACCATCACCACCATCCATCTCCAGAACTTTTTCATCTTCCCAAACTGACACTAAGTACCCATTCAGTCCTTCAAATTTTTAAGAGACACAAGTTACAGATTTTGGAAACTTCTATTACTTATTCACATGAGGGGTTAATGCAGGAAGTAGCACATGTTTTCTTTTTCCTTATTCATTTATTCAGTTGCTCAATAGGTATACACTGATTATTGATGATGAGCCCAGGTACTATGCTGGGGATGATGTCAAACAAACCAGACAGAATCTCACTCTTTTCAGATCTCACAGATCGTTCTCTTCTTGTTGTGGCAGGCAGAATAATGGCCCTCTAAAGATGTCCATGTCCTAATCCCTGGAGCTTGTGACTATATTGTTTTACATGACAGGAGGGATTTTGAGATGTGATTAAGTTAGAGATCTTCCTCCCCCACCTTTTTATATTTATATTGAGGTTAAAAAAAAGAAGAAGAAAAACATGGATGTAAGATAAGGATCTTGAAATGGGGAGATTATCTTGGATTATCTGTGTGGGCCCAATGTAATTCCAAAGATTTTTATAAGGGAAAGAGGGAGGCAGCAGAGTCAGAAAAGGAGATGAAATAACAGGACAGAGTGATGAGAAGGGGGCCATGAGCCAAGGAATGTAGGCAGCCTCTAGAAACAGGAAAAGGAGAGGAATGGCTCTTCTCCTAATGCCTCCAGAAGGAACACAGCTTTCTTGACACCTTGGCTTCAGCCCATTAGACTCATTTTGGACTTCTGATCTTTAGAACTATAAAGTAATTCGTGTTGTTTTATTTTTAATTTTTTTTCCAATATATGAAATTTATTGTCAAATTGGTTTCCATACAACACCCAGTGCTCATCCCAAAAGGTGCCCTCCTCAATACCCATCACCCACCCTCCCATCCCTCCCACCCCCCATCAACCCTCAGTTTGTTCTCAGTTTTTAAGAGTCTCTTATGCTTTGGCTCTCTCCCACTCTAACCTCTTTTTTTTTTTTTCCTTCCCCTCCCCCATGGGTTTCTGTTAAGTTTCTCAGGATCCACATAAGAGTGAAACCATATGGTATCTGTCTTTCTCTGTATGGCTTATTTCACTTAACATCACACTCTCCAGTTCCATCCACGTTGCTACGAAGGGCCATATTTCATTCTTTCTCATTGCCATGTAGTACTCCATTGTGTATATAAACCACAATTTCTTTATCCATTCATCAGTGGATGGACATTTAGGCTCTTTCCATAATTTGGCTATTGTTGAGAGTGCTGCTATAAACAATGGGGTACAAGTGCCCCTATGCATCAGTACTCCTGTATCCCTTGGGTAAATTCCTAGTAATTTGTGTTGTTTTAAGGCACTAAATTGTGGTAATTTGTTATGGCAGCAATAGAGAACTAATACACTTGTCTTTATGTTCAGTGTTAAGGGGTTTCTTTATTGTTAGTTTACTCTGGTTGGTCCAGGAAACAGGAGAGTGTAAAGTTTTTGCAGAACTCAGATTTTGATTTGCTCTAGAAGACCTGCCTGCCCCATGTCATCAAGCCTGTGCCTGGACTTCCAATGGACTGTGGCTTGTATTTAATTCATCTCTTATTTTCTTCCCCTTAGTACCATGCTAGCTAGGTACACTAAATGTCTAGTACTCAAACAAAGAGGCATCCTACACTTGGCTCAGGTCCTTTCTGCAAACCGAGCAGCGTTCAGGAGAGGTGGTCATTCCATAACTGAGTAAATTTACAAGTGTGTAATCACTTTGCCTATAGTAAAAATGGTTGATTACCGAGTGGTAGTAGTGTATTCACACCTGCTGTGTACTAAACCATAAGATACATGATTTTTCTGAGACCCAGATAAAAGGCATAAATAAATGTTCTATGCAGGAGTCTTCCTCACACGAAAAGTAAAATCTTTGACAATTCTAAACTCTCAGTATTTACTTAGTCTTGTGCTTGTCTGAAACAGTAATCCTTACTTTTTGCTGCATGATTCCTTCTTAAGAACGGAAAAGTATATTTTCTAATCTTTCAGACTTCATTCTGTAGCCTCCCTCTCTAATCTGCTGGGCAGAGAGAGGTCAGGGCTGAGTAGGTAAAGGAGTAAATAGCTCCCAGTCTTGGGAAGACAAAAATGTGAGCATGAGAACGGAAACTCCATGTTCTCTGAAGTCTTGACCTAAGACCAAAGAAGAACAGATTCTTCCATTTACTTGATCTTTAGAGATCCTCATAAAAGTGAATCTCATTTTAAGGAACAATTCTGAGATGCTAGCTAACCTTGTCTTTTTCGTGTTAGAAATGAAATCTAAGTCACAGTAAGTCGAACCTCTTTAAAATGGCTTATGAGGCCCTTCATGACCCCAGCCGGCCCTTTTCCCTACTTGTGCAGCCTTATCTCTCCCCATTTTGTCTCCTAATCTTCCAACCATTCTGATTTTTTTTTTAGTTTCTCTGACATTCTGATTCTTTTCAGTGTCATAGCTTGTACCTGACTCAGCCTGAACCATGCCTTCTTCTCCTTTCCTCCACACCTTGGCCTTGCTGACTTCTATACAACCTTCAGCTTAGAGGTTGCTTCCTTAGTTAGCTTTCTCTCATCCCTCACCACACTCAACTGCTCCTTTGCAAGCAGTTATACACTGCTGTTATACAGTGTTATCCTATTGATGCCATTTACTTGTCTTTCTCCCCGACTAGACTGTAAGCCGCAAGAGGGTATGTTGCATGGGGGCCCGTGTGTCTTCTGTTCATTGTTTTCCCCACCATGCTTGGCACTTCTTTCTAACAACTGGCACTCTGCCCACAGGCTAAATCTACCTCAGTCAGCCTTTTATGTGCCACCATTTGTTTTAATTGCACAGTTGTACATGACCGAGCAAACGGCGGATAGGTACCTGTAATCAAACAGTCCGGAGATTTTAAGTACTTTTGTTCATTCCTGGAACAGTCAGTGAGCCTTGGCAATAGGCAATTTAAATTCCGGACAACGAGTTTCCAAGCCGCTTCAATGGCTACATTTTGAGAATAGCGGAAAAACTCCGACCCTTTGATAATTAGACAGAATCAGTTTTCATAATTCTACTTTATGCACTAGAATGGTTAGCAAACTTCATTATCAGAAGCCTGATGAGAAAGCTTTTAGCTTCTAATATAGATCTTGTGCATGATTTCGATTTGCAACCAAACTATGGCCACTCTGCATAGCAGTGTTTCTTAGACAAGATGATCTTAGAGTTTCATCATTATAAATAATTTCGAGGTAGGCTCAGAAAAGAGCATACAATCAACATCTTGCTTATGTATGTTTGATTTAGAGAAAGGACAGCTGATTGCCATAGTCAAAAGCAGCCATCATAAACCTTTGTAACACAGGTAGCCTGCATTTGTTGAACTTGTAAATTGATTTCTTTTGCTCTCTATGTCTGGAACATTGCCAGTATCTAAAGGATTCTTCCTAATTAATGGGAAAATATCTTTAAGAAGTTTCCAGAAAAGACATGTGACTTATCTGACAGAGCTTCCTGGGCTTCCCCTTTTGTGACACTCATAAATTACTCCTTCAATGTCTCTTTAATCCACATTAGTCTGAAAGCTCCATCAAGGCAGAAACCACTTCTGTCTTTGCTGCTGAGTCCTTAGCACACAGACAGTTCATACACATTTGTTGGATGGAGAGATTAGTGACTCAGATGAATGCACTTCCATAGTGATGCATTGGGATATATGCAGTTTTATCTTTGGCAGCTCTACTTACTTGATGCTATTCTAAGTTAGAACTCTATAGCTTATTTGGAAAATTGCTTTGCGTCCTCTTTCAGTGAAAATGGCTACATAACACACCACCTCAAAACTTATGACTTACCTCTCAACAACATTTATTTTGCTCACACATCTGTATTTTGAACAGGGCATGGCGGAGAAAGCTCATTTCTGCTCTCCTTGGTGTGGGCCGGAGCAACTTGGCAGCGGGAGAGGGGAAGCATCTGAAAGCTACTCCTTGCCTAGGCTAGGAATCTTGAACAGCTGGGGGCTGGATAAACCAGGGTTCCTCTGACATCTCTTTCTAGCTCTGCAAGGTCTGTGTAATCTCTCTAGCATGGTGGCTTCAGGGTAATTAGAATTCATACACAATGGCGCAGGGCCCCAGGGGTACGTGTTCTAAGGAGAGAGAAAAAGCCAAGTAGAAGTTATATTGCTTTTTATTTTTTAACCTCCCAAGTCTCATGGCATCACTTCTGCTGTACTATGTCCCTTTGAAGAGGTCACTTATCGGGGATCAGTGCATAATCAAGGGGAGGTTGAATTCGATTCCACATTTTGTGGGAGAACCTGCAAACATGTTTCAAAACCATCACTCACCCATTCACTGTTCTGGAAGTTTTGTGAAATCAATAAAGTCAAAATCAATTAAGCTGAGACTTGAATACCTATTCTGAGTGAGACAAGGACTCCTGCAGAGAAATAAAATAGTGTAGTCACTTTGTACATACAGGCATGAAAATGAGGAGTTTGAATGAGGACCCTTTTTACTCCAATGCAAGCCGTAGCATCATGACTCCTCCAAAGGGTAGAATTTTGGAGTACATTTCTATTCTTTCGATGGGTACAAGTGGGACGCTTACAAGAGGAGAAGAGATATAACAGGCAATGTCAACGTAGACATTAGTAGGCATATGCTTTATGGCACCCTCATTGCCTCCCACTGTTCCAGCTTGTCCCCCCAGGCTAGGCTTCAGGGAAGGTAGTGACTTTCCTGATCCTCTAGTTGGTCTTCTCAGACCTTTTCTTCCCCAGCAACTCCCACAATTGTGCAAATATCATTTCTATACTAATACATTTCTCATTCTATAATATTGATAGTTGTTCTGTTATCTGATTGAAGTCTGACTGATAGAGAAGAAACCAACATCCTGTTATTCTATAAAAAAATCTTATTTTTGACCAAATACAGCTTGAATAGTTTTTATTTGCAACATGAAGCCTCAACTTTATATAGATGGCAGTTATAAACCATGTATACGGGACCTTTTAAAATCTAGTGGAGCTCCCCAAGATACTTTGCATTGACCTCCATTAAAGTATCACCCAAAGATGAACAGATTGCTGCTGAGGTCCCTGAGGCCATGCCAGTCCTGTACCTCACAGGCCCTAGGTATGGGGAGGGTCAACTCTTCCTTATCCTCCACCCACAGTCCTGAGGAGTCTTACCTCAGATTACCCTCAAAGCATCAAAGGACCAAGTAACCTACTACTCCTCTCCACTCTGGATCAACCTAGTTAGTTGCAAACTACTTGCTTCAAGACTGTTTTTCCCAAATCTCCTCTGGGAAGCCGGCTGAGTATTTACAGCTCTGTTAGAAAGAGCCTGTCTCTCCTGACCCTGAACAAGGCCTCCAGCACTTACAAGTCTGATTTGGGGTTGTAATCAGGGCCTTCCCCCTTCCACCCATCTCAAGCAGCTTTCCTTTTTGGTCCTGGAACAAAGGCCCTTTGGGGAGGGGTAAATACCACTCATTCCTTCCTGATAGACAAAGAAGAAATGGACACAGAAATATCTCATTAGATTATTATTCTGCAGTAAATTCTCAAGAAATCATCAGGCTACGTATGTTAAAATACCTTTAGCTATTAAAAGAAGCTCATGAACCTCAGATGAAATAGTGTAGGGGAAATTTTGTTTTCTTTTAATTTTCTCACTGTTTGTAGGGTGTAGATGTGGAAAATTTCCTGGATAGAGATGTTCATAGTTAAAACAAAGGCAGAGCAAAAGGGGTTTCAGGATGTTCATATTTAAAATGAAAAGAGCGCAAAAGGGTTTTCAGGATGAGAGTAGTAACAGAGGGAATACTTCTCTCTTGCAGATCTGTGAGTTTGCTCTTTTTTTTTTCTTCTCTCAGAACTTCTAAATATGGTGAGTTTCTTCTGAGTCCCTGAAAATGAGCCAGCTGTTTTCAGAGTATTTAAAGAACTCAAGGGAATGTTGCTAAGTTCTGAGGATCTCCTCCAAAAGGAAGGTAGGGAGGATTAAGGAGCTACCAAGTTTACTCTGCAGATACATGATTCACTGACCTTGTTCTTAAAATACCTGATAAGGTAGAGTCTCTAAGAGTTGAGATTATGTGAGTGGGCCAGACCTTGCTACAATCTGCACATTCTCCAAACGTAGGGGTGCAGAACACAGTTATGTGTAAGAACATGGGTGTTAGAGGAAGTTTTCCTTCTAGCTTTTCCCTTTATTAACTGTGTGAACTTTGTGTCAGGGACTCACTGTCTTTAAGCCTCAGGTCCTTGTAGCTAAAATAGAGGTAATAAAAGCATCTACCTTACCTCATAGAACGGATGGGGGTATGGGATAGTGGTTAGGAGTGTGGATATGGAGGTGGACTGTCCAGATCTCACTGCTGATTCCACTGTGTATTATCTCTGTGTGAGCTTGTGGGCAAGCTCTTTACCTCTTTGGGTCCCAGTTTCCCCATCTGGAGAATGAAGCTAACAATAGGACCTAGCTCTTAGAATTGCCATAATAATTTAATAAATTAAGAAAAATAGTTAGGAGAGTGCTAGGGCCTAGCAGAGCTCAGAAAGTGGTAGCTATTCAAGTAGTTACTCGAAGCTGGAATGAAATCCAGAGAGCCAATGTAAAAAGCCTAAGTGGGCTTCTGGTGGATATCCACATCATGAGATATGTGAAGGAGATACAAGGTGCAGGACTATGTTACATGGCATGAATTCTTTGCCTAGAAAGGTTCTCTGGACAGACATCTATACTTCACTTATGGACTGATGCTCAGAATACAGTCATTAAAGAATAAATTTAATAGCCGAAAACAGTATGTTCTGGTTATCGATTGCTGCATAAAAACTACCCCTAAAATTAGTAACTTAAAAAAACAAAAACAATTTATTATTTTTCACAATTCTTTCAGTTGACTGGACAGTTTTGTTTCACATGGCATTGGGGGGGGGGTGCTGCAGTCATCTGGAGGGCTCAATTGGGTGGGATGTCCAAGACGTGTTACACGGTCAGTGCTGGCTGTTGGCTAGAAGCTCAACTGGGAATGCCAAACAGAGCACCTCAGCTCTCCTCCACATGCCCGTTCCATGTGGCTTTGGTTGCTCACTGCATGTGTCTGAGTTCCAGGTGGTGGGAAGTGGAAGTTGCTAGGAAATTCCAGAATGTCACTCCTGCAGCCTTCTATTGCTCAAATCAGTCCCAGAGCCAGCTCAGATTTAAGTGGAGGAAAAATAAACTTCATCTCTCTCTCTTTTTTTTTAATGTTTAATTTATTCTTGAGGGAGAGACAGAGCACCAGCAGGGGAGAGGCAGAACTAGAGAGAGACAGAATCTGAAGCAGACTCCAGGCTGTGAACTGTCAGCACAGAGCCCGATGCAGGGACTGAACTCATGGACTGTGAGATCATGACCTGAGCCAAAGTCAGGCACTTAACCAACTGAGCCACCCAGGTGCCCCTAAACTTCATCTCTTGATGTGAGGAGCAGTAATCAGGAACAGGAAGGGCACACAGGAAAGAGACTAACTATCTGTATTGATAATCTATTGCTGCATAACAAGTTACCCCAAAACATAGCAGCTCGAAACAATGAACATTATTATCTCACATCGTTTCTGAGGCTCAGGGATTTGGGAATGACTGAGCTAAGTGATTTTGATTTCAGAGTCCCTTATGATGTTGCAGTCAAGCTGTCAGCTGGTGCTGCAGTTTCTGGAGGAGCTGGACTATCCACTTCTAAGCTCATTCATGCGGCTGTTGGCAGGAGGCTTCAGTTTCTCACCACATGATTCTCTCCATAGGGCTGCTCATTTCCCCCAGTAAGAGTGGTCTAAGGAAAGATAAAGAGAGGGAGAGGGAAAGGGAAAGGGAAAAGAAGAGGGAGAAATAAAGGGAGAGACTAAGAGAGAGAGAGAGAGAGAGAGAGAGAGAGAGAGGAAGAGAGAAAGAGATCAAGTCTGGAATTGCAATTTTTTTATAACCTAATCTTGGAAGTGATATACTGTCACTTCTGCTATATGCTATTGGTCATATAGACAAAACCTCGTACAATGTTGGGGGTGGGGTGGCTACAAAATGGTGTAGCTTGGGTGTTACTGAGGGTCATTTTAGAGGCTGCTTACCCTACTACTGCATAGTGATGCTGTGCACAAGAAGCTTCTTGAGAGCTAAATTTGCAGTT
Source organism: Neofelis nebulosa (assembly GCF_028018385.1). Classification (NCBI taxonomy): domain Eukaryota; kingdom Metazoa; phylum Chordata; class Mammalia; order Carnivora; family Felidae; genus Neofelis; species Neofelis nebulosa. Next base: position 49,888,306 of record NC_080782.1, read on the forward strand.
TGCTTGTTTGAGATTCTGATGTAGACCATACTTTGGGAAACCTTGGTCATACCAAGGCTTTAATTTTATTGACAATCTGATGTCCAAAGGGCAGCTAATCTGCTGCAAACACACATTTATGCATCAGTGTGAATAGATATGAGTTTTTCCTTTGCCTCCCGCTAAGATTTGATGTGTATTAAATGTGAAGACCACAGACCCTGCATTGCTTGGAGCAGATGCCACTGACAGATGTATGGATTTTTGGTTTTGGGCTCTTTAGTGGACTCTTCGCCAATTTTTTATTTTCCTAAGCTGTAGATCCCTGCTTCTGATTGGCATACATGGTGTTAAAGCTAAGAGTCCCTATCAGTGGCTACTTACTTCTGGATGCTCATCACACGCATATGGACATCGATGATATCACTGTCACTGGATTTCATAAGTATCTACATTAAGACACTAAATTCCTAACCTTCTGGTTTGACTCTTACCAATATAGGGAAGCCCTCCAAATGTATTTGGATTTGTCCCTCCTGCCTCCTCTCCCTTCCTCCCTTCCTCCTTCTTTCCCTCCCTTCTATTCAACAAAACACCTGTGTAGGAGTCACCTTTTGGGCGGTCTGCTTAGCTCACAATGATTCTTTCTTCTCTTTTGCCCCCTTTTCACTGTCCCTAGTAATTGTGTTTAAATCATATAGCTGTGACCAACTGAAGTTAGTAAATTGAACTGCCGTGGATACCCGACTCAAACTGGGCATTCTGACTCCCTCCCTGGAATTTGAAATTGAGACCAAAGAGGAGACAACAAGGGATTCTTTTGGCATGGCTGCACTTCTGCCCTGTAGGTGCAAAAATTGTGGTAGAACCGAGTCCCTCCACTACCATCCTCCTCTTTCGCTGTGTAGTCTGATAACAGAAAAAGTCAGTCTGTAGTGCAAAGCAGCTGTAAGGGTGAATCGGTGATGGAATAGGGGAGAGGGTGACTTTTGGATGAGAGATGGCTTTCCATTTCTTATATCTGTCTTTCAGAATCTTGGCTTGGATTTTATGTGCTTTCCATGTATACTTATCACTTGTGCCCCACCTCCCCCCACTTTTAAATTTAAGCTAGCTCCTATAGATCTCTGTTGCTCAATTTCGAAGAAGATTTTATTTATTTATTTAAAAAAATTTTTTTTAACCTTTATTTATTTTTGAGACAGAGAGAGACAGAGCATGAACGTGGGAGGGGCAGAGAGAGAGGGAGACACAGAATCGGAAGCAGGCTCCAGGCTCTGAGCCATCAGCCCAGAGCTCGACGCGGGGCTCGAACTCACGGACCGCGAGATCGTGACCTGAGCTGAAGTCGGACGCTTAACCGACTGAGCCACCCAGGCGCCCCAGAAGATTTTATTTTTAAGTAATCTCTGCACCCAATGTGGGGCTTGAATTCACAACCCTGAGATTAGGAGTCACATCCTCTCCTGACTGAACCAGACAGGTGCCCCTCTGTTACTCAATTATTAATACAATCCATTTGTATGGGCACTGTGGCTACACCCCTTACCTGGTGAGTTCAGATATTGCAAGAGAAGATTCTTGCTGAAGGCCACCTGGATAATAATAGAGGCATGGACATAAGGTGTTGGGAGCACTGAAGAGGGATTCCTCACTCTATCTGAGGGTGTTGGCGGAGGTTTCACACAGCTACGGTAGGAGGGCAGGAGGTTTGAGCTGGGCTTTGAAGGATGGCAGGAGTTTATGAGAAATGACAAGAATCTAAGTCCAATGAGGTCAGGCTGGTGTGTAAAAGCATAAGAAAGAGCAATTATAGAAACTGGGGGTGAAATTTGATGCCAGAAAAGTCAAGGGTTTCTTATGTTATGCTAAAAATAACAAGACATATTTTCAAAAGAGAAATGAAGATAATCTAAAGCATAATTTGGAACAATTGGTCTGGAATATCTCCTCATTATGTATTCATTTGCTATGCACTGTAATAGAGCCGGTCCTTATAAGTGCATTTGGAATTCAAATGACTCTCACATATACCTTCAACAAGGTTTGGCCTATACTTTAGAGGAAGCTATTGAAAAACATCCATAAGCTTTCATTCTGGTTATAATATTTCTGTGGCATGGGAAAGACATTAAAAAGGAGACTTTCACACATCACATTTGGCAAGGCAGATGTTAATTAGAAACAAAAGCAATTTGTGTTTAATTTAATGGTAGTGGGAGATTCATTATACTGTTCTTTGGTCGGACACAGTGTAATGAAGGTAGATTTCTATGCTGTTTTTCTCTCTCTTTCTGTTCTCTTTGTCTTTCACAGCCATGGTTTAATATATTTCCTGGGGATTCAGACTCACTTCATTTTTTTTCCCATTTGATTTTTTTTTTTAATATCATCACTATTACATTTGATATTTTAATTCTTTTCTGCTTCTAAGCTTTCATTTCCTTGTTTTTGCATCCTGTAACTACACATTTCTAATTTTCTTTATGGTGGGCAAAGTCAAATTGTGGGTTATTCAGGGAATGGCAACCTGATTATCAGGTAATGTAACTCTTATTTGTTTATTTATTTATTTATTTATTTATTTATTTATTTTTTACCTTCTTCTTTCTCTTGCCAATTTTATAACCTTTTCCTGCTCACCAACATATTTATTAATAATCACCCAGGGATGAAGGAGGAAAAAAAAACTCAAGCAATTAAAATTTAGTGATTTTTAAGCGAATTTGATAAAAGGTTCATTGGGAAGAATTTGAAACTTCTGGCTAGAAGCAAGAACTTTGATTATCAGTAGAGCTGGGATTCTTTTCTGAAGTCTTAGCAAACTATAAGAAAATATATTCTTTATAATTTTTTTAATGTTTATTTATTTTTGAGAGAGAGAGAAACAGATTGTGAGCAGGAGAGGGGCAGGGAGAGAGGGAGACACAGAATCTGAAGCAGGCTCGAGGCTCTCAGCTGTCAGCACAGAGCCCAACATGGGGCTCGAACTCACGAACCACGAGATCATGACCTGATCCGAAGTCCAACACCTAACTGACTGAGCCACCCAGGCACCCCCAAAACACTTTCTATTTTTTTTTTTAACGTTTACTTATTTTTGGGACAGTGAGAGACAGAGCATGAACGGGGGAGGGGCAGGGAGAGAGGGAGACACAGAATCGGAAGCAGGCTCCAGGCTCTGAGCCATCAGCCCAGAGCCCGACGCGGGGCTCGAACCCACAGACCGCGAGATCATGACCTGAGCTGAAGTCGGATGCTTAACCGACTGGGCCACCCAGGCGCCCCCCCCCCAAAACACTTTCTAAAGATGGGTCATAATCTTGTGGTTTGTGGGTCTGAGCCCTGTGTTGGGCTCTGTGCTGACAGCTCAGAACCTGGAGCCTGCCTCAGATGCTGTGTCTCCCTCTCTCTCACTCTCTGTCCCTCCTCTGCTCATGATCTGTCTCTCTCTCTCTCTCAAAAATAAACATTAAAAAAATTATTTAAAAAAATACATAAAAAGATGGGTTTAAAGGAGACCTTTAGACTACTCCTTCATGAGATATCTTACTTCTTATTTGGGAAAGCAGAACAGAACCACCACTCTACTTATTGAAAGATGGAGACAGGTAGTATGGCTTTCAGGCCCATGGATGTGTGTTCTAGTCCTCACTTTGCCATTCACTATCTACAGAAGCACTATAAATAATAGGAGTATACTGATGGCTTATGGTGCTATTGTTATATGCCAGGCATTTCACTTATGATGCTTTGTTCTTGAAAAACTTTATGAAATGGGAAAAAAACTGAGTCAGAGAGAGCTTATGTAGTTTGCTCTAGGTTACTTGGTTGGTAACTGGCAGGATTCTAACTCCAGAGCCTTTGTTCTTCATCACCACTTTCTACTTTCTTCCAATCCTCAATTGCCTGGCCTCTCTAGGCCTCAGTTTGTTTTTACAAAAGGGAAACTACTAACTCTGATACTCCTTCCTAGCAGAGAGAATCAAATGAGAGTGTGAAAGGGAAAATGTTTTGAAGAATGTAAAGTAGGAGAAAAATACCAACAATTATGAAGATAAACAAGCTGAAAGAGAGAAAGAGAGGGAAGGCTCCCTGGAGTGAGAATTAGAGCTTGACCTTCAGTAAAAGGGCTGCCGTCATTGTGCTGACAGCCCAAACCAGGGACCTGGGTCCCTTCCTCCAGAGCTGTCAGAATGGCAGGGGCAGGGGACAGACGCTGGGCCTGGGCATCCAGGCGTGAGTGGTACCAGAGTCTCTGGGCAGATTCACTCAGAGTCTGACCTTTTGAATGTAAAACACTTGTCAGGTTGCCAAGTGCCAACTAGCCACAGGGTGGATTCAGCCAGGAGAATAATATTCCTGTGACTTTTCCAGGGATGCTCTCTTTTTAACTGGACCCTATGACCACAGGGTCTCTTTTGAAGAGAAATGGCTTCTACTGAGCTCAGGGAATACCTGGAAACTGGGATCTCTCTAGTATCTGGTTGGCACTTCTCAAGTTTTAAAACCCATGCCTCCATTTTAGAAATGTGATGCATTCTATAATTTGTATTATAAAAATAGCTGTATATATTTCATTTTCTAACTATAAAATTATGTCATTTATTTGAGTGTTTTCAAATTATATCCCCCCCCCCCCCCCCCATGTCTGGTAAGTCTCTCTGGGTGGAGTTTTGGTAGGGGTGGGGGGAATGCTTGTTCTCTTTGGGAATCATTGACATATATAGTATTTTCATAGAAATGTCTCAGCCAACCCATTTGGACAAGAGATCTGCACAGGAGAGCTCTGTGAAAAGCAAAAACATGGACTATTCTATAGACTTGGTGGAAAAGCTTTCCTTGAGGAATCAAACTACAGAGGGCTAGGATGACAGGTTAGTAATTTAAGTCACTGACTACTCAGAATATGAATTCACATCCTTGTTTAAATGTTTACAGTTTGGTAGATTGTAAAATGGCTGCAAATTCTTCCCATCTCAAAGAGGAGATTGCACTCCTCTTTGCCATGTGATTTTCTTGTCCTTCCATCAAGAGATAGAGTCTTTTTCTCTACCTCTTAAATCTGGGTTTGGCTATGTGACCTGCTTTAGTCAAAGGAACATTAAGAAATGTAATGCAGCCAGAGGCTTAAAAAACAAAAACATTGGGCTTGCCCTCTCTTGCTGCTGGATCCCTTTTGTCACTACATGAGGAAGCTCAGAACAGCCTGCTAGAAGATGAGAAAACAGAGGGAGTAAAGACAAGGGTCCCAGGGGAGGCTCCTATACCACCTATTCTGCCAACCACCCAGCATGTGAATGAAGCCACCCTATCTTTGTTTGGGTTGCTGTAACAAAACACCAGTGACTGGGTAGCTTATAAACAATAGGTACTTCTCACAGTCTTAAAGGCTGGGAAGTCTAAGATTAAGAAGCTGACAGGTTCAATGTCTGGTGAGAGCCTGGTTAATAGATGGCTATCTTTTTGCTCTGTCCTCACATGGTGGAATGGGTAAAGGAGCTCTCTAGGGTCTTGTGATGTTGTGATTTATCATAAATATATATTTGGTGTCCCTCTATTCTCAACAGAGCTCTTAAGATCCTTGGAATTTCCCAAGTAAGGTGAACAATAAAGGTGTCTTTTTTTATCATAACAAGCCTCTTTCAACCACACCTGAGTTTATGTTAATGAAGTGACTTTTGGGGCGCCTGGGTGGCTCAGTCGGTTAAGCGTCCGACTTCAGCTCAGGTCACAATCTCGCGATCTCGCGGTACGTGAGTTCGAGCCCCACGTCGGGCTCTGGGCTGATGGCTCAGAGCCTGGAGCCTGCTTCCGATTCTGTGTCTCCCTCTCTCTCTGCTCCTCCCCCGTTCATGCTCTGTCTCTCTCTCTGTCTCAAAAATAAATAAACGTTAAAAAAAAAATTAAAAAAAAAATGAAGTGACTTTTGGACCACCCTTAAGGATGTTAGTTGCCATGGGAACCAACCTTTTGATTAGAGGGTTCCAACATTCAACCACACCCCTGGAGATTGAATTCCATTACCAAAGACCAATGATTTACTCAATCATGCCTATGTAATGAAGTCTCCGTAAAACCCCTAAAGGACAGGAGGGTTCAGAAAGCTTCCAGGTTGGTGAACAAGAAAGTTCTGGGAGGGTGGTTTACCCCAAACTCCATGGGAACAGAAAGTACTGTGCTCAGCTCCTTCCAAACCTCTTTATCTCTGGTTTTATCACCTGTAGTGATTATCTGGATGTTCATTTGCATCTTTAATATCCTTTATAATTAATAGCCCTTATACTGTAGGATCAGGCTAACACTGCATCAGAATTGAGTTAAATTGTAGGACATCTAGCTAATGTCTTATTTCACTTTCTTTAAGGTGTCTTTTGATGATAAACAAGTTCTCAGTTTTGTTTTTCACAGTCGATGCTTTTTATATTGTTTAGAAATCATTCCCTTGCTCAAGGTAAAAAAATACCCAGTTAATGCTTTCTATTTAAAAATATAAGTTTTGTTTTTTTATACTTATGTTTTTACATATCTGGAGTTGATTTTTGGATATAGTGTGAGACAGGGATCCATTTTTTTTTCTATATAGATTGCATTTTTTATGACAGTTTTATTTATTGAACAGTTACTTCTTTTCCCTACTGAAGTGATATGCCACTTCTATCGTTTATCAAAACATTACATAAATGTGTGGATCTATTTCTAAGCTCTCTATTGTACTGCCTGACTCCTATTCTATCCTATTCTATTCTATCCTGTCCTAACATAGCCCATTCCATTCCATTCCATTCCATTCCATTCCATTCCATTCCACTCTACTTGTCCATTTACCTGACCTTGCACAAATATAACTGTCTTAATTATTATAGTTTCATAATATTCCTGATAGTTTGTAGGGCAAGACCTACAAACTGCTCTGCTCTTGTATGGATGATCCTATCCATTCTTGGTCCTTTCCTCTTCCATGTACATTTTAGAATTGGTTTATCAAGTTCCATGTAAAATCCTGTTGAGATTTTATGTTGAAATCTGTAGATAAATTTGGAGAGAATGGATATCTCCACCATATTGTCTTTCTAATCATGGGCATCTTAGATATTTCTTTTATTTGGGTCTTAATATTTTAACAAAGTCTTATAATTTCCTCTGTGATTCTTAGTTTTCCTTAGTTTTCCTATCTTGATGTTCTCTGTATTATGTACATGGTTATTTATTTTTAAAGATTTCATTTTTTTTTTTTTAATATTTTTTTTCAACGTTTTTTATTCATTTTTGGGACAGAGAGAGACAGAGCATGAACGGGGGAGGGGCAGGGAGAGAGGGAGACACAGAATCGGAAACAGGCTCCAGGCTCCGAGCCATCAGCCCAGAGCCTGACGCGGGGCTCGAACTCACGGACCGCGAGATCGTGACCTGGCTGAAGTCGGACGCTCAACCGACTGCGCCACCCAGGTGCCCCTAAAGATTTCATTTTTAAGTAATCTCCATATTCAACGTGGGACTTGAACTTACAACCCTGAGATCAAGAGTCTCATGCTTTACTGACTGAGACAGGCAGATACCCTTGTAAATGGATTTTTTTTTAAAACTACATTTTCTAATTGTTTATTGCTAAGCAAAGGTTTTTAAGGCCAACAAGCAGTGCTGAAAGATGTCCACAGCCACAGAAAAAAGATGTACACATCACCCACCTTCCAGGAGCAGCTCAGAAGGCCACTCTAATATCGTTAGAGTGCCATCAGGATAAACAAGGTCATGAAGTCCTACTATGTCATGAAGTTCCCCCTGGCCGCCACGCCAGTCATGAAGAAGATAGAATATAGCAACACATTTGTGTTCCTTGTGGATGTCAAGGCCAATGACACCAAATCAGCATGGCTATGAAGAAGCTCTGTGACACTGACATGGCTAAGGTCAACACCCTCATCAGGCTTAGTTAGAGGCATAATTTGACTGGCTCCTGACTATGATGCTTTGTATATTGCCAACAAAATTAAGAGCTAAACAGTCCAGCTACTAAAATCTAAATTTTTTCACCATAAAAAAAATTCTGTAGCCAACTTACTTGCTAAACTTTATTTTTTTTAATGTTATATATGAAAAGTTTATTTTGAGAAAGAGAGAGAGAGAGAGAGAGAGAGACAGAGAGAGACAGAGAGAGACTCATGTGCAAGTGGGAGAGGGGCATAAAGACTGGGAGAGAGAGAATCCCTAGCAGGCTCTGCACAGTCAGCACAGAGCCTGATGTAGAGCTTGAACTCACAAACCATGAGATCATGACCTGAACCAAAGTTGGACACTTAACTGACTGAACCACCAGGCACACCTAAACCTTCTTTCTTTTTTTTAAAAATTATTTTATTTATTTATTTATTTATTTATTTATTTTTATTTATTTATCTATTTTATTTTAACTTGTTTTATTTTTTTAAATTTATACCCAAATTAGTTAGCATATAGTGCAACAATGATTTCAGGAGTAGATTCCTTACTGCCCCTTACCCATTTAGCCCATCCCCCCTCCCACAACCCCTCCTGTAACCCTCAGTTTGTTCTCCATATTTATGAGTCTCCTCTGTTTTGTCCCCCTCCTTGTTTTTATATTATTTTTGCTTCCCTTCCCTTATGTTCATCTGTTTTGTCTCTTAAGGTCCTCATATAAGTGAAGTCATATGATTTTTATCTTTCTCTGACTGACTAATTTCACTTAGCATAATACCCTCCAGTTCCATCCACGTAAAACCTTATTTCTAATAATTTATCTAGGGGTGCCTGGGTGGCTCAGTCAGTTAAGCGGCCGACTTCGGCTCAGGTCATGATCTCGTGGTCCACGAGTTCAAGCCTCGCGTTGGGCTCTGTGCTGACTGCTCGGAGCCTGGAGCCTGTTTCAGATTCTGTGTCTCCCTCTCTCTCTGACCCTCCCCCGTTCATGCTCTGTCTCTCTCTGTCTCAAAAATAAATAAACATTAAAAAATTTTTTTTTCTAATAATTTATCTAAAAGTATTATTTTGAGTTTTATTTATTTTTATTAATTTTTTTAATGTTTATGTATTTTGGAAAGAGGGAGAAATACAGAGTGAGAGCAGGGGAGGGGCAGAGAGAGAAGGAGACACAGAATGCAAAACATGGTCCAGGTTCTGAGCTGTCAGCACAGAGCCCGATACAGGGCTCCACTTCACGAATCAACAGATCATGACCTGAGCGGAAGTCGGTCACTTAACCGACTGAGCCACCCAGGTGCCCTTTGAGTTTTATTTTTAAATAATCATATAATATGCAATTAACTATGGATTTATATTCTCTTCTAATTCTTAGAACTCATTTGTTTTTATCTTATCATACTGGCTTAGACCTTTACAATGTGAGTAGAAGTGGTATTAGCGGGATCCATTCCATTCTTTAAAAAGAAAGATTCTAGCATTTTCCCATTTAGAATGATTGCTCTATTTTATAGCTACTTCTGTGTCTTTTTGGTATGTCCGCATCATTCTTTGAGTTCTTCCTTACTTTCTGGAGCAAAAAGATGTTGGAGGTTTATCTTGTATTTTTCCTACCCAGCCCTGCAATCAGCCATTTCTCCTAAGAGACTTGATTTACTCACATGGAGGGTGATCTACAGAAACCAAGATCTAGGGGTACTATTATTGGTATATTATGCTTCTAGTCTTAGTGAACAGAATGGACATAAACATACATATATGTATCTATATTAAAACCATTGAATTCACACTAATACCTCCAATTCCAATCCAATACCATAAGGCTTATTTCTGCTTTCCACTTTTAAAAAAAAAATTAAAAAAAAATTTTAAGTTTTAAAAATGTTTATTTACCTATTTTTGAGAGAGGAGAGACAGAGTGTGAGTGGGGGAGGGGAAGAGAGAGAGAGAGAGAGAGACAGATTCCAAAGCAGGCTCCAGGCTCTGAGCTGTCAGCACAGAGCCTGATGTGGGACTTGAACCCATGAACTGTGGGATCATTACCTGAGCAGAGGTCGGTCGCTTAACCGACTGAGCCGCCCAGGTGCCCCTCCCCTTTTCCATATTTGTAACTTTCTTATTTCAGTGACAACCCTGTTTTCCATTATCCTGTATGTAACCAAACTCTTGCTGTGTAGGTCGAAAACACAAGAGGTGAGGGAGTAGCAGGGAAAGAAAGGAGGAGGAAGGATAAACGAGGAAGAGGTTTTGTTTTTTGGGTTTTTTTTGTCTTCATTTTACAGAACCATTTCTGCTTTCTCACAAACCCTGAAGACAAGACACAGAAGGATAGGGGAGTGGAGAAGTGCCCCCAAGGGAAGCAAACCAGTCCAGTCTTGGCTTTGAGGTGGGGCTGAGTGGCAGGCTAGCAGATGGAGCTGGCTGGCCCTGCCTCTTCTCTCCCAGGTGGTTCCTGGCAGCTTTTTTTTTTTTTTTTAAGGCGATTTTTATAAGAGCAATTTTAGGTTCACAGAAAAATTGAGAGGAAGGTACAGAGATTTCCCATATATTACTCCTACTCTTGCACAGCCTCCTCTACTTATTAACATCTTCCACCAGAGTGGTACATTTGTTACAACTGGTAAACCTACATTGACATATCATTTCACCTAAGGTCCTTAGTTTACATTAGGATTCCCTCTTGGTGTTGGACATTCTGTGAGTCTGGACAAATGTGTAGTGACATGTATCCATCATTATAGTATCATATAGAGTAGTTTAAACTGCCCTAAAAATCTGGCAGCCTGTAAAGCTTAACTGCTTTGGTTATTTTGCTTTTGTGGGGCATGGAGATGCTGGGTATGCATTTAAATGAACCCTGTTGGGAGACCACCATGGGAGTCTGCACACCTCCACCTACCACCGCAGGAAGTCTTCTTGGCCCTAGGGTGCCGCACATGCACAGCACCGTTTCTTGTTCAGTTTGTACGGGCAGCTATTTGTGTCAGGCACCTTGCTGAATTCTCGCATCATCTTGTTGGGCTCTATGGAGCTTGTGATAGTCATATTCCCCATAAAGTGCAATGAGTGTGGCTTGACCTCTCCAGGTTTGAGCATCTCCACTTGATTTTTGCTTTTAGGTTCATTCCAGCAAATCAGAAACAAAGAGGCCTCCATATACCCTTGAAGGAGCACCTGCTGAAGAAGCCTCCAGTGGCCCACTGCTGGGTGTGGCTGTTACAAGAGGGAGAGGCTGGGGGCATACTGGGGCAAAATCTGCTAGTTCCATGCCTGCTGGAGCCATCCAGTGTGTATGGAGTTTAGTTTGGATTCAACCTGGGGGAAATTGGTATTATCTGAGGTTCTAGCACTGCTGTTGATGCAGTGGGATGAAGGGGAGGCCACAGGGACACACTGGAGGGCTGTGCTGGGCTGTAGTGCTTTACAGTAACCCAACATGGGGTGAGGCCCAGAGGCCTGGTTGAGTTACACCCAGGCTGTCTTGGATGCTTGGCATTGGCAAGAAAAGGCCAGGGAGACTGCAGGGGAAACAGAAGCCCCAGAGGTGCTGGGGCCTTGGCATCATTAGGTTATCTTTACCTTTCTGCGTGGAGGTCTGGCCAAGGCTGGCTCTTTCCCGAAGTGGGGAATTCCTGCTCTCGTTTGTGCTGGTAGACAGATTGCTGTTTGCTGAGGGGTGAGGGGTGGTCTCCTTCCTCTCTAGGCAGGATAGGGGGCTGGTAGGCATGATAGTTTTGCTGCTTGTGTTCTGCCTTGTCTCCTGATCCTCTCAAAATCTGCCTTGCTCCTCTGAGTATTCCTAGAGGAGCAATTGTTGTGATTTGAATTGTGTGGCTTCCCTTCCCCCACAAGGCATGTAACGAAGCTCAACCCCCAATGTTATTTAGACATAAGGCCTTTAAAGAGGTGATAAAAGTTACATTAGGTCATAAGGCTGGGGCCCTAATTTAATATGACTGGTGTCCTCATATGAAGAGGAGACCCTAGAGTTACACAGGTGCAGAGGAAAGGCCATGTGTGGACATAGAGAGGAGGCCAGGAAGATACCTCTCACTTAGAAACCAACCCTCACAGCATCTTGATCTTGAACTTGGAGCTTTCAGAACTGTGAGAAAATAAATTTCTGTTGTTTAAGGCACCCGGTCTGTGGCATTTTGTTATGGTCATCCTAGTTGACTAATACAGCAATTAAAGATAGGAATGACAGGTTCACTGAAACTCAGTGCTTGGGATTGGTAGAGACCCAGTGCTGTACGTCATAGGATGGGGAGGGAATGCTGCTGTTGGTCAGATCTGCTGAAGGCTGGGACTTCAGGGTGAGGGTGTAGACCTGCAGCTTGGATCTCTGGTATCCCAGAAGCAGATAGCTGGTTATCACTTCTTTGTACCTCTGGACTGTCAATGAGTCCTGGATATTCTCACGGAGTAATCCATGGACACAATCAGCTCAGTCTGTGAGGTCTTTGTACTCAAGAGACTGATTCTCCATAAGGCTTTAGTTCCTCATCTTTATGGCCCATATTCATCCATGGATCCTTCGTCATTTACTTTAAAGTGCTTCTCTTGCTAGGACATTGAGAATGAGAAATTTCTTGAGCAGGTTTTCACATTCCATGCACAAGTCAAAAGGAAGATGGTATATTCTGCTCACTTCTTCCTGCAGCTCCTTAAAGTTTTGTCCATCAAAGGCAGGGATCCACTGACCAATGTATAGAGAATGATTGCCAGGCTCCACATAGCCATGGCAGGTCCCTCATACTTTGGACCCTGCAAGAGTTCCAGGGAAACATAAAGAGGGACTGTTCCAAAAGTTATCTAACTTGTTGACAAGGTGAATTAGTTGCTGAAACCAAAGTCTACAATCTTGATGTTCATGTCAGCATCCAAGAGCTAGTTTTCTTTCTTTAAGTCTCTATGGACAATAAACTTGTGGTGCTAGTTCTGTATAGCAAACACTGTTTGGCAGAATTTGACTTTGATCTCTTTTTCTTGCATACTTTCATGAGCCACTAGGTACTCATCTCCACTAGTATACTCTATGACAAGGCTGCTTGTCCCTAGTCTCCATCACTTCACATAATCTCACTATGTTGGAATGATTGAAAGCCTTCATGATTTTTACTTTTCGGGATAGTCTCTGGAGGGTGGAGGAATTCTGATGATCTTATCAGTGATCTTTATGGCTACCTTTTCCTAGTCAGGATGTGTCAGGCCAAGTTCACCACGACAAAGGTACACTTGCTGATGGTCTTGAAGAGTTGGTTGTTGTCAACATGGTTCTCCTAAGCAGAGATGTTGGATTAACAGCTGGGCTTGAAAGCAAGCTTGGCAATTTAAGCTCGGGATAAGCTGGTGAGAAGCTTGGCCAGGTCACCTCAAAAAAAAAATCACTTCCAAAGACCACCTGATGAACCGATCTTTATGATGGAATCAAAACACAATGGCAGACTAAAAATGAACTAAAAACAAATACTAAAAAAATGTGAAAAAAAAGATGTGAGAAAAAAGAATAACTTTTAAAAATGAAAGAAAAAAGAAGAAAAAAAGTAAAAGTAAAAAAGAAAAGTCAGAAAAATAGAAAGTGAGAAAAGATAAAGAAAATGGGAAAGTGAGGGAAAAAAAAGTAACAAACAAAATATACAAAAACCCACAATGCCAAGGAGAAAACAAGCTAACTTTAGTCAAATGTCCTTCAGGTCACTGAAAACCAGCTTCCTGAACTAGAAGCACAGCAAATCTCAGCCCAACCAGGGGCTTATATAGGTGCTTGGAATTCTATAATAATGGTTGCTGTGAGGTCACAGCAAGAAACGGACCAATCTTGGCTGGTGATCATCCACAGTGTTTTTTCTCATTTTTTTGGTCTCAAAAATCTATTTGTCTTAAAAAAGAACTGCTGAGAACTCCCAATAGCTTTTTGTTCATGTACATTATATTTATTGATATTATTAGAATTGGAAAACTGTATGATGCTTCAGTGGCTTTTTCATTTCTAGTTTGAAAAACTGTAATAATTTTTTTAGGCTAAGAGTATTTTTAAATGCCCAAATGGGTGGGGATTTTTAATTTCTCTTTTTGTTAACTTTCTTCATTCTATTCATATTTCAGTTTGTAAAATATAGCTAAAATAGCATTATAAGAATGATGATTCCTCAATATCATCTATTCAGTGTTAAAATTTTTCCCATATATTTTGAAATCTTTTGTTTTTCAGATTGTACACTTGAATCGGGATCCAAAACAGGTCCACATATTGTGATTGGTTGGTATGTCTCTTAAGCGTCTTTTAATCAGTTTTTGCTACATCTCCTTCTTTCTCTCATAATTTATTTTGGAGGAATTCAGTTTTCTAGTGTCCTTCTGTTTGGATTTGCTGATTGTATTCCTGTGGTGTAGATTAACATGTTCCTCTGTATTTCCTGTATATTGATAGCTCAGTCTTGAGGTTTAATCAGATTTTACGTGATCTTTTTGGTGAGACTCCTTCATGGGTGCTGTGTTCTTTTATCAGGAGGTACATGGCGTCTGATGGTCTCTTTGTCATGTTAACTGGCTTCTATTCTTATTGCCTAGATCCATTATATCATGACAGGTAGCAAAATACTCTATTATCTGTTCAATTATTAGCTGGAATACTTCTACGAAGAGAAATGTCTCATCTATTGTAAATTTCTAACCCAATTACCTGTGGTCCGAGATGACAGTCTTTGATTCCTGTTCTTGAAATTTGTTGGAGGTGTTTTTAATGGTGTAATACACATACTTTCCCCCCACCCCCTCCCAGGTTTTTCTATAGGACTTCTAGGTAAAATTTCACTTCAACAAATGTTTCTGTAACAAAAAAGTATTTTGAAAGGTTCTGAACAAAACCAAAGGAATAAATGGCTAAGTGAGGAATTTGGGCATCAAAAACATCTTAGATATTTGAGGTCCTAAGAATATTTGATATCTTGTCAGGGCTGAAAAAATACAAAGGCAGTTATCTACAGTGCTACCCACAGCCCTTAGCATTGTGCCCAACACGCAGTGCATGTTCAATGTATTTTACCATTGTTAGTATTATATAATCTATCCATCTCATTTTATGTGTGGGAAACTGGGACTCATTCATTTGTTTGTTCATTATATTTCCGAGCCCACGTGGTCTGAGGAGGCACTATTCCAGGTGCTGTGGTAAACTGCAAAATAAAGTCCCTGAGTCTGTTGTGCTTTTTTTTTGTGGGGTGGGAGAAAGAAAAGAACAAATTAACAGGTAAGTTGAGAGATGATAATGATATGAAAGGAATAAACAGGGTGATGTGTTAGTGCTATTAGGTGGGGCACTATTTTAGGTGCGGTACTAACATTTCCTAAGAGACTACTGGACCAAGAAGGAGTTCAATAAGGAAGATCTAGGAAAAGGATTTTCCAAAGGCTCTGTGGTGGGAATCAGCTTGGCATGATTAAGTTGCAGAAAGGCCATCAGTGTGGCTGACTGTGAACAGGCAGGCAGAAGGGTGATTGAAGGTGAGTCTAGAGAGGCAGGTAGGGGCAGAGAAGAGAATCCAGTTTTTGTGGCCAATTCCACGTCGGTACATTTGGTATCTCACTCTGCATGATTCTGAGGCCCTGACATTTCTGTTTCTTCAGCAGAACATGCGCAGTTCCAAAATACAGTGTTTTAAAAATTACTTCCCTGATTCTGTCTGCCCTGCTTTGAAGTCTAGACCTGTATCTTAGGAAGGCAGTTCTTAAGGAAACGTGGCCGCTTTGCTCCAGCCTGAGTTTTCTTTCTGGCTGCTGCAGTCTGCTCGTGCCCCGGGATCTCTGGCGTGAGTTGCTGATTTGAGCAGCGTTGAAGAGCCAGCCTCAGGATGATTCCTGCTTTGCGCTCTGCCCTGACCTCTGGTGGACTCGGCCTGTTAAGACACAGATCAGGCTAGAAACTGGAAGCCTTTGCTTCCTATCCCCACCTGCTGGTATTGGGCTTGGAGTGTGCACTGCACAGTATTTTGAAGACCTCCAGGACCTGCGGAGAGGCACAATGTCAGACACTGCCATGGGGTGGCTGGGTGACTTTGACCATCCAATACCTCTTATTTTGGTACAAGAACCTTTCTTTAGAGTATGGATGGCATCAATCCTGCATGTAGCCCAAGTACAAGGAGTGGGTGCAGGACATGGCCTGACCAATGGGAGCTCACCATTCCTTTGGCCTCAGGGATTGGTCCGGAAAGAGCACATGACCAAAACTGGGCAAATCAGGTCTTCTCTAGGAGTTGGTACAGGGACCCTGGGAGAGAAGGCTCACACTCCTGGATCTAGAATTTTATAGGTCCTGTATATCCGGATTGCCAGTAGCCATTCCTTTGGCCACATGGAAGAGAACCTGCCTGAGGATTAAATCAACACTGAGGAAGAAGGTGGGGGTCTGGAAATTCAAAGGGAGTTATCATTTCATCTCCTGCTTCTGGGTGTGCTTACAGTGAGCCAATAAATTTCCTTTTTACCCTTAAGCTAGTTTCAGTAGGGTTTTTGTCGCTTGCAACTGGAAATCTCCTAATTATTGCAATCAGTACTGGCCATTGTTATCATCAAAACAGTAGTAGGTAATCAAGGGTGAGTTTGAAGTAAATACACTGGGGCACTTTATGACCCTCACCACATTTGTTATTATATACTGTATAGTGATCAGTGTGATTTTTTAAAATGTCAGTCTCTCTATGAGCAGGATCGTATTTATTTGCTCATCACTCTAGCTCACTGGATGATAGTAAGTTCTCAATAAATATTTGTGGAATGAATAAATAGCTACATGGCAATCTTTACTGACATGAGAACCTAATTGCCATTAGCCAAAACTATTGTGGTTATCTAGGGGAATGCCCTATTCATCAGCAAGTTATACTCAAGTGAAGTGTTTAGGGGCAGAGTGGGATGATGTCAGCACTTAAGTGGTTCAGCAATAAATAAATACACACACAAATAAGTAAATAAATAAAAGAAAAAGAAAAGTATATCTGTGTGTGTTAGAGAAAGAAAAGAAAGCAAACACAGCAAAATGCTAATCAGTACTGAAATTAAGTGGTTGGCTACAGAGGTGTTCATACTATTCTTTCAACTTTTGAATGCTTGAAAATGATCAAAATTTAGGTTCAGAAAAGAAGAAAGATTACCATTATCTGGATGGGCACTCATGTTTGCCCTGCCTTTAAGAAACTTCCAATCTCCAAATTGTAGGACAAATATACCAGAGAAAGACCATTTGCACTACAAAAGAATTTTTCACTTTTCAGGGGGAAAAATCCTCAAGTCTTCAAATAATACCAGTTATAATGGTCCAGGGAAGGCACTGAGTTCAGCTGTAGGGGAAACTGGAATTAGCCCTATAGAGCAAATCTTCACCTCCTTCTCTTCCTTCCTTCCTCCTTCCCTCCTCCACCTTCTCTTTCCTTTCTTCCTTTTTTATTTTGCTAAAATAGAAAATATTTTGTTTTTATTAGATTCTAAAGTCACTGTAAAAGAAAACTGCAGACACTAAAGAAAGATATAAAGGAGACAATAACCCATCACTGGATTAAGGTATTATGATTTCTCTATTGCATGACCTAGTGTAAAAACTTAGCCACACATATTAATTTATTTGTGAAGCAGGAAAAGGTAGACCTACAACATTATTTGTCATGGTGATGGCATCATCACCACCATCATCACCATCATTGTCATCATCATCATCACTGGAGGCTTGCGTCAGGCACTGTGCTAAATGCTTTACTTACTTTAATTCTCACAACTACTGTATGAATCAGAGGAAAGCATGGGGCGGGGGCGGGGGGTGGGGGAGGAGGTTAACTTGCCAAAGGCTGAGTGGAGCTTTAAACCTGCCTGGCTGACTCCAGAGCCTGTGCTCTTAATCATGCACCATTGTTTGTATCCAGTTCTCTAACTTTGTGTGCTTTAGTTATTTCTCAGTCTTAACATTTTATAAACAATGCTTCCAGGAATATCTCAGGGTAAACATTTTTATGAGTCCTCAAAAATCTCAGCCCTTAGGACCCCTGGACTGTATTTCTTTCTGAAATATTAACGAGGCAGATATTCTTATTGAGTAAACAGGAAAATATACTCAAAATGAGTCTTCCTATAAAGTGTGCCACCCAGAGTTGGAAGGGAGTCTTCTGGTTGATCTACTCTGGGCTAGAATCTTCTCTAATAATGACTTGGTGACAGAGGTAATTACAATAGTAATAACCCTTCCCCCTCCCCCCCCCCCCAACACCTGGCTATGTCACACTGGGCCATGCCTTTTTCCTTTGTGATTTTCTTATTCTTTAAAATAATCCTGTGAGGTAGGTGTTAACTGCCTATGTTCAGATGATAGCAAATATCCTGTGGCATCCCTGACAGATGAACACAGCTTTTACTTAACACATGCCTATGAAATGGGAACTCTGTTTTGCAAAGCACTTTGGACCACTTGTGGACTGCTCTAATTGCTGATGTATTATTTTATGTAAGAATTCACTTAAAATCCCTTACAGAATTCACCACAGGATTCACTAGATCTCTTTTCACACAATATAGCTTGCACTTGAAAAAAGAAAAAAATAACAGTGGACGTAGCCGCCATTATTGAACATGTGCAAGGGGCCAGCATGTGTTCTTAGTGCAGTTCTCACCCGCATTACCTCATTTGTGCATTACAACCTCAGGAGTGGTTGTGGGGGGGGAGGGGAGGAGGGGGGGCCTGTTATTTTCTCCATTTTATATATGAGGTGGTTGAGGCCTGTAGGTATTAAGTACCAAGGCCAAGACAGTCCCTTCCCACCTGCATGCATTTGTCTGTGGCTTTAGAACCTGACCTTCCTAGAAAGTTTCCTGAGGGTGGGAGAGTGAAGCTGGTCAGTGGGGTCACCATAGAAAATGTCAATTTAGAAAGACAGAAAGCAGCTGACCAAGCTCCTTCCCCAAACTCTTCAGTTTTCAGAGTCCTATACAGTATGTATGTGGGTTGTAACAAGGAAAATTTAGATGAAAGTCTAGCAAACATTAATTATATCAATAAACATCTATTAATGATGTCATGGTGATTTTATATTTTGTTGAGGGGCTAAAAATAACTTATTGGTAAGATAATAAAACTTACTAATAATTATTGGGTTTCTTTTTATGTACTATGCCTGCTCCTTTAAGAAAAATATTTTATTGAGGTGAAAGTCACATATCAGAAAATTAACCATTTTAAAATGAACAGTTCAAAACTGAGGGTTGCTAGGAGGGGAGGGGGGTGGGGGGATGGGCTAAATGGGGAAGGGGCATTAAGGAAGACACTTATTGGGATGAGCACTGGGTGTTATACATAAGGGGATGAATCACTGGAATCTACCTCTGAAGTCATTAATGCACTATATGCTAGCTAACTTGGATATAAATTAAAAAATTAAAAATTAAAAAAAGATAAAACGAACAGTTCAGTGGTATTAAGTATATTCAAAATGTTGTTCAACCACCATTTGATTTCCAAAACATTTTCATCACCCCAAAGTAAAACCTTTTACCCATTAAACATATTCTCTCTCTCTCTCCCCACCTCTTAGTCCCGAGCAACCACCATTCTGTGTTCTGTTTCTATGGTTTTCTTTATTTTGGCTATTTCATAGCAAGGAAAATTTGTATGTGACTTTTGTGTCTGGCTTTTTTGGTTAGGATGGTTTGGAGGTTCATCCATGTTATAGCATGTATCAGTACTTTATTCCTTTTGTATGGATGAATAATATTCTATTGTGTTTGTCTATTCATCTGTTGATGAATTTTTCCATCTTTTGGGCAAGTAAATCCCCATGGTCATCCCCCTCCTGATATTGGTGATAGTAGCTGTCATTTAAGAGTACATTATATGATTAATACTGTTATTTCTCCATTTTACAGATGGAGAGACTAAAGTTTATAAAATTTAAGCACTTTTTCTAAGTTATATACTAGTGATAGAGCTGGGATTAAAACCCAGGTCTTGGTGACTCTAAAACTGTCAGTATGTGATGATTATGTGCCTGAGTTTCCTGTCTTTCATAAAGATGATTTTAAAAAAATTGCAGTGGATAACTGCTGACCATCAGCGATAAAAACCACTAATCAGTGAGTTCTGAAATCAATTTAGTGGGTCACAAACCTCATCAGAAACTGAAATAGAATGGAATAGAATGGAAAATGTTATGTAGTAAGAGTATTACTTTGTGAAACTCTCATTTCAGTTACATGTGTGTGGGATGTATGGGTGTGTCTGCCCTGCCATGATGTAAAATATATTTCTTTTTTTTTAAACAATATTTTTTTTTTTTTTAATTTTTTTTTTTTCAACATTTTTTATTTTTTATTTTTGGGACAGAGAGAGACAGAGCATGAACGGGGGAGGGGCAGAGAGAGAGGGAGACACAGAATCGGAAACAGGCTCCAGGCTCCGAGCCATCAGCCCAGAGCCTGACGCGGGGCTCAAACTCACGGACCGAGATCGTGACCTGGCTGAAGTCGGACGCTTAACCGACTGCGCCACCCAGGCGCCCCATAAACAATATTTTTTAACGTTTATTTATTTTCGAGAGACAGAGAGAGGCAGAGCATGGGGGGCAGGGAGAGAGAGAGAGAGATATACAGAATCTGAAGCAGGCTCTAGGCTCTGAGCTGTTTGTTAGCACAGAGCCCGATGCGGGGCTCAAACTCAGGAACTGCAAGACCATGACCTGAGCCGAAGTCGGACGCTCAACCGACTGAGCCACCCAGCCGCCCCAAATATATTTCTTATTGTGGGTCTAAGTCAAAAGTTTTTGAAAAGTGTTGCACTAAGCTACTCTCAGGTTCATTTTTTCCCCCTTATGTACGAACTTCTTTGTGCCTAAATGGTCCTTGTTAGTTTCTGCATTCTTAAATATGGAGATGTTCCTCTCATCCTCCAAATTCACAAATCACAAATTCCCTGAAGTACATTTTTTGCTCCCTCACAGTCATCCCTGACTTACCTTACATGCCCTTTTAAGATTTGGTTGGTGAGTGCCAAATTTGGTGCTGCATGCCTTTGAAGTTCTGTTCACAATCCGCAAATACATTGTTTGCTTGGTTATTAAATGACAAGAAATGTGCACATTTAATAAACACTTTAATAGGTGATAGCCCACATCGATCCCATTCAACACAAGCAATAATTGTGCTCATTTGTCACTTATTGGCACCCCCATCAGATGGGTGAGATGTGGAAGAAGACATCTTCCCTGCTGTTTGTCACACAGTGCGAGTGCAATGTGGAGCTCTAGTCCCCAGACAGCCTCCGGGAAGGGGCCCTGTGGATATGCAGATGATAATTTCACATGGTGAATGTTGGGTTTTCTTCACGTCAGTAGCTATCCACAGCAGTTCTCTAGGGACCCTTTCAAAAGCCAGTTTGAAAACGTATTCCTTAAAACACAGAATTTTATTAATAATGAGAACATATTAAAAATGCCAAGTTGTTGCTGGGAAAGTCCAAAAGCGGTCTTTTAATAAACTAGAGTGAATTATAGCTTAAATCTACAAAACAGAATTAGGGTTTAAATTTTTTATTTCTGTACTATAAATGCAAGAATTCAGTTTCTTATTGAAATGTTAAAAAAGTCATGTCGAAAGTTCAAGGAGTTCTTGATTGGGTGGGGATGATGCGGAGACAGGACATTCAGTAAATGTTGTTGAAATACCCATTGTGTGTAAAATACTGTGCCTAGTGTTGAGGATACAAAGGAAAAAAGTATGTTATAGCAAGCTACTTCAGGAAGCTATCCAAGAGAAAAACTCCTGTCTGTGTTCAGACATTTAAAGAAAGTTCATCAAGATCTTGTATGTCATCAATGGTAGGAAATTAGAACCATAATGTCTGTTAAAAAGGGAATAGTTATATATGTTTTGGTAGAAGCATAGAATGTGATACAGAAAACCATTACAAAGAAAGAAGTAGACCTTTAAGACGATCATGAGAAAAAAACAGATTTTAATGTGAACAGAAGCATGCTCTTGTGAAGAATGTGTCTCATTCACTGTTTTATTTCAAGCATCTAGAATAGACCTTGACATATAGTAAGTGTTTGGTAAGACTATGATAACATTTTAATGAAAATATCATTAAATTTTATTAAATAAAATTTTATTTTTATTTTATTAAATAAAAAGCATTATTTAATAAAAATATTTGTACACAGGTATACATCAAACTGTGAAGAGTGGTTAACTCTGAGGCATATGCTTGGGGATGGAGAAAGGGGGGACTTTGGGAGGGCAGAGATCAAACCTTGCATGGGTCCCAGTGCTTGTTAAGTGCACTCAGTGTCTATGAAGTATAAACAACCAATGTTTTGAGTTAGGCCTATAGTTGCCTGATTCATTTTTGTATTCTATTATTTTATTTATTTTTTAAAGTAGGATCCATGCTCAATGTGGTGCTTGAACTCATGACCCTGAGATCAAGGGTCACATGCTCTACCAACTGAGCTAGCCAGGCATCCTCATTTTTGTATTCTAAACAGTGACTAGAAGGATGCCTTGAACGTAGTGGTTGCATCAGACACTATTGGCTGCTTACATAGCAGCTGTTCCTCATTTCTTCCTAAGTTTATACACCCCCCAATTTTCAGGCTACAATATGATCTGGGAATGTGGACCATTCCCCTGAGTACAGGGTCTAAACCTAGTTTAGTAATTGCATTCCCCATTTGCTCCAGAGATTTAGGGGTGGCCATGTGACCAACTTGTGGCCAGTGAGATGTAAGAAGAAGTCTTCTGGGAGGGATTTTGCTTCTGAGTAAAATGAGATAGGCGAGGAGATTAGCTTTATTCTTGTCTTAAATGTGGTTGTGTGAAGCTATGATGTTTGGAGTTGAGGCAGTCATATTGCTAAAGCAAGAAGCCCAAATGTAAAAAGTAAAGATTGAAGAGCAGAAAGGTAGAGAGTGTCTGGGTGCTAGGTGACATTGTGAAGCCTCTGTATCAGTCCTGAAACTTCCAGAAAGAGACTTGAATTGTGAAATTTTGCAAGCAACTATTAGGTATGCATTGCTACTTGTGGTGAAAGCAATTCTAAGCCTATACAGTGGTCTAAAAACAGGGTTGCATTAGTGGATTCAAGTATTAATGAATTCAAGGAGGTAACAGTCTAATTGGGGACATAAGCTGTATAAATAAAAAAAAAACCCTTGACAATGCAAGATGATGTGTACTGAATGAATAATGCAGCCTGGTGGGCCTATTGGGAAGGTCTTCATGGAAGATACCAAAATGTGAACTGTTTTACAAAGAACCTAACTAAATAACCGACCTATTTAAAAAAAAAAGTGAACTGATGCTTGAAAGCTGGTAATAGTAAAGGTGTGGATTTAACAATTAGCTGTGCAAAAAAAGTCAGTTTAGTTTTTGATAGCTTAAATTGGTCTCATTTTTGAGACTTCATTCTGCTTGATGTTCGGAAACATAATACTAGTTTATTCTAGGTATAGTCAGTCAAGTCAGTATTTTCTACCCTCCTTCCTTATCTCTAGAAGATATCTAAGTACTGATGGGCTCATGTGGTGTCATGGAGTTGGAGTGGGGACATTTGATCCTATGTTGGTGACTGTTGACAATGGCAGTACTTCTCAAACATGCATATCACCTGCATGTTTATGAAAATGCAGACTCTGATTCAGAAGGTCTAAGTAGGGCCTGAGATTCTGCATTTCAAGCCCTCAGGTGATGCCATTGCTGCTATCCTGTGGACCACACTTTGAGCACTAAGGAGATGACTCTGCTTAAAATCACTGCTTTGGAGCTTTTTCTTTTCAGTTTTATAGAAGCCAGGCTTGAATGGGGCAGGTCCCCACCACTACTCATAGTCATTGCATCAAACTATGGTTTAATTCTCTATTGTCTTTTTCCTCCTATTTTATATATGATTTATGTTTTTGGTTTTTCCTTCTCTCCTGTGGCTCTGCTGGCTGTCATGAGCTGGGAATGTGCCCCTGGAAAAAGGTGGCACATGTAATTCATTGTGATAATGGAATCTTTCATTGTAATGCAATTAGCAGTGGACATGTCTGGTTTTACTCTGGGAAAGCAATATGGAAAGAGTTATTTAAATTAGTGAAAGAGTATTAACATATAATTAATACAGGATTGCTCTGTTGGATAAAATTCCATTGTGTGTGGCACATGTATGCCTGTGTATGTTATGCCAGACAATGACAACTATAACAATTGTTTTTAGTGTTGATTTCCTGGCTGTCACCCATGCTGATTTCTGTCTGCTAGTGAGATGGGTGTTAGAGGAGGAGTAATCAGAATCATTATACTTCTCAAAGATCCATTTTTCTATAATTCCGAGACAGGTCTTGCAAGTTCAAGCAGGAATAGTAGCTAAACATAGTAGCTAGGGACCTTGAGTTGATCATCAAAGCTCCCATTAGTGCAAGAGGTGGAACTTTTCTTAATAGAAATTACTGTAAATGGATATAGGAGTCATGGGGGTAATTGACTAACCAAGGCTTAAGCATGTTTGCGGAAAGCAAAAGCCACAAAACAGTATGCCTTCCCCCATTAGCCCCTAAACAGAAGTGAGTGGCAATTGCTGGTAATCCATCTCGAACCAAGAGTAGAGCTCTTTAGGATGTCAAATTACATGGGAATTGTAATGAGATTGCTAATGCTCATTGAATCTGTAGATCGTATCTTTTATATGAGTTGGGTTATTTTCTAAGACATTATATTTTACTTACCTTGAACCTTCTGTAGTTGAACTGTCTTGGTAATACACCTTGGTGGGATGATGTGTTCTAGGCTCTTTGGAGAATGTTCTGCTATTCTTTCTGTTGCTGGGTTTGAAACGTGACTTGCCTTGACTGTCTGGAATTTTAAAATGTAAGCAATGGTGCCATCCAATGGTGTCTAAGCAGCCTTCTGATAGAGAAGAAAATAGAATTTACTTTGAGGAGATAAGCTTCATGAAGCTCTATGCTCAAATGTGGCTCCCAGGCTCCATGGATTATGTCTGTCTCTCAGTGGAGAGCCAGGTTCTTTGATTCTTGTCATTGTTGGGAAAAGTGACCTTGGTGGAATTCTCTAGTCTTGTCCAGTGAAAGTCACATCTCTCCTGAAAATGGGAAATTTTCTATGTTCTCCTGGCTTTGAGAATTAGGATCTTCATTTTTAAAAAGTAGGGAACTGGTTTTGAATGCAAAACAATGTCTGGTGTAGTACCAGTAAAAGGACTGTATTTTGAAAACCCAGACCTTTTCACCGCTATTTAAAAATCCTATCCTCAAATCTATAACCCTGTTTAAGCAGAAGGCTCCATGCATTGGATCCTGTGCAACTCGAGGTGTTTAAATAATTGTAGCTGAAGGAACACCTGGGTGGCTCAGTCAGTTTGGCGTCCAACTTCAGCTCAGGTCAAGACTTGCCATCAGGATTGACCCCGCGTTGGGCTCAGTGCTGACAGCTCAGAACTTGGAATTTGCTTTGGATTCTCTCTCTCTCTCTCTCTCTCTCTCTCTCTCTCTCTCCCTCCCTCCCCTGCTTGTGCTCTGTCTCTGTCCTTCAAAAATAAATAAACTTAAAAATTTTTTTTTTAGATAATGTAATTGGAATCCGGATGTGGCAGACTTCCTGAGGAAAGCTGGTGTTCCTGCTATTCTCTATTCTCTAGGGTCTTTGGTGAACCCCCAGTTCTAGGACACATAAACAAAAATGCATTTTTTACTGAGGATTTCAGGAAGAAACAGGGAAGATGATTTCTACCATAGACCATGCAATAGATAGCTAATGAAGATCTCATCCCTGTTCTGTCCTCTGCCAGCAAACTTGTCATTCCCCATCTCTTACTCCAGATAGTATTTGAAGACTCCTTTATTACGCAAGTTACTCAGTGTGTGTCCTCAATTTATAGACCCCCCTTCAGCAAAACAAAACCCTGGAATTAGCTTCAGAGTGGTCTTCTAGTGCCTCCGGAAGGCTTCCTCCCTCATCAAAGCTTTCAATTTAGTTATTCATCCAACTAAAATTATTTGGGTGGATGGGTTCTCCTGCTCAGTAAAGAAGATTTTTCTCCATAATGTTATTAAGGTATATCCTGCCTACTTCCAAAAATGACTGTGAACCATTAAGAGATTCAGATGTATGTAAATACTGAGTAATCAATTACATAGTCCAATACCAGGCATCATTCACTTTGTTACTATTTATCCTGTTGCCCCTGGTTGCTCCTTCAAAAGAGTCCTTCAACCATTCCAAGTGGATTTTTTTGTCCTTACTTACCATTTTTTTTCAATCTCTTGGTAACTCCCTTCTTATCCCCCTGCTGAGGCTGGCCAGCTAGCCTTGTTCTTCCTGGAAGCACTCTCTTAGATTCTCTCCCTCTCCAGGATTTCTTAGACCTGGTTGCTGTTATACTTGAAAGGTGTTAATGAATGACAATGATGTAATGTATCATGGCTGCAGGACTATTTGCATTTAAATGGGGACTTTTACATTTGCACAGTCTGAACCCAGAGAAATGACTCCTTGAGGAGAATTACAGTCTTAGGGGCAGGCCAATGAGGCAAGCATTTGGCTGTATATAACCATCATTATACATGGATGCCCCTACCCCTGGGTGAGGGCTAGATGTACTGTGTGAGATGGGTGGGGGAATGCAAGTGTCAACTGAAAAGAACACATTTGACATTACAAAATAATTCTGTATTTGATGGCTTGTATGAACTGCCCCACACTACAGGGTACAAATGTAATGATGTCTCTTTGACTGTCCTGTTCACTGTTGTATTGCTAGTTTGTTTTTTTTTTTAAATCTCCTTTTTCTGTTTATTTTGTTTTGAGAGAGAGAGAGAGAGAAAGAGAGAGTGTGAGCAAGCAAGGGAGGGGCAGAGGGAGACAGAGAGAGAGAATCCCAAACATGCTCTATGCTGTCAGCTCAGTGCAGAGACCAGTGTGGGGCTCGAACTTATCAACTTTGAGATCATGACCTGAGCCGAAATCAAGAGTTGGATGCTTAACCAACTGAGCCACCTGGGTGCCCCTGAAAACCTTTTTATTGAGGAATCATCAAAATACAAAAAGCTGCACATATTTAGTATACAACTTTGTGAGTTTGGAAATGGGTATACACCCATGAAACTATCACCATAAATCAATGCCATAAATGTATCTGCCACCTCTAAGAGTTTCTTCCCATCCTACTTATTTAGTGATAAGAACACTGAACTTTAGATCTACTCATTTTGCAAAATTTTAAGTATACAGTATTGTTAACTATAGGCACCGTGGTGTGCAGCAGATCTCTGGGACTTATTAATCTTGCATAACAAACTTTGTACTCTTGACAAACACCTCCCTGTTTAACACTCTCTCCCACCCCTGCCCAGTGTTTTGTGTCCTGGCACCATAGTAAGTGTTCAATAATCATTTGTATAGTGCAAGGATGGATACATAGATGGTTGATTTTTCAGTAGATTGTTTAAACTCTTCCTCATACACAAGAACTCCAAATATCTCTCCTGAGACTTCCATGACCTGAACATTTCTATGAACTGCAGGATTTTTTTCTTAGTCTCCAACGATGAGTGGGGCAGCTAGTCCTTTTTTCTTTCTTTGTGCCAGACTGTGCTGCTGGTGAAGCTGAATTCTTCACAGTCCCAAGAGTCTGGTTCACCTGAAAGAGCCATAGGAGCTCTCCAAGAAGAACCTTCCACTCCTTCAGGGCCGGGGTGAATGGGCGCACAGAGCTCTGGCTCAAGACTGCAAATCTGAGCCTTTCCCTGTGTTCATGGGCACAGCTACATCCCAGGGCACAGCCTAGTGGACATCCAATCCTAGCTGCAGATATTTGCAATGGGGGAAGAAATGGAATTTGGTAACATATAATGCATGTCAACTGCTTAGTATAGTCTCTGGCATATAGTAAGCATTTAGTAAATGAAACTAATTTATAAAGTGTGAATGTATTAAAGTAGATTGGGTGGCTGCAATAGAGAACAAAATTTAATGGCTCAAAGAAAAAAATTATTTCTCTTGTTACAAAGTCAGGTGACTATTCCAAGTGTTAAAGAAAACTTTTTAGACAATTTAGTTATAAGCATGT
Source organism: Neofelis nebulosa (assembly GCF_028018385.1). Lineage (NCBI taxonomy): Eukaryota > Metazoa > Chordata > Mammalia > Carnivora > Felidae > Neofelis > Neofelis nebulosa. The sequence goes on from NC_080782.1 coordinate 49,916,324, forward strand.
ATCAGAGTTTTATTATGGTCATGCACATAAGAGAAATCACCCTAGAAGGCTGCTTCCCAAATTCACTTTTGGCAGAGAACCTTGGTAGGAAAAGGGTTTAGTTAGATAATCACTGTTAGAGTAGACACAGAAAGAAAAGTAAGTCTGGTTAAAGGTCACTAGATCTTTGATTGACAGTTGGCAACTGAGTGTGTGGGTAATTGGGCATGTGGGTAATTGGTTTCCCAGAGCAAACCTTAATCCCATTCAAGTTCACAGGAAATTGTTTAAGCATTTTATCAGGAATGCTAACTTCTCAGAAAGAGATTGTGAAGCAAAAAGCTTCTGTCCTCAGACCAGGTTTGGAACAATTTTTCTTACGTGGGACTATGGACCCCTCTGTCCCATCCAGTCATTAAGGAACCCTGGATGATGACAGCTCTGCCATTGTTAGTATATGGCTTTAATGTCCTTTTGGTCACTGTCAGAACAGAGATTTTGTCTTAAGCAAATGAACCAGAGGTTGGAAATAGAACTTATGCTTACACATCACTGAGAACTTAGTTACCCAGTCACCAAGCAGCAAAGGGGGCTAAGAAATGAAATCCCTGATTGGCCATCCAGGTCCTAGCTGCAGATCTTTTACTATGGGGGAGAAATGGAGCTTGGGGACAGCAATGGTCTCTGCCACAGTGAGACTGTGCCTAGCCCTTCATATTCTACTGTGTTCTGAAGCAAGAGTTGGCAAACTGTGGCCCACAGGCCAAATCACACCCACAGCTATTTTGTAAATAAAGTTTTATTGGAACACAGCCATGCTCATTCATTCATTTATTGTCTATGGCTGATTTCATACTACAACAACAGAGTTGAATAGTTGAGACAGGGACTGCATGGTCCAAAGCCTAATATATTTATTATTTGGCCCATTATAGAAAAAGTTTGCTGACTCTGTGTGGGGCATCCTGATTGTGTGGGGGCTGGCAATGCAGGTCATGGAAGAATTCACTGAAGGCAGAAAAATCAGACAAAAGTTTGTGGAAGGGCATCTGGGTGGCTCAGTTGGTTAAGCGTCCAACACTTGATTTCGGCTCAGGTCATGATCTCACAGTTTGTGGAATTGAGCCCTGCATTGGGGCTCTGCAATGACAGCATAGAGCCTGCTTGGGATTCTCTCTCTCAGCTTCTTTCTCTCTCTCTCTCTCTGTCTCTCTGCTCCTCCCCTGCTCATGTACACACTCACGCATGTGCTCTCTCTCTCTCAAAAAAAAAAAAACAACCATAAAAAAAAGTTTATTGAATACACTGCAAGGAAGCAGCAGAGAGGGCAGCAAAGGAGAAACTGTCTGCCATGAAGTGGTAGTGACGGGCCACAGTTACAGGGTGCAGTAAAGAGTGTGGGGACATATGGAATTTTCCCTTTTATGGTAGAAATGGCACCTGATTGAAATTGGTCAGTTAGGGCCTCTGGCTGTTTTGAGGTGTGTTGCTTAATGAGCCTGTTTGTGTCAGCTCAGTGGTCACTGTGGGCCCTTTGCCTGGCTCAAGTTTCCATTGCTCAAACCTGTTGCCTACAAGTGGCTTCCAGATTGTTTTAGAGAGGGTCCTGAATTGCCCACAGAAATTAAACTGCTGAATCAAAGCATATGTGTGTTTACATTTCGGTAGGGGTGCCTGGGCGGCTCAGTTTGTTAAGCCTCCAACATCAGCTCAGGTCATGATATCACCGTTTGTGAGTTCGAGCCCTGCATAGAGGGCTCTGTGCCTCTGCGTAGAGGGCTCGGAGCCTGGAGTCTGCTTCAGATTCTGTCTCTGTCTCTCTGCCCCTCCTCTGCTCGCTTTCTGTCTCTGTCTCTGTGTCTCTCTCTCAAATATAAAATAAAACATAAAAAAAAAATTTCAGTAGATTTTGCCCTTTATACTTGCCCTTTGCCTTTTATACTTGCACTAGCAATGTATGAGATTGCCTGTTCCCCAGTATCCTCACCAGCACCAAGTGACATCAAACTTCCCTGTGGCCAATTTGATATGTGAGAAATGGTATTTCACTATCAATTAATTGCACTTATGTTATTCGTAGTAAGATTTAGTTCTAGGTATCAGTTATAATAAGAAATGTATTTGGTTTTTGTCCCTGATTCCTGATACAAATCTCCTAAAATCCATGGAATTTGCTAAATGATAGGAATTCACTAAATGATAGAAATATTTTTTGATATTAACAACAAACCCCTTTCAGCCACACCTGAGTTTATATTAATGAGGTGGCTTTTGGAAAGCCCCAGTGGATGGGGCTAGTTATTAGGGGAACCAACCAGGATTATTAGATTGGAATTTATAGTCCCCAAGATGGAGGGGAGAGGAGGTGGAGGTTGGATCAATCAATCAATCATGCCTACATAATGAAGTAATGAAGCCTCAACAAATCCCCAAAAGAATATGGTTTGGAGAGCTTCTTGGGTGGGGGACATGTGGAGGTGCCAAGAGAGTGCCACACAAGCTTTGTGCCCCTTTCCCCATACCTTGCCCTATGCATCTCTTCCATCAGGTTGTTCCTGAATTATATCCTTTTATAATAAACTGGTTATCTAGCAAGTGACACTTTTCTGAGTTCTGTAAGCTTCTCTAGCAAATTAAATGATAGGAGGGGATCTTGGGAACCTCTCATTTATAGGCAGTGAATCAGAAGTACAGATAACGATCTGGACTTGTGATTCACCTCTGAAGTGACAGTCTTGTAGGACTGAACCCTTAACCTGTGGGATCTGATGGGATCTTCAGATAGTGGCAGAATTGAGTTAAATCATAGGGCACCCAGCTGGGGTTGCAGAATTGCTTGATGTGTGGAAGATCCACACCTTTGGTTTTAGAAGTAAAGTAGTATTAGAGTAAAGGAGAGACATAGAGGAATGTATTTTTCTTTTATACTGATTGCAGCTGAAACTAATCATGTTTTTAGAGTATTTGTACTTCCTATTTTATGGACTGTCTGCTGGCAATCTTGGCACATCAGTTGGCAAATATTGAGTTGTTGATTTTGCATAATAAGTTTTAGGAGCTTTTTATATGCTAGGGAACTGAGCTCTTTATGATAGGAATTGCACAGATTTATCTCATTTTTAAAAGATATTCACTTGACTGTATATATGGAGGTTTTTGCTATACAAATTTTTAAAATTTTTGTGTAGTCAAATTTATCAGTCTTCTCTTCCAAGACTTCTGATTTACATGTCATGCTTAGAAAGCTTTCTGCCCTTTTTTTCTAATAATTTTGTGGTTTTCAGTTTTTACATTTAAATGTTTGCTCCATCTGTAATTTATTTTGTTTGAGGTTAGGGGAATGGATTCGATTTTCTGTTTTCTAAATGGCTACCCATTGTGTGAATACCATTTCTTTAATAATATATTTTTATCATATGTTAGTTTCCTATGTTTTGGGGTCTATTACTGGAATATTCTACTGATATGTCTATTTATGGGTCACTATTATGTTGCTTTAATTAATACAGCTTTATATCATATTTTAATATCTGGCAGGGCTAGTTTGACCTCATTACTTTTTTTTTTTTTAACATTTTATTTATTTTTGAGACAGGGAGAGACAGAGCATGAACAGGGGAGGGTCAGAGAGAGGGAGACACAGAATCCGAAACAGGCTCCAGGCTCTGAGCTGTCAGCACAGAGCCCGATGCGGGGCTCGAACCCACGGACCGCGAGATCATGACCTGAGCCGAAGTCGGCCGCTTAACCGACTGAGCCACCCAGGCGCCCCTCATTACTTTTTTTAATAGGATTTTTCTGGCTAGTTTTACTTGTTTATTTTTCCATGTGAAAATAGTTCAAAAATACTGCTGATAATTTTTATTTGCATTGCATTAAATTTATATATTAACTTGGCAGGATTGACATCTTTATCAAGTTGATGTTGAGTTCTTAAGCATGGACATAATATGCCTTTCCATTTGAAGAACTTGTGTTGTTTTTAAATTACTTTTTGCTTATTGACTGAATTTTTCCAACTGTGAAAATCTTTCTGAGCCTGGACCACTTGGTTCATTTCTTAAGCTCGTGTAAATTATTGTTTTTAATTGCTGAGACACAACCTGTTCCACAAATTGAGAAGAGCTGTGTTATAATGAACAAACACACAGAGCAAACATACCTTACTGTAGGAAATGATACATTTGTGGATTTTATCATTGCCTTGCTGTCCCTAAGTGTTTTTTGGTGATTGCTTCATAGAATAGGAGCAAGGAGATCATGACACAGAGGGAGGAGAAGAAGATCTGGAAGACCGATCTAGAGAAAGTGTTGGTTCAACTCTAATCTGGAAACTTCCATGTTATTGAGCAACTTATCGTTGTGGGCTCACTTATAGTCTGGACCTCTGGTAAAAAGTGGAGAATATGCCTCAGAGTTGTCCCACACAGGGGCCAAAGTGTCTGGGGTATTTATGAAGTTCCGTTTGTCATTGAGTAAATGCTGCTTCTGGTGCCATCAACTCAGGCACCTCTAGTTCTCTTTGAGTGTGCACCTATGGCTAAGAAAAGCCCCACGCAGAGAGTCAAAGATGCTTATAGTTGGAAGTGGTTAGCTTACAGAGGAACAGTGGAGGAGAGGCGCTGATACAACTGTCTTAAAATGTTTTAAGTTTCTGCATCCTTAGCCATCAGATACCCGCCCATGTTGAAAGAAGATTAGGGTAGTTAATATTTTGGATCGTTGGTACCATCTATGCTCCTTTCTTAGGAAATTCTACCTTCACCTTGAGTGGGCATGTCTTCATTCTTTGCTTTGGAACTCTCTCTTCCCACTCTCCTTCCTACCATACTGATTGGACCAGGGCCTAAACTAATCTCAAAGTTAGCAGTGCTATGGGCTTGTCAATAACCCGTGACTTACTATTGGAGTTTGTTCCAATTCAAAATAGCAGGGCAGGTCATGTTCCTCATTTGGGGATATGGAATTGAGAAACAAAGAGCCGGTTGCTGGTTAGTAGTAGGAGCTAGAATTAAAATATTAATGTATGAAAAGTGGAACATGATAGCTACTTTCAAGCAGAAATCATGAAAGTTGGTTGTCAGAGGAAGATGGAGAATGAAAGGGTAGGGGGAAGAGAAAGAAAGGAGAGAGCTAAGAGGCCAACCCCCAAAGATGCCTTGTTTCTTGTCTTTCCTGAGTCTTACAATAACTACCTCCACCCTTTACTTGAGTTACTATAAGTGAGTTACTGTTATTTGTCTTGACCAAAAACACATTAGCAGAAAATTGAAGGATGATCCATCAAGAGTAATTTATGCATTTTCCCCTCCATTCTCTGGGGGCAGCTATTTTGCCAATTCACAGTTGTCCACTGTTGTGAAAGTCTCCAAGAATATAAAATCCGGAGAAAATGCTAGTCATTAATTGGTGTAGGCTTGTCTTACTCAGAACAGGTAGTGATAACATCATACAGTTTACTCTATAAGGAAGCTAAACTTTCATCCTTTCAAGAAGAGAGGAAATCTGATTAAATCCATTATATTAGTAACCCCGTGCTTTATAAATGGGTCCTGACAATAAAGAGGTTAGAGGGAGGAAGTTTTAGCAAGTTTCCTTTAATGAAACTTAATGAGACCCTCTCACCTGAGTTTTTATTGACCTAAGCGTCTTTGAGGAAATAGCTTCACCTACCATCCACCAAAGAAGCTCAGTTGACCAAGTACAAAGAGGCAAAAACAAGCCAGGAGGCTTAATTCAATCCATCCATGCTAAGCAAATATGACCCACGACAAAGCTGCATTAAATAGAACCTGCAAATGACACACATAACATGTTTATTCAACCCCTTCTGTGTTCAGGCTTTGTGTTAGGTCCTGGCAGCATAGGAGTAAGTGAGAAAGACTTGTTCCTGCACTCAGAACATAGAATCTATGGGAAAGATGGATACTGAATACATATTTATAAGCAAGAGTATAAATACCAAGGGGAAGGACATGAGGGCAAAGCAGGGAAAGCCTCCCCGATAAACTTTATTTCTTTATTATTTTGAAGCTGACACCTGAAGAATAAGCAAGAGGAAAAGCCTTCTAGAAATAAGGATATTATTTGCAGAAGAGGTCAGCCTCCTACTGGGTTTCATATAATTTCTTTGTGCTGCTAAAACTCCACCTGTAATCCTGCACAGGGCATTCTCAAGAGTAGGTCACTTTTTTGGAGGAATAGTGGTAGTTTTTGATCACCTGTTTGTTCTCTGCAGCAGATGCTGTTGGTGCCTGCACAGGGGACATCTGCAGACAGCTGCCTTGCAGGCTGAGGTCCTGTCCCCACCTACATGGGCTGTCTGGCTGCAGACACTATGGGGGTCTTGTGGGGGAAGCCAGCAGCACCAGAGATTTAATGCTTCTCACTGGTTTTCTACTAATATGGGACAGGGAGTTAGAGTTTCCTCACCCTTTAGTGGACTACTCTGAGGTGTGTTTACACAGCCTTTAAGAGGATTCTCGATAGGACCGAAGCCCCAGTAGCCTTCATTGGCTGTGTGTGATCTGTGCTTCAAGAAGTCCTTAATAGGGGCACCTGGGTGGCTCAGTCAGTTAAGTGGCTGACTTCAGCTCAGGTCGGGATCTCACAGCTTGTGGGTTTGAACCCTGAGTTAGGCTCTGTGCTGACAGCTTGGAGCCTGGAGCCTGCTTCAGATTCTGTGTCTCCCTGTCTCTCTCCCCGTCTCCCACTCATGCTGTCTCTCGCTCTCTCTCAAAACTAAATAAATATTTAAACATTTTTTTAAAAAAGAGTCCTTAATGGGCTTTCCTTATTTCTCTGCCTACCTCCTCCCTCATTTCCTCACAATGCTTCCTAAGATTTCTATCTTGGGGTCTGCTTTTGAGGGGAAGCCACACTACAATGATCTCCAAGCTCTTCATTTTTGCTTTCAAGTTGATGTCATGATTGTATTTATGGTTTGTGGGGACTCCTGTGGGTGGAAAGGAAGGAGAGGACATTCTGGACCAGAAGCTTCTGCTCCTTTCATAATCAGAAGGCTTGTGTGTGTGTGTGTGTGTGTGTGTGTGTGTGTGTGAGATTAAAAGTAAATCCTCTTTAGGAAACTGTTGAAAACATCTGTCTCATGTTATTCTTCTCCAGAAGGCTTATATTAAAAAAATAAAGAAAGTGGAAGCAAACCATGTTGGGGGATGAGCCCTGACCTGGGAGTGAAGGGATCTGAATCAGATTCTGTTACAGTCACTCACTGTGTGACCTTGGGAGGGAGACTTCCCCTCTTTGGGCATGGGTTTCCTCATCTATGAAGCGGCAAGGCAGGACTTAGTGGTCTTCAGGGTCACCTAGGGTGCCCTTTGAATATATTTTAACTCCATGGTGTGTAAGCTCTGCTCCAAGCCCAGGGTACGCCAGGGGTGGGGGAAGGAAGGAAAGATTGGATGGGGCCTCATTCATTCATCAAGTGGTTCTTGAAGCTTACCCAGTGCCAGGTACTCTTTCAGGCCTTGGAGGCAGAGGTAAACAAGAGAGTGTCAACTGCCTGCTCTGATTCAACCAAAGAAGGCCTTGAATGAAGAGAGTTTGGAGGTTAAAAAAAAAAATAAAACAAGTCTTATCCTCTTTTCATCATCTATTTGGCACCTATACATGAATGCAGTTTTTTTTTTTTTTTAAATTAGATTAACCATTTACCCTCTAGCAGGAAACAAAGCCCTATGGGAAAATGACATGTAGGGCAGGGATATTTTAATGGGAAAAACTTGGGACTATGGGTGCTCTCCTGGAGAGTGAGATGAGGTGGGTAATTATAGGGGGCTTGGGAGAGCTCAGTGATGTGGGTGCCTGGCTGTGGGCAGGAAAAGTGGTCAGTTCAGAGGTGGAGGACTGGCCCTTATCTTGAGCTTTTCCATCTCGGGGCCTCTCAATTTAGCCAGTAGTTTGTACTAAAATTACTGGTCAGGTCACAATGGTGTTTTTTATAAATAGGAGATTGAGATGGGGAGTGGGTGAAAATAGAATGATTTATCATCCTAAAGCAACAGATTTGGGTGTAGGCCCAGTGCTACTGAAAGCGTCCTTTTCATGATGCGTGGGCAACTCTTTCTGCTTCGTAAGTCATCAGAGAGGCAATTGGAATGGCTTTTAAACATGGACCCTGTCAAGCGATACAAAAGTCCCATGATTTACAACCCAAAAAAGTTTATCTTGCTCTGGGAAAAAAGAAGACTTTGGAACCAAAGCCTCACATTTAGAAGCCAATAAAAACATCTTAAAATAACGCCCCCTCCTCCCTTCTTTTCTATAATGAGAAATGGAGGATTTAGCAAGAGGTAGGGGGGCTGTGGGCAGGACTATTGCAATCACCAGTGATTGAGCTTCAAGGTCCAAGGACTTTGTTGTGGGCACTGGAGCCCTAATGATTTATAATTAACTCCAACAAGAAAAACCAAATGCCATGCACTTTCCTAACAGAGCTACAAAAATAACCACATTCATAGTGTTTGCAAAATTGGAAACAAATGTCCCAAGGAACATAAGAGCTCCATGCTGTCCTACCCGAGCTTTGGGGGAAGAAAAATACTGGCACTCAGTCACGACCACAAATGATGAGCCAATATCGTTTGTCATGGGAAATTCATCTGGGCAAAATCGGATTGCACCATTAGCCCTCAATGACTCTGAGAAATAACCATACTGAAATGCCTCAAATTAAATTCAGCCAAGGGCTGGGTCTAACATCCTCTTTTCTAGGAGTTGCTGAGTTTTGTTTCTTTATCCCCTCTTTTTAACATGGAAGAACTGAAAGGGGGAAAACAATCAATGCCTAATTGTACCCTTGTTCCTGAAATGGTTCAGACATGGCTGTTTTTAAAAAGTGGATACAAACAGGGGCGCCTGGGTGGCGCAGTCGGTTGAGCGTCCGACTTCAGCCAGGTCACGATCTCGCGGTCCGTGAGTTCGAGCCCCGCGTCAGGCTCTGGGCTGATGGCTCGGAGCCTGGAGCCTGTTTCCGATTCTGTGTCTCCCTCTCTCTCTGCCCCTCCCCCGTTCGTGCTCTGTCTCTCTCTGTCCCAAAATAAATAAAAACGTTGAAAAAAAAAATTTAAAAAGTGGATACAAACAAGGGTAATGACCATGAAAAGTATTAGGGGTCTTTGAAGTGGTACACAAGGGCAAGGTGACCTTAGTTCACTGTTAAAGAATTATGAGGGGTGGAGCTGGTTATGTGGCAACTGGATTAATGACCTATAATCTTAGTTTACTAAAAAAAAATTTTTTTAGGATATATGAATCCTATTCCATGAATAATCTTAGTTCTTGTGCTAATGTAGAATATAAAAGGTTTAGTTACAGAAGTTTACTCAAGAGAAATTCTCTATCTGTAGGGACCTTTTGATGCTTTTAAACATCAAAGTTATGCAACAAAGGACAGAGTTAATGGTTCTAAAGACAATAATGAACTAAGTCTAGGCATTATGGCAAATACTTTACAGGCATCTTTGTAAATTTGCAAAACTCTATGAAACAGTCTAATTCCCATTTTATAGATGAGAAAATAAAGCCTCTGAAAGGTTTAATAACTTGCCAAATCGCAGTTAGTGAAAAGTAGAGCTGGGACAAAGACCCACTATTATTTGACTCCAAAGGCCATATTACGTGCTCACTCTTAGGTGGATTTCTGTGTTTTCCCCCTTTTGCTCAATGCTTTCCAAACTGTGTCATCAAATTTTCCAAAAGTTCAACTTTGAAGGCCACAGGAAAATTTCAGATGACCTTACCTTATTTCCCTAATTCTGTATGTCAGAGAGGTGGGGAACAAAACCCTTTCAATGCTCAAATCTCATAATCCTACTTCCAATTTTATGAAATAAGTAATGTACCTCCCCTCATGAGACCCAAGACAGTAATATTAGCTGAGTAAGAAGGAATACAGATGAGTGAACTTTCCAACTGACTTAGACATAGCAGCAATAAAATGTGAACTTGAAAAGTGCCTGAGAATATATTGTTTGAACTTTTGTCAGTTCATGTAAACTTTGTGCAATGAATATGCAAATCTCCTCCATATTTTCATGCTTATATACTTCTAACAGACCTGGATATAGCCTCTTGGGAAAATGCTGGTTTAAGCCTTTCTGCAAAAGTCACCTATGAGACTGATAATTTCCACTGGCTCTGTCTAAAACATGACATTAATTGAAAAAGTTCCCATTCCTTGTTTTTTGCTTGAGAGAAATTAATTCTTCCTATGAGAAGTTATTTTTTTTAATGTCCTAAAACTATCTGAACTTTAGGAATTTGAACCTTACCTTGTAGCTACCTTCTTTCCTAAGAAACATAATCTATCCAAGCTGTTAAAGTGTTGTAAATGCCAATAATAGGACAATTTTATAGTGTTCAGGACATGAAGCTAAAGCATATTAGACTGCTGGGTGTATGTGTATTTGCTCACATTTAAAAACTAGTTAAACATTTCAGACCTCTTTAGAATTATACAGGGTTATTTTATTACAGGGCTCTTGAACTTTCTAGAGGCAGCAATCTTCCGGTGATCTTTATCAAGCTGTTCTCTTCTAGCCTCTTACATGGCTGCTTGTTTGGTTCTTTCTTTTTCTTTTCTTCCTCCTCCCTTTATCGCCCCTTGAATTTAGCCTTAACAGGGAAATAAAATGTCAAATATATGTGAAAAAATCCAATGGTAATTTGCAAATGGGAATATAATTTGAAGCCCATGCCAAAGTTAAGCAGCTAGGTTTTAAACTTTTTTTCTTTCTCTGCTAATTAGGCTGCACATTTTAAATCTTAAACATGTGCAGAGTTGTGAGGGATCTTGTGTGTAGAGAGAAGTTAATTCCAGCACCTCTTGAGAAAGAGGTTGAGTAGACTCTTGAACTAGGTCTTCTGTTTCTGGGCATTCTGCTCTTTTGTTCTACCTGCTAAATTTATTATATTTTCTTTTACTTCACGCTGTCATGTCTATTTTAACACATAAGTCTATACATGTTTCCTGTTAGTTTCTTTGGAAACCACACGTATCAGTTTAATTATATTTCCTTCCTATTATAAGGAAGGACTACAAAGTACTGTTGGTATGCTTGCCTGCCTGTCTGTTTGTCTTTTCCATTTTTATTGAGATATAGTTGACACATAAGTGCCCTTTCTTTTCCTACTATAATGCACTGTTTCCTGGAATGCAGACAAATTATCCATGTGTACTAGTGAGAAATCCAATAAGATATGTGTATAAAAATAAAGTTAGTGTACATGTAAGGGTAAGGTTGAATACTTAAAGGCTTATTAATTTGGTCATTAAAGATATGTATATAACTGTGGAATTAGGAGTGTGAAAAATAATTGCAAAAGATTGGTATAACAATGTTGTAAAAACCATGGATGATTCTGTATCCATTTGATTTCTTAAAAAAAATTTTTTTTTAATGTTTATTTTTGAGAGAGGGAGAGAGAGAGAGAGAGAGAGAGCATGAGTGAGGGAGGGGCAGAGAGAGAAGTAGACACAGAATCCGAAGCAGGCTCCAGGCTCTGAGCTGTCAGCATAGCCCGACATGGGGCTTGAACTCACAAACTGCAAGATAATGATCTGAGCTTAACTGGCTGAGCCACCCAGGTGCCCCCCATTTGATTTCTTCATAAGTGTCTTTAAGATTTCACCACTCTTTAAGGAAACCTAAGCTGGAAATGGTAGACATTGCATTATGAGTTTAGTGTATGCAAAAAATAAAATGACCAATTTCAATCACCATACCTATTCTCAATGAGCAAGAATGTGTGAATCAGGGAACAATGCACATTTATATATCCAAAGTTAAAACAAAATCGGGGTGCCTGGGTGGTTCAGTCGGTTGAGCGTCTGACTTCAGCTCAGGTCATGATCTTGCTAGTGGGTTGCCGCCCCACATCAGGCTCTGTGCTGACGCTTAGAGCCTGGAGCCTGCTTCAGATTCTGTGTCTCCCTCTCTTTCTGCCCCTCCCCTGCTCGTGCTCTGTCTCTCTCTCTCTCTCAAAATAAATAGACATTAAAAAAAAGTTTTTTAAAGCTATAAAACAAACTATAAAAACTTTAAAAAACAAATAGTAAGTGCTATTATATGTAATTATTTATTACCAATTGACCTAAAAAAATTGTTTGGCCAACTACCAGTCTTAATCATATGACTATGAGGACTTGTTTACCATAGCCCTGCTGTGTGCCTATATTTACTGATACCAATTTTCTAGCCATTTGAATTATGATTTTCTCAAAGCAAATAGCATATTACTGGAAATCTGGAATATATAACTTCCTACTGAGTTCCAGTATATAATATGCTGTATTTATAAACAAAATAATTTTATCTTTTGCAATTACAATTTAGAGTTACTTTTAATTCATATATAATAATGTGATTAATTTTTATTCCCTTAGAAAATCTCTATGCAAAGTATATATGCAACCTCTATTCCAGCAGGTCTGTTAAGTTCTGCCGTTATGGAACTCACTATTGAAAATCTTGCCTTATATTATCACTAGGTAGATGGAGTTTTGTATTGCCTTTGAAGTCATGAAGAAACTTCATCATATGGATATATGGATGGTTTGGGAGTTTTCCTGGGTTTCCCACCAAGCAAATATCTGAGGTTTTAGCAGGCTCAAATTCAGTAGGGGATGGAATAGGCAGGGAGTATAGGTAGTCCAGAATTCAAGAAATCCAAGTTGTTGGCAAGAGCAGCACAACAGAGATTTATACTCTGCCCTGCCTAATCCCTTTCACTAAGGTGGTAGGGGAGGTCCCAAGTCTTATTTCTTCAGGCAGAAAGGAATCAACGGGTGCTAGGCTGGGAAAATCTTTCCCATGATTAAGCCAGTGGCAGAGATCCAACTCAAGTCGTCCTTGCAAGGGGCTGACCAATACTCCAGAGCCAAAGCTTTCATTTATGGGCAGGATTTCGTTCCTTCTGCTCTCCCTTAAGTAGTCTTTTTTAATTTTGAAAAATTTTAATATGTTAAATTTTTATTTATTTATTTTTGTGGACAATGAGAAACCAGGCCCTACAGTTCTTCAGAGCTTGGGTGGTCCAATTACTAATCATTTGTTGAAAGCTCTGCAGTGCACTGGCACTGGCCATGAAATCGCTGCAAGTATGCATACCTCTCCAGGCCTCTGAGAACATGTAGATTTCAGTGTGCATGCCCAAAGCCACACCCCTTTCCACTTCCTCTATTACCCTTGCAAAATGAAGATGAAGGCTGATCCCAGACAAAATGAATGAATAGGGCATGGCCTTTGAGCATTTGATAGGTTCTGGAAAGCTGTCCATTCAATCCAGCAATAAATAAATACCACTGTTTTTTCTGTAGTCTCAGTTCTATATTTCTTTTCTTTTCTTTTTCGCTTTTATGTATATAAAGAGAGAGCACGAGCAGGGAAGTGGGGCAGAGGGAGAGAGAGAGAATCTTAAGTAGGTTCCATGCTCAGTGCAGAGCCCAACTTGGGGCTCAATTCCATGTCCCTGGGATCGTGACCTGAGCTGAAATCAAGAGTTGGATGTTCAGTGAACTAAACCACCCAGGTTCCCCCTCAGGTTTATATTTCTATCATTAAAAATGCATCACCACTCTGATTCTAAAAAAGCATCTTGTTTTTCTTCAGATATTGAGAAATTATACCTTAACTAGATTACCACTTTTGTGGGAATTACTTCATTTCTTTGATTCTAAGGTGCATTTTCTCCCACATTTGAACACTTCTGAAATGCTCAGTTAGTGTACGGTGTATGTACTTCATGTGATATTCCATTTTTATTTCTCGGAAAGTTTTTACTAACTTGATGATTCATCTTAAAAGGATAACATCTTAGAATCAGAAGAATACCATCGCTTCTTTAGTTAATTTCTAATTTTGACCCTGAATGAAACTATGTAACCACAAGATTATGATGGTGATGATGGAAGAGGAGGAAATGTGAGGAAAGTAGGGACAGATTGTTGAAATGGGAGAGGGACTATGCTAGAGAAAATTTTACTGTCTTATTTCTACTTGGGATTATGGTTTTGACCTCCATTCAGCTGCATTTAACTGGGCATTTCCCCACCAATTGGAGTGGAGAAGTTCAGATCTGTTTTATCATCTCTATCAAGAACCACTGATTTATTGCCTGCCATATAAATTTATGAAGAGATATAAAGCACAGCCTTTGAACCTCAGGATATATTGATTATTAAAAATTTGTGACTTCATTGGTAAAGCAGGGAAAGCCTTCCATTAAATATTATTTTTTGTTAACAACTTTATCTTTATATAATTCACATACACTACAACTTACCTATTTAAAGTGTATATTTCAATGGATTTAAGTATATTCACAGAGTTGGGCAAATATTACCACACTAATTTTAGAACATTTTCATCACCCCCAAAAGAAGTTTAATGTTCCTTGCAGTCACCACTCATTCCTCCCATCTCCCTTAACTCTAGATATCACTATTTCATTTAAAATTGAAGACCAAAAATACAGGGTGGTGGAGGGGCTAGACTAGGGCAATGAACTAGGAATTAGAAGTTTTCAGAACATTCCAAAATTTGGCATTGCTTCTTAGAAATTATGTAATTTCTTTGAGCTACATATTCTTAATCTGTATAATTGGTATAATGAAAGCCATATCACAAGTAGTTATTATTATTGTTATTATTATTTTTTTATTTTGCAAGCCCATATTCTTTAGGCTTCATTTATTCATATTTTATTTTTTATTTTTTTAACTTTATTTTTTATTTTTTAAAATTTACATCCAAATTAGTTAGTATATAGTGAAGCAATGATTTCAGTAGATTCCTTAATGCCCCTTACCCATTTAGCCCATCCCCCCTCCCACAACCCTTCCAGCAACCCTCAGTTTGTTCTCCATATTTATGAGTCTCTTTTGTTTTGTCCCCCTCCCTGTTTTTCTATTATTTTTGCTTCCCTTCCCTTATGTTCATCTGTTTTGTATCTTAAAGTCCTCATATGAGTGAAGTCATATGATTTTTGTCTTTCTCTGACTAATTTCACTCAGCATAATACCTCCAGTTCCATCCATGTAGTTGCAAATGACAAGATTTCATTCTTTTTGATTGCTGAGTAATACTCCATTGTATATATATACCACATTTTCTCTATCCATTCATCCATCAATGGACATTTGGGCTCTTTCCATACTTTGGCTATTGTTGATAGTGCTGCTATAAACATAGGGGTGCATGTGTCCCTTTGAAACAGCACACCTGTATCTCTTGGATAAATGCCTAGTAGTGCAATTGCTAGGTCGCAGGGTAGTTCTCTTTTTAGTTTTTTGAGAAACTTCCATACTGTTTTCCAGAGTGGCTGACCAGCTTGCATTCCCACCAGCAATGCAAAAGAGATCCTCTTTCTCCGCATCCTCACCAACATCTGTTGTTGCCTGAGTTGTTAATGTTAGCCATTCTGACAGGTGTAAGGTGGTATCTCATTGTGGTTTTGATTTGTATTTCCCTGATGATGAATGATGTTGAGCATTTTTTCATGTGTCGGTTGGCCATCTGGATGTCTTCTTTGGAGAAGTGTCTCTTCATGTCTTTTGCCCATTTCTTCACTGGATTGTTTGTTTTGGGTGTTGAGTTTGATAAATTCTTTGTAGATTTTGGATACTAACCCTTTATCTGATACGTCATTTGCAAATATCTTCTCCCATTCTGTCAGTTGCCTTTTAGTTTTGCTGATTGTTTCCTTCACTGTGCAGAAGCTTTTCATTTTGATGAGGTCCCAGTAGTTCATTTTTTGCTTTTGTTTCCCTTGCCTCCGGAGATGTGTTGAGTAAGAAATTGCTGCGGGCAAGATCAAAGAGGTTTTTGCCTGCTTTCTCCTCAAGGATTTTGATGGCTTCCTGTCTTACATTGCAGTCTTTCATCCATTTTGAGTTTATTTTTGTGTATGGTGTAAGAAAGTGGTCCAGGTTCATTCTTCTGCATGTCGCTGTCCAGTTTTCCCAGCACCACTTGCTGATAAGACTGTCTTTATTCCATTGGATTTTCTTTCCTGCTTTGTCAAAGATTGGTTGACCATACGTTTGTGGGTCCATTTCTGGGTTCTCTATTCTATTCCATTGATCTGAGTGTCTGTTCTTGTGTCAGTACCATACTGTCTTGATGATTACAGCTTTGTAGTGTAGCTTGAAGTCTGGGATTGTGATGCCTCTGGCTTTGGTTTTCTTTTTCAAGATTGCTTTGGCTATTCGGGGTCTTTTCTGGTTCCATACAAATTTTAGGATTATTTGTTCTAGCTCTGTGAAGAATACTGCTGTTACTTTGATAGGGATCACGTTGAATACGTAGATTGCTTTGGGTAGTATCGACATTTTAACAATATTTGTTCTTCCTATCCAGGAGCATGGAATCTTTTTCCATTTCTTTGTGTCTTCTTCAATTTCTTTCATAAGCTTTCTATAGTTTTCAGTGTACAGATTTTTCACCTCTTTGGTTAGATTTATTCCTAGGTATTTTATGGCTTTTGGTGCAACTGTAAATGGGATCGATTCCTTGATTTCTCTTTTTGTCACTTCATTGCTGGTGTATAGGAATGCAATCGTTTTCTGTGCATTGATTTTATATCCTGCAACTTTGCTGAATTCATGAATCAGTTCTAGCAGTTTTTTGGTGGAATCTTTTGGGTTTTCCATATAGAGCATCATGTTATCTGCGAAGAGTAAGATAACATGCCCTCTCTGCGAAGAGGTCAAACTGCGAAAGTTTGACCTCCTCCTCGCCGATTTGGATGCCTTTTATTTCTTTGTGCTGTCTGATTACAGAGGCTAAGACTTCCAATTCTATGTTGAATAATAGAGGCGAGAGTGGACATCCCTGTCTTGTTCCCAACCTTAGGGGGAAAACTCTCAGTTTTTCCCCATTGAGGATGATATTAGCGTTGGGTCACTCGTGTATGGCTTTTATGATCTTGAGGTATGCTCCTTCTGTCCCTACTTTCTTGAGGGTTTTTATCAAGAAAGGATGCTGTATTTTGTCAAGTGGTTTCTCTGCATCTGTTGAGAGGATCATATGGTTCTTGTCCTTTCTTTTATTGATGTGATGAATCATGTTAATTGTTCTGTGGATATTGAACCAGCCCTGCATCCCAATTGGTCATGGTGAATAATTTTTTTAAATGTATTTTTGGATCTGGTTGGCTAATATCTTGTTGAGGATTTTTGCATCCATGTTCATCAGGGAAATTGGTCTATAGTTCTCCTTTTTATTGGGGTCTCTGGTTTTGGAATCAGGGTAATGCTGGCTTCATAGAAAGAGTTTGGAAGTTTTCCTTCCATTTCTATTTTTTGGAACAGTTTCAAGAGAACAGGTGTTAACTCTTCCTTAAATGTTTGGTAGAATTCCCCTGGAAAGCCATCTGGTCCTGGACTCTTGTTTTTTGGCAGATTTTTGATTACTCATTCGATTTCCTTACCGATTATGGGTCTGTTCAAATTTCCTATTTCTTCCTGTTTCAGTTTTGGTAGTGTATATGTTTCTAGAAATTTGTCCATTTCTTCCAGATTGCCCATTTTATTGGCATATAATTGCTCATAATATTCTCTTATTATTATTTTTATTCTTGTTGTGTTGGTTGTGATTTGTCCTCTTTCATTCTTGATTTTCCTTATTTGGGTCCTTTCCTTTTTCTCTTCTTGATCAAACTGGCTAGTGGTTTATCAATTTTGTTAATTCTTTCAAAGAACCAGCTTCTGGTTTCATTGATCTGTTCTACTGTTTTTTTTGGTTTTGATAGCATTAATTTCTACTCTAATCTTTATTATTTCCTGTCTTCTGCTGGTTTTGGGTTTTATTTGCTGTTCTTTTTCCAGCTCCTTAAGGCATAAGGTTAGGTTGTGTATCTGAGATCTTTCTTCCTTCTTTTGGAAGGCCTGGATTGCTATATACTGTCGTCTTATGACCGCCTTTGCTGCGTCCCAGAGGTTTGGGGTTGCGGTGCTATCATTTTCATTGACTTCCATATACTTTTTAATTTCCTCTTTAACTGCTTGGTTAGCCCATTCATTCTTTAGTAGGATGTTCTTCAGTCTCCAAGTATTTGTTACCTTTCCAAATTTTTTCTTGTGATTGATTTCAAGTTTCATAGCATTGTGGTCTGAGAATATGCATGGTATGATCCCAATCTTTTTGTACTTACTTAAGGCTGATTTGTGTCCCAGTATATGGGCTATTCTGGAGAATGTTCCATGTGCACTGGAGAAGAATGTATATTCTGCTGCTTTAGGATGAAAAGTTCTGAATATATCTGTTAAGTCCATCTGGTCCAATGTGTCATTCAAAGCCATTGTTTCCTTGTTGATTTTTTGATTAGATGATCTTTCCATTGCTGTAAGTGGGGTGTTGAAGTCTCCTACTATTATGGTATTACTATCAATGAGTTTCTTTATGTTTGTGATTAATTGATTTATATATTTGGGTGCTTGCACATTTGTCACATAAATGTTTACAATTGTTAGGTGTTCTTGGTCTATAGACCCCTTGATTATGATATAATTCCCTTCTGCATCTCTTGATGCAGTCTTCATTTTAAAGTCTATATTGTCTGATATAAGTATGGCTACTCTGTCTTTCTTTTGTTGACCATTAGCAAGATAGATGGTTCTCCATCCCCTTATTTTCAATCTGTAGGTGTCTTTAGGTCTGAAGTGGGTCTCTTGTAAACAGCATATAGATGGGTCTTATTTTCTTATCCATTCTGTTACCCTATGTCTTTTGATTGGAACATTGAATCCATTGACATTTAGAGTAAGAACTGAAAGATATGATTTTATTACCATTATGATGATTGTAGAGTTGGAGTTTCTGGTGGTGTTCTCTGGGCCTTTCTAGTCTTTTGTTGCTTTTGGTATTTATTTATTTATTTATTTATTTATTTATTTATTTATTTATTTATATGTATATATTTTCATCTTTTCTCCCCTAGAGAGTCCCCCTTAAAATTTCTTGCAGGGCTGGTTTGGTGGTCACAAACTCCTTTAATTTTTGTTTGTCTGGGAAACTTTTTACCTCTCCTTCTATTTTGAATGACAACCTTGCTGGATAAAGAATTCTTGGCTGCATATTTTTCTGATTCAGCACACTGAATATATACCACCACTCCTTTCTGGCCTGCCACGTTTCTGTGGATAGGTTTGCTGCAAACCTGATCTGTCTTCCCTTGTAGGTTAGGGACTTTTTTTTCCCTTGCTGCTTTCATGATTCTCTCCTTGCCTGAGTATTTTGTGAATTTGACTGTGCTATGCCTTGTTGATGGTCGGTTTTTGTTGAATCTAATGGGAGTCCTCTGTGCTTCCTGGATTTTGATGTCTGTGTCTTTCCCCAGGTTAGGAAAGTTTTCCGCTATGATTTGCTCACATAACCCTTCTACCCCTATTTCTCTCTCTTCCTCCTCTGGGACCCCTATGATTCTGATGTTGTTCCTTTTTAATGAGTCATTGATTTCTCTAATTCTTAAATTGTGCTCTTTTGCCTTAATCTCCCTCTTTTTCTCTGCTTCGTTATTCTCTATAAGTTTGTCCTCTATATCACTGATTCTCTGTTCTGCCTCGTCCATCCTTGTCACTGCTGCATCCATCCATGATGGCAGCTCAGTTATAGCATTTTCAATTTCATTCTGGCTATTTTTTACTTCCTTTATCTCTGCAGAAAGGGATTCTAATCTATTTTTGACTCCAGCTAGTGTTCTCATTATTGTGATTCTAAATTCTGGTTCAGACATCTTGCTTGTGTCTGTGTTGGTTAAATCCCTGGCTGTTGTTTCTTCGTGCTCTTTCTTTTGGGGTGAATTCCTTCATTTTGTCATTTTGAAGGGAGAAAAGGAATTAATGAGGTAGAAAATTTGAAATTAAAAAAATATTAAAATTAAAAATTAAACACACACACACACACACACACACAGAGAAATCAAATAAATGGTGCTAGATCCTAGGTGTGTTTTGGTCCGGGTGTAGAAAGTGGTTTGACAGATTAGAGAAACAAACAAACAAAAAAAAAAGGCGGGGGGGAAGAGAAAAAAAAAAGGAAATCATTTGAGAATTTGAAAAAATGAATACACTAAAGTAGACTAAAATACACAAAAGTAGGGAATATAGTAGGAAAAATTATAGAAAAATATTTTTAATAAAAATTAAAAAGAAATATGAATTTTTTTCATTTTCTGTATTTAAGAAAAAGAAAAGAAACAAAAAAGAGAAAAAAGATAAAAAAAGAAAAAAGAAAAGACAAAAAAAAGAAATCGCTTGAAAATTTGAAAAAAGTGAATACACTGTAGTAGACTGAAGTAAAATGATGGGAGTAAGATAGAATTTGAAAAAAATTACACAAAAGCAAAATAATAAAAATTAAATAAAAATATTTTAAAAAGAAATTGAAAGTAAAAATGAAGATTTTCTCTTTCTGCATTCAAGAAAAAGAAATGAAAAAGAGAAAAAGAGAAAGAAAGAAAAAAAAGGAAATTTGTTTGAAAATTTGAAAAGTTGAGTACACTGAAGTAGACTAAAATAAAATGATGGAAGTAAAGTAGAATTTGAAAAAATTTACACAGAAGTAAAAAATATAGTAATAAAAATTAAAGACATATTTTTAATAAAAATTGAAAATAAAAATGAGTTTTCTCTCTTTCTGTATTCAAGAAAAAGAATTGTAAAAGAGAAAAAGGAAAAAAGAACAAACAATTGAATAGATGAACCTAACAGAAGAAGTAGGACTGAAATTGCTTTGTTTTCCCCTAGAAGTCAGTCCATGTAGCTCTTTATAGTCCATAAATTAAACTGGTGGTGAGGTTTGTGTTCTTGAAGAGCGAAGTTGGCCCAGTTGGGCAGGGCTTGGTGTAACAGCTCCGCTCTCCCCTAGATGGCGCTGCTAGCCTACTGGGGTGGATTGTTGCGGTGCTCATCGGTGCACATGCGCAGGAGTGGTGAAAAAATGGTGCGACCCAGCCACGCAGTCTGTTCTCCCGGATCAGCAATCGCACACCGGTCCTCCGTCTTCAGCTCTCGTCCACTCCCCGCTTTTCTACTCTCCGTGACCAGGCCCCAGGCAGTACCTCTCTCCCAAGTTTTGTCTCAGATGAGGCTGTTTTCTCCGGCCCCTTACTTCTGAAGGACTGCGGCTTTGACCTGCTCTGCCCCTCTGTGGGAGGGTCTCACTGAGCAATGGCTGAGTGAGCAATGGCCAAATGTCAGCTGCACCCAGGAACGCTTGCTGGACCCTGCTGTTGCCAGTGCCCTGAGACCACGGCCAGGTGCCAGCCCGCTCCCCCCAAAAATCGCGAGACAGTGTAGCCTCAGCATTTCAGGGACCATGGAAAATTGCAACACACATCTGGCACCAGGCTTCACCCTCAACAACCTTGTCCCAGCACCAGCAAATGTGGCTGCCTTCCGGGGTCTGCTGGGACCAGGTGGCTTCAACAGTCTCTACCAAATGTCCTTCCAGCAGTGGAACCGCTTTTCCCTGTGTGGCCCGAGAACCTCCTGGACCCCATTCTGTTCCTGGGGATTCACCTTTCCCACCAGAGCACTGCCAGGTATCGAGCTGCGGAGTTGCAGCCTTTGCGCTCCCCTTGTTTACAGTCTTAATGGAATTTAAATCCTCTCCTTTCTCCCTTTTTAGTTTAGTCCCTGCGGCTGTTTCCAATTTTCCACTTTCTCTCCAGCTGCTTTTGGGGAAGGGTGCTTTTCCCGTATGTTCTCCCCCTCCCCAGTTTCCACCTGCAAAAGGGGTTCCCTAACTTTCAGGGCTTCTTGCTCCCCACGTTCAGCTCTTTGTGTCGTGTACCTGCTGAATTCTGTGGTTCAGGTTGTGCAGATTGTTGTGTTAATCTTCCAATCGGTTTTCTAGATGTGTAGGATGGTTTAGTGTTGGTCTGACTATATTTCCTGGATGCGAGACACATGAAAAGCTTCCATGCTGTTCCGCCATCTTGGCTCCTCCCCCCACAAGTAGTTATTATTAATGTGATGGTTTTGAGGATTAACTCAGATAGCATATGTGAAAGCACTGGCACAGGGCATGTCACATAGTAGGTTCAGAATATTGTTTTCTTCATCTTTTCATTTCTCTTCAAGATGGGCCCTGAATTGAGCTGCTGAAGGATGACTGGTCTCTCTCCCTTTACATGAAGACTGAGTCCTTTGTAGATGCCAACCCAGTGTTCCCTCTCAGCAGTCCCCTTTTATATGTGGTTAAAGCCCAGTACTGCTGCTGGTGACATCTCGATTCAGCAGCTGAGCTGATAATACAAAACAGAGGGTCTGATTCCCATTTTCTTAGAAAAGAAAAAAACCAAAAAAGTCATGTCATCCACTTTATTCAGACAATCGGAAGTCAGCCTAAGCTCTCAAAATATCCATTAACCGGATGGTTTTCAAAGGGATTCATAGCAGCCAGGGAACCAAGGTGGTCAGCAAGGATGATGGATGTGGAGCAAATACAATGATCCTCTCAGTGCCCCGTAAGAATCTCCATGCGGTAAAAAAAGAATGAGGGTCACTGGACTCCAGAAACCAATCCCATTGGCTTTTGGCTCTAGAAAAGCCCACGGAGCTGTGCCAAGACTTTTCTTTGAAATTTCAGAGATGTCTGGCTTATCTTTATTTGTCCATCCTTGAGGAGTGGTGGAGAGATGAAGGGCATTTCTGTGTTGATGTGATAGATGGTGAAATTGAAGTGTAGGGTAATTTCCATGGTCTGAGGCCCTGAGGTCTTTCAAAGAAAACATTAATGATGATCTTCTCATGATTCTAGGCCCTCTGATCCCACTTCTGGCAGAATCGGGATGCCACTGAGAACTTTTGGCTCTCTTTATGTCTCTGTCGACTTTTGCCAACACCAGCTCCAGGTTATTCTACTGAAAACAATTTAGTCAAAAATAAGCTGATCAATGTAACTATTTGGCAAAGAAAAACATAAAATAAAATGAATGTTCTCCAGACCCTATTCCTTGATAATTTTGGTCCATGATTGTGACTGCTTTGCATCCTTTATTTATCTTTAAAGATTTCTGTCCATTCTAAAATTTAACTTCCAGTATTTCCCTATATGTTTATTATTATATTTCAAATTCATTTCCAGCCCATTATTCCTATTCTTTGGTATTTGTTGAAGTGGAAATTTGGGATAATAGGATTTAGTTGAAACATCCAAAATATCCAATAATTCTTAGTCTGATAAAATAAACATACAGGTTCAACATTATATGTGATATAATCTTATATTCATAAGATAACAATAATATATAGATAAGTATTTGAACAACTATACATCAAAGTCTGAGTAATGTTTGCCTGGGTGGAATTATTCCACTTATTTGTATTCTGTTAATCCATTCAATAAAATTTTTATTAAACTCTTCTAAATGGCTTCTAAACTCTCTATGTTGGGGCTAAAGTGATAAAGAAGAAAAACAAGAAAGTTTTGCTTTCAAGAAGGTACAAAAGAGTAAGAGAGAAAGAGTAGACAGAAGAATCAAGTCAAATATATCATAGGGTTGATAGTGAAAAGTACTATGGAAAAAAAATGAAGCCAGGAAGGGGGGATGGAGTGTTGGGGAGGTTTCCAATTGTAAATAAGGTCATCAAGGGAAGTTTCACTTGTCAAAGTAGCTTTTGAGTAAAGATCTCAAGGAGATGAGGGTGTGAACCAGATATCTATCTGGGGCAAACACATGATAGCAGAAGGAACAGTAAACTCGAATAAAAGATAAAGAGAATAGTCATGAATGAATCCAATTTTTTGGCCTGGGCAACTAGAATATAACTGCATTAATGAGATGGGGAGGTCTGCAGGAAGATGAAATTTGGGAGGCAAGACCTGGAGCTCAGTTTTGGACATTTTAAGTTTGATATCCTTGTTAGTTTAATGAGAATTCATTGTTTTTGAAATTTTGAAAACCAATAAACGATATTTTAAAAGACATTCTATTGTGGGACTAGGTAGTTCCAATGAATCTTCTATTGTTGGCCTAAATTTCTCAGTTGACTAAATTTCTGTGGCCAAATTGTTTTCAGTCAACCACATGGCACCCTTGCTCTTAAGACCACCCTGCTTAAAAGAAATTTGAAAGCAGACTCAATGGTGCTTTGCTGTCTTGACTGTCAGTGCCATTGACTCAACTGACTTCCTAGATGCTTTTTTAAAACACCCTAATCCCTCAAACTCTGCCTGACTTCTTGGACCTTTGACTCTTCTGTCAGTTTCTCTGTTTTCAGATATTTACCTTAAGTCTTAAGGCTCCGGAACACCCTGACCCTTAGTTCTTCCTTTCCCCTGATGGCCCTTGCCTGATCACATCCATCTTGTAATTATGGTGCTCTTATAAATCAGTATACACTACATTTCTTGAGCACCTATCTTGTGCATTTTTGGGCAGGTGAAGAAGTTGAGATGTGGCACTGACAGTCTAGGAATTTCCAACGTTGTGGAGTATATAAGTATATATAATGAAGTGGTAATGACAAGTATTTAATAGAGGAGAATCTAGGGTGCTGACTTTTGTAATAATGATCTACTTGATCCCACCACCTCTACTCCAACATTTTATAGATTTTTCTCAGAGGCTTTTATGTACTTTTCACTATTTATTCTTTATCCCCCCTGCCCTACCCCCTGCCCCGCGATTATAAAGTAACAGATATTCATTGTAGAAAACATGAGAAAAACAGAAAAATATTAAGGAAAAAAACTAATAATCTTATCTAGAGACAGAATGTTATTGATGTTGTTTGAGTATATTTCTTCTCATTCTTTAGAAAAAGTTTTATTGTTGGCATTTTCCCACATCATTAATATCCTTTGGAAGAATGTTTTTTTAATAGCTGAATGAAATTGATGCTTCTCTATTCATTTTCTGGCTTCCTAATGTTAAGTCTTTTCATGTTTTCATAGCTCAGTTCCCTCTTGCTTGGGTTACATAGGCCTAGTGTTGAGGATGTCCAGGGATACCTGGGGGAGAGTAGTCTCATGAAATGGGAGTGTGCCCATATGAGTGCACTTGGTGAGAGGGGCATAGCCACTTAGGGCATGAATAGCAGCACTGAATTAATCCATGCCTGTCTCCAAGCTCGTGCGTGCATGAGTATAGTAGACACCACAGATGAAATGTCAGAGAGGGACTGTTCTATATTTGAAAATCTGCTTATCATTGGTAGACCAAGGAACTTTGAAATAATATGATTTTAATGTAGTGCATTTTTTTAATGATAAACATCAGTAGTTATATTTGTGAAGGAAGCTTCATAAAATAGGAATGACACAGGACTCTTCTTTTAAAAAGTGGAGAATGATCAAAACAAGATCAAAGAAAGCAGCATGATGGCTCTTCTTAAAATGTAGATGAGTCTCCCCATTTCAGTGAGATTCCTCCAGGGGAGTAAGTTTAGGGGCAGAGACAAGAAATAGGAAAAAAATTGGAAAGACAATATTATATTCTTTTAGAATTTGAAAACCAATAATGCTTTTCAAGGCTGGTATGTGAAACTTGCCCTTCTCTTTTGGCTATTCCAGCCACAGATGAGTGTTTCCTTGCCAATTAGAACATTCTTGAGGTGTTTTCGTTTTCTTCACGTGATGTTGTTTGAGATCCCATGCTTGCCATTATTTATAAATTAATTTCTGGCATTGTAGTAAATTCTAGGAAAACCAGTATAACCACAAGTGTGCAGTTAAATACTTCTGTGTTTCTTTTTTTTCTACTTGTTTTTTGTTTTGGGGTTTGAATCTTTTTTCCTATGGGAAAGACAAGAAAGGGAAAAAAAAAAAACTCCACTAGTGGATAGGTGATTTATAGTGTACATTTCTAACCTCCATTATTCATTTATTAGTCTTTTCATTGCTGTGAGTGTGTTCTCCCATTTGCTTAAGGCTATTTGGCCACCTTTTTTTGTTAGGAGTGGTAAAGAAATTTATCATAAGGATCTAGATTGATGGAAAGGAAATGAATTTCTTTTGACAAGAAATGCCAAAGATGATTATCAATAAATACTTCTTTGAATGTATCCAAGCCATAAAGCCAAGTAGAAAACTGGTAACACCAGTAAAGTGGTCATGTATAAATGGTCACATATAAATGGTGTATTGGGCTGACATGAAATTGTCAGAGAGACTCAACTCTTTTTAAAGTGTGTTTTCAGCTGTTTCTGAGAAAGACTTTCTCAGGAATTTTGGAGAAGTAGTTCTGAATGCTATAGCACAGCATCTCCCAAAGTGAGTTCTGTAGAGTGTTAAAGAGTGGAGTGGTTATCTGTTCACATTTCTTTCTGCTGGTAGTAATACCCTGATTCGCCTTCGAGGAACTACTTCTCCCTGCTGTTGGTACAAGTGGTTTGGGTGTGGCTGAGTCCAGAGGTGGATTGATGGCCCAGGACTGTTCAGTCAGCATAGTCTATCACAGCTGTCTTGGCAATTGGTGCAGGCATGACCATGTGACTAAAGACAATCTAGTGAGATTCATCCTGGGCCCTTTTTAGGACTACTGGGAAGGAGAAGCCCCTTTTTCATTGAGGTTGCTGAAAAGAGAGAATGTAAGCTCAGTGCTAATGGTCACCTTTCCACCTTGTGGAGAGAGCGTGTTGGAACGAAGCCAACACAAAGGACTGTAGAGCCCAGAAATGGAGACAGAGCAAGTCAACATGACATTGTCCAAGAGCCTGAGTCCTCTAGGCCTAAAGCCAGCCTATTCTTGGATTTAAATAAATTTTTCTGTTTTAGCCAGTTTGTACTGGGCTTCTCTCACTTGCCACCAAGAGGTTTGTCTAATTGAAAAAGTGTTCTGTGGAGATTGATCTGTCATCAAACATGTGTGGGAAACCATGGGAATATTAGTTTGAGTTATCTCAGAAGTAGACCCTGCAGTTAAATTTGTGTGCAAGTAGTTTATTTGGGAAGTGGGGAGTGGGGAAGTAAGATAGTGAAGAAGAGAAGGCATCTAATAACTGGCACCTCATCAAGCCAGCAACCACTGTGGGCAACAAGAAGTTAATCCTATGGGGGAAGCTAAGGGAGGTAGTATAAAGCACATACTTCAGAGTTACCCCAACCAAACAGCAGAGGGCTGGGATAATTATATGCAGTTATTGGTTAAGGGGCTGCTCTTGGGGTATGAGTTCCTGGTACTTCAGGCCAGCTCTGCAAGCAGGCAGAACAGTCTTTTGAGGCTTGGGGTGGGAATTGGGAGTGGAGAGAGAGAGAGAGAGGAGGGGAGGGAGAGAGAGACCTTAGACAAAGAAGTGCAAATAGGGACAGTGGAAGGCAGTAGGAATCAAGGGATATGAGCTAAACAAAGTAAAAGTTCCTTTAAGGCTTCTAAGTGCCACAAAAAAAAAAAGACTTCTAAGTGCCTTTAACATACTAATATAGATACTGAATATCCCTGGGGTTATGGTATTCTGTGTTTTCCAAATTTATTTTATCATAGAATTTTTTCTTTATGGATTGTTTTTGGAACTTGCAGTCTATAGCACATGCTTTGGGAAATGCTGTCTCAGAACACCTAGATTAAAGGCTTAATGTAGCTATAAAAACTTGCAGGACTCAATAGCATCCACCTCAAAAATTTGAAAGAATCTATGGGTAAAATTGTGAAACCTTTGGTTATGTGATGGACTGAATGTTTATATTACCTCAAAATTTATATGTTGAAATCCTAACCCTCAATGTGATTGCCTTAGAAGGTGGGGCCTTTGGAAGGTGACCAGGTCACAAAAGTGGAATCTTCATGAATGTAATTGGTGCCCCTATAAGAAGAAGCATGAGAGAACTTGCTTCTTCCTTTCTTAGCTCTCTACATTGAGAAGACATAATGAAAAGATAGCCATTGAGCTGAGAAGCAGCCTCTCACATATTCTGGATCTGCTGGCGCTTTGATCTTGGACTTCTCAGCTTCCAGAACTATCAGAAATAAATCTCTGCTGTTTATAGGACACCCAATCTATGGTATTTTTGCTATAGCAGCCCAAACCAAGATAGCTGATAAGTGTAATTGTTCAATTTTTTTTAATTTAGTAAATTACTGCTGTAGATGATTCTATAGTCTCGTCACCATTTGAATGGTGAGGCAACACATGTCCAGAAAGTTTCAGTCATCTTATTTAATGCTGCTAACTGTCTGTGCAGTTAGAACGAGAGTCTATACTCAGGGATTTTTTTTTCTTCCTTCTTTCCATGGATCAAGCATTTCAAGGCTATGTTGGAAATGCATTTTGTCCTATAATTGTCCAAACATGCTGCCAATCTTCTCCAACACTTGTCTTTGTCTAAGTATTTGCTTTAGCAGGTAGCAGATTCCGGAGTTGTTTTTCAGGTCAATTTTGCAAATACAGGTCTTGGATACTGTGTACTATTCCCTAGGGCTGACTGGCAGGCAGCCTTCATTGTCTTTAGACTTAGGATTTGTTCTGGCTTTGTGAAGAAGTCTATGTTTCCACCCACTTGCTTTTCTAGATCATAGTCATAAATGCACCCAAGCTCATGGATACCAATGAATCAGAGAGACTAGTTAGGTCAAGAACTGCACTCATGGACCAGCTTATGGATAATTCTTTGTGCTACTGAGCATAATTGGAAACAGTAGTTTTAATGTGTGGCCACATCTATTAGGTGGTTATAGGCATTCTTATGGTCTTGGCAAATGTGCATGTAGCAGGCATATATCTACACAAAAGCTTAGCAGGCTGACTTCTTATTGCCCGGGATGTTTTGCCTAAGTAAGTGGGGTTTTGTGTCCAGGAACATAGCCTTGGTTCTCAGACTGAGGGAGATAATATGGAAGTGTTTCTGTAGAGATAAAAAAAAAAGTGAGTTATTATTTATTCTTATCCTCCATTCCTAGCATGATAAATGACAATGAACAAGGTTTTCTGCTGGCTGTTCCTGACCATCAACCTTTTTATGCTGTCAACTACTTTATATGTTCCTATATATTGATGCTCACAAATTTGGTGTGTAAATCACTGGAGGTCTGTATAGTAAAGGCAGTAGTAAAAGATCTTCCAATAACCGGTAATATCATTGCCAAGCATAGCCTCTCTTACCCATCTCTGCTCATACTTTAAGACAAAGGAAAAGATATGTACAGTTCATTAGGTATCTGAGTTGTGAAAATACTTCAATTTTTCTCTAAACAGTAATAGAGATTTAAAGGCTTGTTTTCATTAAAATTGCTGAGTGGGAATGCTACAATGTGTCTTTACAATGATTGGTTTACATACACTGTATATAAATACCAAATATTTAACCAGCCATCTCTATCTGTGCAACTGTGGGGAAACTGTCTTAAATATGCCTCTTACTGTGTAGCTCTCGATACATAATATTTGACATGGTTCAAATGATGTACACTGAAATATAGCATCACAGAATGAAATCTCAATACAATGTGATATACTCATGAATAGTTTTATCAAACAATATTAGTGTTTTAGTGGAAAGGCTATTATCATTAAAAATATTTTGCAAGTTTTAGTAATCATTCATCTGGACCCAGAATGGTGCTAATCTTTTGGTGGGTGCAAAATTCAAAGGGAGATGTGGTGTCTACTTTCTAGAAGTCAAATGGCTAGACATGTATTTGTAATACATAGAAGATAGTAAATACCAGATATCATCAGACACTACATTGTGATATAGACTGTGAGGGAAAGACACATTCACAATAAGGAAGAATCATTGTGAGTTGAGGAGGTTGGGAGGGACTTCCCAGAGGAGGGGGCCTTTGTTCAGTATTTCATACCTCTGGGCCTTGAAATGTATTCCTGCGTTTACTCTTGACTCAGTGCTTATGGATCTTCAGTCCAGTTGATATGTCCTCGTAGGTGGACGTGATGGAGCTGATTCTCCTACAAACATTGTCTTCTCTCTACTAAAGGAAAGGTGTTTCAACACCACTGTTCAGGCAATATTTTGCATCTATCTTTTCTTTTCATATTACTTTTGGGTTGGCTCTACTAAAGAGTATGGAGATATACTCCAAAGTTAATTTTTTGGTTCTCTTAACATGAAATGGCAGTCTGTGGGTGCTTTTAAAATTGAGTTTTGTGATGTAGAACAATGAGATTGGGAGTCAGATGATCCAGATTTGCATCCTGGCCCCAACATTTCCTGAGAGATGTTACTCAAGTAAACTAACTTCTCTTAGCATCAATTTTCTTATCTCTAAAGGGGAAATATATGACATACTCTGCCCACCTCCTGTGTTGTTATAAGCATCACATGAGATAAGTCAGGTAAGAGTATTTTTATAACCTGCAGTATCTGATACAAGTATGAGGTATTAATGTGATGTTAGATAAATGCATCATTTTCCTCAACTGTTAAGTAAAGACAGGGATTGTATGCACCTCATTGGATTATTCTGAGGAGTAAATGGAATAAAACATGCAAAGCCTTCTAGAACAGTTTGTGGCAAATAGTAAGTACTCAATAAATCTAGAGATTACAAGGGTAAAGAATTTATGGGATAAAAAGACTCCTGTTAAAGCACACGCACACACACACACACACACACACAAGTTTTTGCCTGTAACATTTTCACTAGTCAACATTTGCTTTTACCTTCAATGTTAAAGATGTCAGCTTCAAGTGAGGTTGATCATTCACCAAATAAAAGTTTCCCTTTTCAATCAGCGTTGCTCAGATTGAGAGAGCAAACTGGTCATGCGGTTCTGCCCAGATGGGATCAGTTTGGAATGGCAATCAATTATATTAGAGATTCTCAAAGTGTGGTCCAAGGTCTGTTCTCTTCTATTATTCATGCTGTAATGTGACAGCATCCATTCTTTAGTTTCTGGCATAAATTAATAATTTGATACTGAATTAATAATTATCCTATTGAATACAAACCAGACATCACCTCATTGGTGTCTAATTGAAAGCAGTGAATTTCCTGCCAGGTACTTTGGGAAGGTTTTCTGAGGATGATGTGGATGAACTTGGACTATGAATGGGTGAATGCCTTGATGAAGTGATCCCTAGATCAAAGAGTCTTTACGATCCTTGGATTAGGACTTCTCTGACTGTAGTTTTCTGTGGAGTGGACAACCAGAAGGAAATGCTGTGGGTCCACATTAAAGAAAGCTATTTAAACTCAGTATGGAGTTTATCCCTTATATATTCATGGGTGTATTTTTTGGAAAATGGAACAGAAAATTCCTAAAAGGGAAAAATCGCTTTTTCTGGAAAGGTGAAAGATCCTGGAAGATGTATAATTTTTCTTAAACTGAAGATAATTTTCCAGAAGAATCCATCATGTTTGAGAGTATCCAACTCTTCAGTCTTTATCTCCCCAAGGGTCATGCTTTTAGTCTGTTAAAGGAAAATATTCAGGCAGACTTTATTCAGGACCACTGAAATAGGTATAGGAATGACTGCAATGGGATTTTACAGTGGAGGAGAGAGACTGGGTTCAGCCCTGAATATAGCATGGACCAGTGGGAATTTAATGCCAAGGAGCAGGGTGGAGATCAGTGAATGGAAAATTACTAGAGAAAACATCAGGTGTAATGAGGGGTCCTGGCTAAACCAACCTAACAGGATTGTTGCTGAAGATAGGCCAAAGTGATCAGACATCACCTGGGTGATGGTGAAGGCTGAGGAACCTAATCAGATATCCAGGGTGGAGAATTCTGGTTAAACTGATTTGGCAGTGTTTCTGCTCAAACTAGATTTTACAAGAAAGTGCACAGCTGGGCCTAGGAGAATGTTCAGGAGACTGACTAAAGTTTTGTCAAGCAAAGGATCTTCGTCAAGTGTGACAGACTGAAACCCACCAAGGAAGTTCTTAGAAAAGTCTTGAGTCTGGTCAGATATAGTCTGCGGTAGCCAGGGGTCAGTCATGGGCCTATATGAATGAGTGTACAGCGTTCAGCCTTCTGGGTTTTGGATGTGGAAGATACTGCTCACTGTATTCTTTTACTTTGTCACCATGCACGTAGCTAAATTACATTTCCTAGCCTCCTCTGCAGTTAGGTGGGCATACGACAGTTCTGGCCACCAGCAGGTGGGTTGGAGTGTTGTATGCCACTTCTAGGCCTGACTCCAGGACCTGGCTTAACACCATGATCCTTCTTCCCAGTACCCCTGGCTTAGAGGTAAAGCCCTCTAACTTTGTCAGCTGTGGATGGATTTTCACTGGGTATGCCAATTGATTTCCAGCAGCTGCACTCTGATTTTTTTTTTTTTTTTTGAGAGCTTTGGTGCAGATAACTGTTATTTTTTCTAGCTCATGTACATATTCGTTTTGTGTTTGTCATGGAAAAGACCCCACCTAATTTTTAGGATGCAAGGAGTCATTCAGTTGTATGGAACTCTCCTAAAAAGTTCTCCGGATTTCTAAACCCTGCATCCTCAGCATGTGTCATCATGCTGACTTCACTTTCTTCTCTGTGGGTCTTATATTTCTTGGGGGCAGGCTACAGGAGTGTATCAGATTGTGTGTTGCCATCTGTAAATAGAAAGAACCCAATGAAAAATGGTGTAAATACTCTGGACATTTTTATAATGTCAAATAATAAGTTTGAAGATAGGGCAGTTGCATGGTTGGTTCATTTGGAGGATCAACCAAGTGAAATTCCTAGGTTATTTCCATCTTTCTCGCTCAGCCATCCTTACCCTATTTGGTTTAGTCCTTGAACTAACACATTTTCTTGATGGCAATAAAGCTGCAGCAGCTCCAGGCATCACCTCCTCACCCCCTAAACTGAGAGTGGAAAAATGGGTTTCTATCTTTTTGCACATTTGATTTTAGGCAAAAGAGAACCTTTCTCAGAAATCCCTCTCCCAATCTCTCCTTAATCTTACTGGTTTGAACTGGATCACAGGCCTACTCTTAAACCAATCACTGGGAGAGAATGGGAATTACTGTGGTTAGCTTAGATAAATTAAGATTTACTCTTGGGAATTGGGAGGGGTCCTGCCTTCTTTGAAGCATACAATTATGCCCCCCAAGGAAGAAGGGGAAAAGGATTTTCATAATAAGTAAAAGAGATAAGATTCCAGGCTCCTTATGAAAGCTTTGACTTCAAGATTTTTTTTGAGCTAACTTTATTAAACATTCAAAAAGGAAACAAATTCTAAAATAAAAAATTAATGAGTCTTGCTCTTCTCCCATGCCAATCCCACTCGTCAAATGAGCCAGTCATAAAATCTTACTCTTTTTCCATCTAGACTCTATGGTGGCAGGTTTAATGAAAATACACGATCAGGACAAATTTAGGGGAAGAAGTGGCATTTTTGTAATTAAAGCTATAGTCTGGGCCCTTCTGAGTGATGTTGCTCTGGATTCCCTAATCCCACATTGTGCAAAACACCCAGGGTGAGCCTAGACCTTGATGATGCCCAGAACTGGACCAGAGGGTGTCTCTCTTGGACATGGCGTGGTGGCTATTCAACTTCAGAGTACCAGACAATGATGAATTTTTCCAGGACATTGCACCCACTTTTTATAAAACATATTAGCGTTGTTATAAATCAATGAACATGGTTCATAATAGCAATAATGCCCTTGAAATCTGTTAATCCTGTCATCAAAGAATGGTATGCCAGAGGATTTGCTGCCCTTGGCTTCACCTTGGGCTATTAACCAACAAATCAGTTATTAGCTGGTGGTAATGACCAATTTTCAAGAGATGATTGCTTAAATATTGCCCACCTTGAAAAGAGAATTATTACTCAACCGAGAACTGAACCCTTATTTTCGACTCAGTGGAGCTAATGATCTTATCTTACTCCACAGTGCTTCCCTCCCCTGATGCACCCCCATTCGACCCCCTTGCTTCATCTGCTCTCCTTCTATCTATGAGGTGTGCAGAGATCACATGGTTACATAACTGCTTTCCTCTCGGCCTCAGTGACTTGAGTCCAGGAAAAGTTCCATATTTAATATTTATTCACTAAGCAGTGGTGGATGAAGACAGATGGTAATGAAATCAGTCTTGCTGAAAGTGACCACAATGATAATAGATTCTTTATGATGTCCAGGAATTCTGGACTCTTAGTCTCTGCTTAAATGCATGTTGGCGCCAACTCTGTCGTCTTAAGCTTTAGTATTCTTGTCATCCTCCTGACCTCTCCTTAGACCAGAGAGGGCAGACTGTGCTAAAGGCATCAATCTGTCTTTCTCCTTGTATAAATGCTTTAAACACCTATGGCCACAAATGACTCACCAGCAAAGATTTTTTTTCTGAACAGGAAAAGTGAGAAGATAAAATAAAATAGCCCCTTCAGAGCTGACAGAACAGCTGGTACCTGTGTCCAGGCTGGCTTTGCTTTTGCTGCCTATTGCCTGCAACTGGTTCATCTGAACACCCAGCAGATGACCCAAGCTGAGCTTGTTGGGGATTTCAGAATTCCTCCAAACTGGGAGAGAGGGTGGGGCCAGGGGGAGGAAGGAAGAAAAACAGATATGGAAAACTGAAGCAGAAGCAGACTTGGCAAAGAATCCATGCTCCTGTCAAATGAGTAAACTCAGACTGCTGATTGCAGTGGAGATAGCAATATCCTGTGCTAGCCAAGCTTTTTAAAGCAATCTGGCAGCTCTTTTTAGTAATAAGAGGTAAATCATTCTGATGATCCCTTGCTATTCAAAGCATTAATCATGTTGAATTCCTTTGTTATTCTGGGGTCTGGATCAAGTGTAATTCTATAGGAATTCCATTGTAATCTAGTATTAATTAATCTCTGTTTTATAGTGCCAGAAACCTTTCTCTGCATTTGTTTGCTTGTACATCAGTTATTAGCTTTGTCATAGTACCTAACTGGCTGGGGAACTCCTCTCTCTCTCTCTCTCTCTCTCATTTTCTTTTTCATCTCCATCTTGGAAATTGTCTTTTTCCTTAGGTAGGAATTCTGGGCAGCTTGTATATTTTGTTACACGAAAAGGTTTTGAGAGGTGGGAGGTGAGGATGATGAGAGGGCTGGTTGCAGTCTCTTTGAGGAGCCAGAGAAACTGGGGTTCAAACTCCAGCTCTGGTGCTTACTTACTGTGTCATTTTTGAGCAGGTTAGGTTACTTCAGTGTCCTTTGCTTTAAAACAGACATT
The DNA here is from genome assembly GCF_028018385.1 of Neofelis nebulosa. NCBI lineage: Eukaryota > Metazoa > Chordata > Mammalia > Carnivora > Felidae > Neofelis > Neofelis nebulosa. Next base: position 49,951,370 of record NC_080782.1, read on the forward strand.
AAAATGGTTCTTATTTTCTCAGATTGTTGTGAAAATTAAATAACAATTTTTCTGTCTCCAGTGATGACTAAACCTGTCCAGGGAGCAGATAAATTTCCTGCCCCATGACGGTATCATCCTCAGTCAGCGATGCTGTGAGTCTTTCTTCTAAGATGTAGGATGCAGGGTAGATCATTGCTAGTGTCACTTCCAACTTGAAGATTTGGAGTGTTTGCATAGATACCCTGTGTTACTGGCTCCAGGAAACACCTGCCTGCCCCTCGGCTCTTTCCAGAATATGCCTAAACAACAATGGAGGGTCAGAGGCTGAGATTCTTGGCTTTTCAGTGGTAAATAATGAATGTTGCACCAGCTGCTGGCAGACTCTGAAACCTTCTGTTTTGAGATACAGGAGAGGGAAAAAAAATACCCAATATGCATTTATCTGGTCCATCATCTTTAAATAGCTCTCTTCAGATTTCAAAAAAGGTAACACTATCCTCTTTTCTGGCTGGCTCTCTGCATCCTACCACAAAACAGGACTACTGGCCCTAGATTTTGACCTGGTATAAAAAGCAGTATATTTTTATGACCTGGTAACAGTCACATTTCTACACCATAAAATATTAAAGCAGGCATGACAGTGCCTTTAAGATCTTTGAGGCAGGTGCTATCAAAATGTGCCCCTTTATTATTTATTTATTTGAGTCTTTCTGTATAGTGAAGCTTAAATGCTTTTCAGGCCAAATAATTAAATTCCATTATGGAAAGTGAGGATTGTTGGCAAAATGTGCTCACTCTGGCTATTAGACCCTTGAGTCCCCAGGGGAAGTCCATGGAGGGGAATAAAAAAAAATCTGGCTTATGTTTATATGTAAGATATGAGTATGACATATATTGAGCCCATAGGAGTGATGCCACATAAGAAACTAAATGGGGAGGGGCTATTAGAGATCCTGTTCTAGCCAGCATCCTCTTAGAGCAGGGAATTGCAAACTCTGGCCTTTGGGCCAAATACTGCATGTTTTCATATATCTTATGAGCTGAGAATGGTTTTTACATTTTTAGATGGTTGAAAACAAATCAAAAGAAGAATATTTTGTGGCATGGGAAAATAATACAAAATCAAAATTTCTTTGTTTGTTAAAATTTTTGTTGGGACATAGGCACACCCATTTGTTTAGTTATGATCTGTGACTGCTTTTGCACTGTACAAATTGAGTGGTTCTGACAGAGACCATGAGGTTGCAAAGCTGAAAATACTTACTTTATGGCTGTTTATAGGAAAAATTGGCTGACCCCAGTCCTAGAGGAATTTGGACTTGGAGTCTGGAAAGGATAGCATTGGGACTAGAAGAGTTTAAGGTCTTTTATGCTATTGATGCATTTGGATATTGACTCTTGATGTTGATGATCTTCATTATTTCCTGAAATGGACAGACAGGCAGGTTAAGGGAAGAAGACAGAGATTAAAAAGGTAGTTTTGGGATCCCATAACTCTCCCCCAAAGGCACCTCCCAGGGCTGCATAGTAAGTGACATCCATTTCTTCTCTCTCATCGTCTCCACTTCTGCCACCCAAGAATAAGCCATAACCATCTCCCTTAGTCTTTGAGAAAAGCCTTTTAACTTGTCTATTTCTGTTCTTGTCCAATAACAGTTCTTCCTCCACTGATTTTTTTTTTAAACAAAAGCGATCATATAACTTCCCTCATATTTTTTCATGGGTATATGTTCTCTACTTCATTCAAGTCTCTGCATCAGTGATACTCCCTAGCAAAGGCTTTCCTTTATTTTATTACCCCATTTTATTACTATCCTAGCATTTGTCACTGTCTTACATTATCTTGGTTGGTTTACTGGATTATGCTTCATTTCTCCTAGTAGAATGGAAGCTTCATGAGTGTAGGCACCTTGACTCTCTTACTCATTGAGGTATTTCTGATACTCAGGTATTTCCCACATGAATATTCATAAAATTTTGTTGAGTGAATTCCAGCAGAAGCTCCAAACAGCATTGGCATCACATTCTGCCTGTCTGCTTCTCTGTATGGTGACTTTCTTAATTTCCTTCATTGTCTCTTGTCTATCAATGTCTCATAAGGCAGCTTAGTGACCAGTCAACTGCATTGAGGGCCAGCTTATGAGAGTTTAGTCCTGTATTTTGTGCCTTTGATCACTTGAAAAACCTGAAATTCTTTCTGGATGCTTTTCATCTTCAGGGCCATTATAAAGGTGGTCAGAATGTCCAAATATTAATATTAGCTTCATTATTAAGAGCTTGGGTCATGGAGTTAGACTGACAGGGTTTGCATCCTTGATTGCTGTGTGACCTTGGGCCAGTCATTCAACCTGTCCGTGCATCAGTTTCCCCATCTCTAAAGTGGGCTTAATTACAGAACCAGCATCACAGTTTGTTGTGAGTCTCAGATGAGACTGTAAATATTACCCAGATGATAATATAGATTATATAAATATAACCCTGCCATATGGCAAACACTTGATGAATGTTGTCATTGTTTCTATGATTATTATTAGTTGAATATCTCCCACTTAATCATTTATTTATTCAACAATTCTTCTTAAAGAATTAATTGTATGCTAGAGACTATGTTAGATTCTGAGGGTAAACTGGCAAAGCATACATATCCCTGCCCTCAAGGAGACAAAAAGAAAAATCACTTAAATTTTGGTTTTATATCTTGGGGCACCTGGGTGGCTCATTTGGTTAAGTGTCCAACTTTGGCTCAGGTCATGTGGAGGATTTGAGACACATGTAATGCATACTTCTTCCCTTTGAGGCTCTGCTGTAACCTGAATGTAGGTGTCGTCCCAAATTCATATGTTGAAATCTAATCCATAGTGTGATGGTATTTGAAGATGGGGTTGTGGGAGATGATTAGGTCATGGGCTTGGAAGCTCATGAATGTGTTCAGTGCCCATATTAGGAGACCCCAGAGAGGTCTCTCACCCCTGTGTCAAGTGAAAATACTGAGAGAAGATAGCTATGGATCAGGAAGTGGGGTCTCATTAGACACCAAATCTGCTGGCTCCTTGACCTTGGACATCTCAGCCTCCAGAACTGTGTGAAACAAAGATTTGCTGTTTCAGTTACCCAGTCTATGGTATTTTTGTTATAGCAGCCTGAACAAAGACAGGCACTTACAATTTGTTTGACAAGCCAGATCAATACAAGTGGGAATAGTCAATGGCAATATTGAGTAATACTGAACCATAAGGTTGCACAGGAGAGAGTGAGACCTATAGTGTGAACATCACAGAGGAGTCAAGACCTAAATAGGGTCTTAAAACCTGGATAGGTGGAGGAGTAACAAGGGGGCATTTCTAGAATAATACAAACAGTGGCAGGGAAAGATCTCCTGGACCTTGGTACAAGGTAGTCTAGTAGAAGGTGAGAGAAAGAAAAGGGTGAGAGAAAGCATAACAGAACCTTGGCAAAATTAGCTCTTACCTTACCCCCAAATGGTATCATTGCTTACTCATCATGTCTCTCCCCTATAATGCTGACATAATTTCTCTGATTGATTCATTAAAACAATTTTCTCAAAAGTCATACAGCTAAATATGGAATTTTATTTTTTGTCTTTAACATCAGCTTCAAATCACTACTCTAGCAGGGAGATAACATTAGAGTATTTTTTATTTGAAAAGCACTTCAAAATGATTTTTGTGAGGGCTTCCAATTATACATGTTGACCAGTACTCTTATCTCCATTTTATGGATCGTCTATCAAGAGTGAACTGACAAAAAGACAAAGGGTCTAACAAATGAAGAGTGGCTTGAAAGGATGAGAAGTACAGAATTGGGGTAATGATGAACAAGGCATGGTATTAGGCTGCTAAGTCTGGCTTTAAAACTTACTGTGAGACCAAGGCATATTATTAACCTACCTGAACTTCAGTTACATCATCTGGGAAATGGAGATAAAAGTATTCATCAAGGTCCCTATCAAAATCAAATCAAACAATATTTATATAAAGTGCTTACTGCAATGATTGGCATAGGTTAACTTCTCGATAACTGATAGTTGTAAATATTATCACTGAATTTCTTGGCTGCCTTTTGAGAGCCATGAGTCTTCCTCACATATTTTTATTTCATCTAAGTTTTGAGTGCAAGAATTGTTCAGTTGTGAAATGAACTCAATACTAGAGCAAGAAGGACCCTCAGTTTCCCAAAAATTAGTGCCCTGAGAGAAGATTCTAGATATCTGGACCCCAAAGACTCCTGTGGTCAAGTAAATAAAGAGCTCAACAGTTAAGCCAACTTCTTCAAGGCAGTACTTTTACTATGCTAATGTGGATTTCTAATAGTGTTTCCTAAACTATATTTCCAGAACTCTTTTCCATGAACACCTATTAATAGCTCATGAAATTCCACTGCTCCTTGTAATAGGCGTTGGAAAGTCCTAATCTGATTAACCCTCATTTTACCAAGGAGGAAGCTGAGATGAAGGAGGGAAAATAGCTTGTCCAAAGTCACAGTGAGTTCATGGGGCCTACGAGTAGAACCCCCATCTTGATCTGGTACACTTTGTCTGCTTTTTATTTTCTCCCTCCCTTCCACTCCTCAGTAGCTGTTTCCATGGATGTTTGTGTTGTATTTGGAGACATCTCCATGTCTTTCCACATCCTTTCCTTCAGCTCTCAAGTGTTTTTGACTGCACACCCCTTCACAGAGCCCCACCTCCTTTTACTCAGGAGCACCTCCTCACTTCTTGTCCCTTAACTTTTCTGACATCTGCATCCTTCCTCCTGGATCCTTTTCTTTTCTAAGGCTAGCCTGGCCATTTTGCACTAAACCTTTGATGGCTGAGAAAATCTTTATGTGTGTAGCAGACACTGTCATGCTTCACCCAGATCTTCTTGGATCTCTTTCACGTATCTTCCCCTGGGTGTTTTTTCTTCTCTGACCTGCCCTTGTGAGTGTTTTTGAAGGACACTCTAGCGCAATTGGAATGGCTTCACCCCGGTTCTCAGAGGGGTAGAAATACCTGGCATTTATTTGCCCTTGCCCAGGGCTGCTCTTAGTCAACAACCAATTTGTGTAGGGGTACAAAAACCCACCTTCTTTGCCTCAAATTGAGACAAACTCTGAGGTATGTGATTCACACTCCAGAGTTCCCTGTGGGAACTTATTCTTCCTGAGATTTGCCAGAAATCAAGCCTTGGCTTAGCTTGTCTCTCTCCCCAGTTCTGCTTCTCCCTTACTGATTTCTCCTGGGAACATTTCTTTAACAAATCACTTGCCCCTGAATCATCCTCCCAGAGTCAGTTTCTGAGGAGCTCCACCTAACACACTAAGTTTCCATAATCTTAGAAAGATACATAAGCATTTAATATGGAGGAAGTATACAAAGGGAATATCAGCCACTAGATAAAACTAGTGTTCAATACACTTTATTTTTTCTTTTGTGGGTAGGTAGTGTAGGAGAGAAGACAGGGGTACTTTACTGGGCGCTGAAAATTGAGCCATGTAGGTGACTTACATTGTAATGTGTTAGGTTTGTTCTTAGTAAAGGAAAGAAAAAAACAAGCTAAGAATGCTCTTATTTGGGTAATGGATGTTAAAAAAATCTAATCATATATTTGGTTTTATGGATCAGAGCACGGGTCAAGGAAGAAAAAAGGGTAGTTTTGCATCTAGGAAGTTCCGTTGGGGTCCATTTTGACACATGTGCTAAGTTCCTCTGTAAGGATCACCTACATGCCACCAATCCTTTTTATCCTGCACATGCTGGCAGCTTATTTAAAATCATCATGCCCCAAATGACATGGTTTTTGTCCTCCACCAGATGGTTCAATTAGTCAAGATTCTGAAAGAGCCAACTGGAACATTCTTCTAGCCCATCTATTCAAGTCAGCCAACGCTTCAAAGCTGGGTGGGGACTCTGAGAGCAACAGATTTACCCAGCCCCAAGGCATCAGGGTTATTACTTTTTGATGGGCTCCTGGAAGGGTGGAGGAGGCTGCCAGTGTGACTTATATATTGGGCACTTCCAACACTAGAAGAAAACGGAGAGAAGACCTTTTTTTCTGTTGGACTGTTTGGAATGAACATGTTAAGGAGGTGTGATGGAAGAACCCAATTCCTGTTCTCTTGCCACAACACACTCCAAGTCAATGCAATCATGCTGATTTTGATTCTCTAGTATCTTGGTGCTACCTGGATGCCTTTACTTGAATGAAACATGGAATTAGTTCCACATTTCTTCCCTTGCAATTAGCATATCAATGTGGCAGATTGATAATTCTGGAAGGATGGATGGTTGAGCACATAGGCTGCCTTCTTCTGAGTACTCCAACTAGCAGTTTCTTTTTTCAGAGTCAACCTCAGCACATTGGCACCAAGTCATAGGATTTAAAATGTGAAAGGCATCATTTAGTTAACCTTCTTATTTTACCTGGAGGAAAACTAAGGCTTAAATAGATGACATGATCTGATTCAAGGGAATCTTGTTGGGCCCATAAACTAGAAACTGATTGAATGGAACAATTTTCTGTTACAATTTCTTATGGCAGTCAACTTGATGAAAAAATTGAAAAGAATCTGTGCTTTCTAGTCAATAGACCTGGGTTCAAATCTTGACTTTGTATTAGGTATAATTTGGATTAAAAAAAAAACAAACTTCCTGAGTTTCAGTTACTTTACTCTTAAAACTAGGATAGAAGTACCTTCTAAGGGGAATTAAACTGAAAAAAATCTGTAGAGAGGTTTTTTAGCACAGAGTTGGCTCACAGCAAGGACTATACAAATGTTCTCTTGTTGCCTTTTCTTTCTTCCCAAAGACACAGAGCCGATTAATGGCAAACCTGAATTCCAGTTCTTTTGACTTCTGGTTTGGTATTCCTTCTACCCTAACTTTATTCCTTGATTCTTATGTAGTCTGAACAATTTTATTCTTGTGACTGGGTTTTTCTGACTGTAAATTTTGGAACATGAGCAACTGTAAGATGGGGGTGATGAATTGTTGTAAAGCAATACTCAGAATGGAGTGGTTTATTCCAGATACAGAGTAGCAAGAATGGGTGATAATGGGAAATGATATTGACCAAATAATTAATTCAATAAACACGTATTGGGAACCTGAACTCATTGGGGCACAAGAGGTAACTCAGGGGTAAATAAAGCAGATATGGTCCCTGTGCTCACCAAGTCAATTGGGGTGGGATCAGGGAGGATTTGGTTTTCAAGCGGACCTTGACTGACGTTTACTCCCTTTGAGCTTGTGAAATATATGGCTAAATGTAGGTTGAATAAAAGGAAGCCCTGGTCGACATAACTTGTGATCAGAATGTGGGACATGGAAGACATAGTAAAAGCTGAAAATGTAGCTTTTAATAATATTTAGGAAAATACTTTAATGTTAAATGGATAACTGGGTATGAGGGGAAAGAAAGACATTTTGCGGATATTCCCAACCTTTGAGATTAATACAAAGAAGGCAGAACTCTTTCTGTATGTCATTCTTTTCAGAACAGGATGGAGTCATGAGAGTTTCCATTAGTAAGCACTTATTAAGCACCAAGCATTGTTTTAGGTGACTTAAATGCATTATCTCACTTAATCTTTACAGAATGGGGTGGTACATTTCAATATCATTCCTATTTTTAAAGCTACAGAAGTTGGAATTTGGACAGTCTGACTCCAGAGCCCAGGTCATTAAACCACTTATTGGCCCAAGTTTGGAGTTGAGGCACATGTCACAGGCTCAGCTGTGCAGTTTACAACCCTGCACACGTTAGTAATTACTGGATATCTCTGTGATTTAGTTTCCTCATGTGTAAAATAGGTTCAGCCACAGTGTTGTGCTGAGGATCAAATGAGATAATAATAGTCAAAGTGTATGGTTAATTTGCCCAACAGGTAGGGTGACCAATTGTCTCAGTTTTCTTGGGAGTTTTTTATTTTTAGTACTGAAAAGTCCTGCATCCTTAGAAATATCTCAGGTCCAGACATATCAGGACAGTTGGTCACCTCTGCACAAGTCCCATTCCAACCTGTAGAATATTTGGGCCAAGTGTTTATAGATTTTGGAGAACAGGAAGCATCCCAAGGAGGCAAGTGAATATCAGCTGCTGATCTAAGTCACTGTCAACTTCTGTGGGTTGAAAGGCTTAAGGGAAGTCTGCCTGATAAAGCCTGTGAGAAAAGTGGGGGAGTTAGAGCAGCATTCAGGAAACAGGATGCTTGCCAAGCCATGGTGCTAATGCTTTGAATCTGTAGCCTCTGATGCACAGCCTGGGTTCAGAGCCTAGAGATAAATGACTGATTACAAGGAGTGGGAGTGGGAAGGGGAGTGGTAGGGGGCAGGAGTCCTGGTGGCAAAGTCAGGCACCTTTGGCATCTCCAGGTATAGCTTTTTCCCTTTCTCCTTTTATAGAACATGCATTTTGATGAATTTGAATCTGGCTAGTAAATAATGCTGCTATAAACATAAGGGTGCGTGTATCTCTTTGAATTAGTGTTCTTGTGTTCTTTGGGTACATACCCAGTAATGTGACTGCTGGATCATAAGGTAGTTCTATTCTCAACTTTTAGAAGAACTTCCATACTGTTTTGCACAGTGGCTGCACCAGTTTGCATTCCCATCAACAGGGCATGAGTGTTCTTTTTTCTCCACATCCTTGCCAACACCTGTTGTTTCTTGTGTTTTTGATTTTAGTCATTCTGACATGTGTGAGGTGATGTCTCATTGTAGTTTTGATTTGCATTTCCCTGATGATAAGTGATGATGAGCATCTTTTCATGTGTTTGTTGGTAATCTGGATGTCTTCTTTGGAGAAATGTCTGTTCACATCTTCTGCCCATTTTTAAATTGGATTATTTGTTTTTTGGGTGCTGAGTTGTGCAAGTTCTTTATGTACTTTGGATACTAGCCCTTTATCAGATATGTCATTTGTAAATATCTTCCTCCATTCCATAGGTTGTTTTTTAGTTTTGCTGACTATTTGCTTTGCTGTGCAGAAACTTTTTATTTTGATGTAGCCCCAATAGTTTAATTTTGCTTTTATTTCCCTTGCTGCAGGAGACATATCTTCAAAGAAATTGTTACGGCCAATGTCAAAGAGGTTACTCCCTGTGTTCTCTTTTGGGAATTTTATGGTTTCAAATCTTACATTTAGGTCTTTAATTTATTTTGAATTTATTTTTGTGTATGGTATAAGAAAGTGGTCCAGTTTCATTCTTTTGCATGTTGCTGTCCAGTTTTCCCAATACCATTTGTTGAAGGGAGTCTTTTTTCCCCATTGGATATTCTTTTCTGCTTTGTCAGAGATTAATTGACCATGTAATTGTGGGGTTTTTTTAATGGATTTTCTATTCTGTTCTATTGATCTATTTTTGTGTCACTACCATATTATTTTGATTATTACAGCTTTGAAATATAACTTAAAGTCCAGAATTGTGATGCTTCCAGCTTCACTTTTCTTTTTCAAGACCACTTAAGGCTATTTGGAGTCTTTTGTGGTTCTATGCAAATTTTATCCCCATCACCTCTTTCACCCATCCGCCCCCCATCCACCTCCCCTCCGGTAACCATCAGTTTGTTCTCTGTAGTTGAGTCTGTTTTTTAAAGTTTTTATTTATTTATTTTGAGAGAGAGAGAGAGCATGCACACAGGCATAAGTAGAATTAGCGCAGAGAGAGAGGGAGAGAGAGAATCCCAAGCAGGCTCTGCACTAACAGTGCAGATGTGGGCTTGATCTCAAGTACCCTGAGATTGGGGCATCTGGGTGGCTCAGTTGATTGAGCGTCTGACTTTGGTTTAGGTCATGATCTCATGGTTTGTGAGTTTAAGCCCCACATGAGACTTGCTGCTGTCAGCTCAGAGCCTGCTTTGGATCCTCTGTCCCCCTCTCTTTGCCCCTCTTCCACTCACTGCCTCTCTCTCTCTCTCTCTCTCTCTCTCAAAAATGAATAAACATTAAAAAAAAAAAAAAACTATGGGATCATGACCTGAGCTAAAGTCAAGAATCAGACACTTAACCGACTAAGCCATTCAGGAGCCCCAAAGAGTCTGTTTCTTGATTTGTCTCTCTCTCTCTCTCTTTCTCTTTCTTTCCTTTGTTCATTTGTTTTGTTTCTTAAATTCCACACATGAGTAAAATCATATGGTATTTGTCTTTCTCTGACTGCCTTATTTTGCTTAGCATAATACTCTGTAGCTCCACCCATGTTGCAAATGGCAAGACTTCATTCTTTTTTTATGGCTGAACTATTTAACCTCTTTAATCCTTAATTACTGCATCCATAAAAGGGAATGATCATAATCATTCCCAACTTCCTGTGATGTGGTTAGGATTAAAGAGGAAACTGACTGACATGAAGGAGGCACTCAATAATTGTTGGTTACTGCTATTGCTACTACTATTCTTATTCCTACTATTATTATTAAATATTCTATTAGGGTAGGGTTTCCAGATTTTATAAACAAAAATACAGCAGCATTTTATTTTACAAATAAAAATACAAATTGAGTTAGATCTGAATTTCAGATAAACAAAAATATTTCTCAGGACATTCCTAAACTAAAAAATTATTCATTGTTAATCTGAAATTCAAATTTAACTGGGCATTCTGCATATTGTCTGGCAATCCTATATTAGAGTGATGAAGCAGCAGAATCTGCAGGATTTCCTGGGACACAAGACTTTCAGTCTAAAATCAGGACAGTCACATGGGCATAATTGGTGATTCTGTTAAGGTAGCAGTCTGGTTGCTTTTTAGAAGATCACATTTGAAACTCAAATGGTTACAATGCACTGTTTCCCTAAAAACACACATATATATGAATGCAGTGTTTTGCATATGCTTTCAGGAATTTCTTGGACCCTTTGAAGCCCATCCCCTGAATTCCTGGTTAAGAATGTAGGCTCTGAAAAATCATCTGAGTTTGAAGGTAATTTTCTTATTCTTCTTTGGCAAAAACTGTGAATATATTTTGAGGTGACTCAGGAAATAGGTGGTGAGGGAGCTGAGGACCCTCCAAATGAGTTTTCAGTAGATTAGTACATTGATTGATAGAGGAAAGATTAGTGCCTATGTCCATGTAGCATAAGATGAGGTTGTCTCTGTGTTGAAATTCATCCACTTAGTTAATTCAAGCCTTCTTCTAAATCCACTTTGAGGTCACAGTGATCCGTTTTGATGGTCTCTATTGATTGAGTTGATTGAACTTTCATATTTATTATTTCACCATATGAAGAATTAAGGCAGGTCATGGAACCATCCGAATCTGGGAGATATCATACAGAAGCTATGAAAAAGGAATATACTTACCTAGCTTTCGCTCCTTTTTCCTTGTAGAAGTTATTAGTTTTTGTTTTCTTTTGGAAACTATCATGTAATATACACACAACTGGCTGAAAATAACAAACAAGGACAGTGTAAAGAGTGATAATAAATAAACAACCACATACCCACCAAACAGCCTAAGAACTAGAACATCATCAATCATTTGAAGACATCTTTGTGCCCTTTGTTTTCACTGTTGTACGGTGTTCCATTGAGTAAATATATTTTAACCTACTTATCCATGATAAAGTTGAAGGACATTTGGGTTGTTTCAAGTTTTCTTTTATTCTCCTGTTACAAACAATGCTATCAACATTCTTACACATGTCTTCCTGGTACACAAGGACAAGTGTTTCTCTAGTGTGTACATTTAGAAGTGGAATTTTTGGGTTGGAGAATAGATATAGCTTCCATTCTATGCTGATTATTTCCCCAGGTGTTTAGAGAAGTCACAGTCTCACCAGCAGTATATGGAAACCTCATTACTCCACATCTCTCCCAACACTTGGTATGGTTAGACTCATTACTTTTTGTCTACAGGTAGATGCAAAATAGTGTCTCATTGAGGTGAAAACTTTTTTTTTTCTTATTACAAATAAAGCTGAATGTCTTTTCATATGTTTATTGCTATTCATTGTTTCTTTTTGTGTAAGATGCCTATTCATGTCTTTTGCCAATTTTCTATTTTTATTGCTTAGATTGGTTGCTTGTATATGTTGCAAATATTACTTCCTAGTTTTTGGCTTTTCTTGCTACTCTCTATGAAGAGTGGTTTGTTACCTGCTTGTGCTTGTCATATTTAAACTACTTGTTCGGGGCGCCTGGGTGGCGCAGTCGGTTAAGCGTCCGACTTCAGCCAGGTCACGATCTCGCGGTCCGTGAGTTTGAGCCCCGCGTCAGGCTCTGGGCTGATGGCTCGGAGCCTGGAGCCTGTTTCCCATTCTGTGTCTCCCTCTCTCTCTGCCCCTCCCCCGTTCATGCTCTGTCTCTCTCTGTCCCAAAAAATAAATAAAAAGCATTGAAAAAAAAAAAAATTTAAACTACTTGTTCAGTGTCTGCCCCTCTGACTGGACTGTAAGCTCCAGGAAGCCAGGCATGGAGTCTGTCTCTGTCTTTAATGCTAGCACAGCACCTGATGTACATAGTAGGTATTCAATAAATATTAATATATAAGTATACTTACACATAAATATTTTGTATAATATGGAGTTATTGTGGTTGCTGGTTTTTAAACTGCCTTTTACATTGAAGGGCAGAACAGGTTAGGTTAGAAAAACCTCTGCTGCTTACTAGCTTGGTGACTATTGGCCAATTAACCTTTTGTGCATCAAATCCTTCACCTGGAAAATGCTATCTCATAGGATTGTTGAGTGAATAGGTATAAGGAACTTTGAGCAGTGACTCGTATGCAGTGAGCACTACACAAGTATGGGCTGTTATTCTTATTTTTCTGCTGAGTGAAAACCCATGTTAAAGGTTTCTAATGATAAGTTTGGGACTCATAGAGTGCTGGCTTATTTTGCATTGCTGAGGGGAGAATATTTAAAATGACAGGGGCTGCTGGGTGTTGGGTAGAGACAGGGCTAGGTAGGGGACACTCCAGGGATGTCAACAGCACTGTCAACTGTGTGTTCTTAAGACTAGCAGGAGTCCTTTAATCTGATACGACATAAGCAGTTGTGCAGTTAATGAAAAAAAAAAGGTTAAATCAAGATATCACTTAAAAACACGTTTAAACATTTTAATATAAGACACATAAAGCAAATGTTCATCTCCTCATCATTTGATATCTGGCGAAGGCCTTTGTTTCCTGGCCAAGTTTCCTGCTATTGAAGTTCCTTGCTTTTCTTGCACCAAGTGCTCCATAATGCATCATCTGTGAATTCTAGTTTTTATTTTTAAAAACTAGATTATCAACTTAAAAAAAAAAAACAACTTTGCAAGTAATATCAATACAGAGTCTTTCCAGAGGTTTACTCTACCCCCATCTTTTGTAGTGACCTTTTTTCTCAAAGATTGAACCTGACAGTAACTTCTCTAAAAGTGCAGCTTTATCAATTCTGTATAAAGCATTTACCTCAGTTTTGATAGAGATGAGAGCTGTATTTTTATACTTATATCTTATCTGTTTGTATTTAATTAAATTACATAACTGCAATAGCAGTATAACTGTCCCAAACAAGATTGGGGATAACAACCTTTGGGCATCAGTTACGAGTTGTATATAGGTCATGGGAAGCTTGGGTCAACTCAGTGGGTGGTCAGATAGAGGTCAGTCAGTAGCTCTAATGTACCTCAATGGAGACCATGTGCTGTCTTTTAATGAAATTATCAGTAAAATCCTCATTGTTTGCTCATTGTTGTTCCTAGCTCTCTGCAATTGGATTCTTTGGGGGCAACCTGAGGAGGAGTTGAAGTTCACATCTGGGTGTCTTCAGTAGAAAACTGAGAAGACTCCCTCAACACAGTAGTCAGGGAAGAGGGGGCAACTGAGTAAGTCTGAGGAAACTACAGGTATCCTAGGAAGATGTAGGCTTCTCCCACACTACAGGGTTGAAATTTTGAGGTAATTCTATTGAGAATTCAAGAGTCAGAGAAGTCCCAGATGACATGACAGAGAAATAAATGTGTTTGAGGGGCTTAGATATTAATTCAAAAGGAAATTCTCCTGTGTTTTTTCGTAGATGTTTGTATGTTATAAAGACCAGAGAGAGGTGATTTTTACAAGTGGTGTTTTCTGTGGGCCATAAGTTCTCTCCCTATGCTGTTAGGCCTGATCTACCTGTTCAGCCACTTTTGTCTTCTTCTCAGTCCTATGTGTGGGGCTCAGCCTGGCTGAGGAGATTGGGGTGTGAGAAAAGAGGTAGGAGGCTTTATCTGCCCAGATCTGAAAGGTATCACCATCCTGCCTTGGTATGTGCAACAGCCTCTCTCAGTAAAGCTCAAACCTTGCCATATTTATGGAGTACCTCACAGTTTATAACCAAACCGTAATTCCGATCCTATTTACTCGTTTACTCGCCACGTTTTAGTCACTCATGAGGTAAGCCTAATGCTTGCCTCTTAGGATATTAAAAGCCTGGTAAAATGCAGATTTGATAAAAGTGATAATGGAAGAAACTTCCATCCACCCATAATAGTTTAGAATGAATTAATTTTTCAAATTAGTGAAAAGAGAGTAGAGTCTCAAGGGAAGGGAACACTTGGTGGGTTTTGATTAGGGGGTGTGTTATCTGAAGGTTGAGAGTACATGAGTGTACTTGAGAAAGAACCTTAGCTAACTTTGAGACTCTGGGCACTAAAAAGGCAACATCACACACTGGGTTCCTCCTTGGGAGGATACCAAAAAACGGGAATAACAAAGAGCTGAATAACACCTTGGTCTTTTTCACAGTCTTGTCTAGTGGCTCTGGCCTTCACCGTTTGACTCTACTGGCTGACCTTGGCTGCTTTCTGTTCAGTGGAATGGTCGACAACTGGCCTTGTGAAATTTCTTTCTCATATGTCTTATGTGTATTGGTTTCCATTTTCCTTGAGCACAGGGAAGCCCTGGTTCTTCCCTAAGGACACTGAGGGGCAAATAAGTCTTTATACTGGATTTGGCAGAGGCTGGAATAACCACATGCGGATGCTGTATCCTATGCTTTCTTTAATATATGTTGCATGGATGAAATCACTCATTTAGCTGGTTTCATTATCTGGGTTCTGAATTCCCAAGGGGCCTGGACTGTTTTCCATTAACAATAATTATTATTATTTTAGTAGCTAATCCTTATTTGAGTTCTTATTATGAGTATGTACTGAATTAGACACTTTCTATGCATTATCTCATTGAATCTTCCCAGCAGAACTGTGAGATGGGCACTATTATTTTGAGGAGACTGAGGCTGCTTAGAATTTTTTTAAAAAAAGCTGATAAGTGGCAGAGCCAGGATTTGAACTTGATTTGTCTGGCTTTAAAGCTGGTACTCTTAATGACCATGTGGAAATATTGCCTTCTGAGCAATCAAGGAAGGCTATACATTTTCTTTCAGTTCTAGAGAGACCACAGGAAGTATCTTTTCACCCCATTTTCAGACTTGCCTGAGCTGAAGTCTGTTGCAGCTAAGAGGCTATCTATCCACTGGGCTTATGCCGGTATGTGAGGAACGTGCAGATTGCTGTGGCATCTCAGGATCATCGTGTCCAGGTCAGAGCAGCAGAGAAAAACTCCCAAACATTCTGGGACTAATGACACTGTAAACCCCAGGCCTCTGTAGGCCAAGGCTGCAGCAGTCATAGGAACAGTACAAACAGGAGTGGCCAGCTGAGAAAACCTTCCCAGATATATGCAAACAACAACAACAACAACAACAACAACAACAACAACAACAATGAACAAAACCAAGGGAGAAGTAATTTTTGGAGGGGGAGGGGTTGTATATGCTTGTGAGTTCTTGGAGCACTTGGAAATTACAGAAGTTCTCAATTTCAAGAAATATTGCACTTTTTTTTTTCCTCTCTGAAACAACCTAAGTGCCCATCTCACTTGCAGGCTAGAGATTCAACTTTGCTGAGTTGTGGGGACCATCTCTTGGAGATGGCCCCAGGTCATCAGCCATCAATGTGCCTTGTTTGCTGAGATTCCCATGTACTCAGCTCACATGGTGTGATTCCTGCCCTGTTGCTTTTGTGCCACAACAGGACCAAGAACATTGTTGTCAAAGCAGAGTGCTACACAGCCATTCCTTGCTAAAGTCTTGTTATTTTTCCAGAACACTACCAGACAGCCTCCTCAAGTCTTTGCCACTCATTGGGAAAATGTGGCTGTCTTTTGCTTTTAGGAATCTCCTTCTTAATCTTGAGATAATTTGTTTTTCTTGTTTCTATCAAATGAATTACCTCTAGTTTCCAATCTTACTTTCCTATTCATTGAGGACTCCTGGCATAGTCTCGTCAGTACATTCAGGTGAAGAATCGCAAACTCAAATGCCTACAGAGGCTGGATATGAATAGAAGTGAGTAAAGCAGCTTGGTAAGGACTTGGCACATAGTCTGTCTAAAGGGGAAGCTGCTACTTAGTTCTGGCTTGCTATTGTCACTCATGGTGCCCTGTGTTACTGGATCTTCTGATTTTTCAAGAAAAGCTAAAATCCAGATTTTTATGAGCAATCTCCTTCATGTCTCCTGAAGTCTTTAAAATTACTTTGTGCAGGCCAAAGTAGATTGTCCGTGGGCCATCAGGTTGCCATTGCTAGTATAGGCTTTTGAGAACAAAAGTCAGGGAAGAAAGTGTTTCAGTCACAGATCTTCTTTCAGGGAAGCACAGGGCTTGGTACTTGATTGGATACAGGGGAAAGGTAAAAGTAAAAGACAGGAAAGAAAAACACATAAATGAATTTCTCAAACAGTTGTCCTACTACAGAATGCACCGCTTTGACTCACAAGGTCTGCTTTCCTGAAAAGAAGTCTTTTTTAAGTCTTAGGCTTTGCTGTTCTCAAATCATTTGCTTGGGGGTTAATAAGTCAACTAATTTTTGGTTCAACATAAATTTCACACACTCATGATACACTTAGTTGTGAGTGATCTTGCATTATGAACATAGAAATAGTTTATACCTACTTGGTTCTAAAGTCAACATTATGTTTTGCATTGCTGGAGTTAAGATTTATTGGAGTAAATTTGGTTCATTTCTAGTTTTTAATGCAAATTTGGTTCATTCTGTTTTGTAGAGAGCATTACCAACTTTGGAGAGATGTTTCACAGGGATATTGCCAATGACTCAAAAGATGAGAAGTGTGGAAGAATGTATACAATTGATTCCAATTTCTACTACTATTCATGAGTGAATTTTTATTTATGAAACCCTCTATCAGTCCTGATTAATTTGGCTGAATTTGATATATACTTAATTCAAACTGGCTTAAGCAGAGAAAGGATTTTTGTGGAAGAATGAAAAATTGTCTCTCTCCAGTGGTATGCTTCAGGAGTGACATGGTCCAAGGGCTCAACTGATGTCATGAGGACTTGGTGTCTCTTCATTTCTCAGCTCTGCCTCTTGCCATGTTGGCTTCATTCCCAGGCTTCTTGTGATGGCCCTGGAAGCTCCAGACTCAAATTCTCTCTGCTGCTAGCAGACCCATGGGAAAACATGATGCCTTTCTCTCCTCAGTCCCAGGAAAACCTCTCTGGCTCTGATTAGATTACAAGCCCATCCCCAAACCAGTCCCTTGGCTTGAAGAATGCAGCTTTTTGAGTAGCTAAACCTGCGTTAACATCACTCTTATGCCCCACCCCCTCAAACAGGGCCTGTTGGAGCCCAGAGTAGAATCAACTCCCCACAAAGCACATGGACTGAGAGTTAGAGATGAGGGTACCAGAGCAAAGTTGGGACGCTGTTATTTGAAGAAGGATATATGGATGCTAGGTGGAAAAATAATAGATGTCTATGCTGAGTAGACTAGTAAATATATAGTTTTCACCATTATATCCCAAATACATCAGATTATCTTCAGAATTTCTTTTTTTTTTTTATTTTTTTTATTTTTTAACATTTTTAATTTATTTTTGGGACAAAGAGAGACAGAGCATGAACGGGGGAAGGGCAGAGAGAGAGGGAGACACAGAATCGGAAACAGGCTCCAGGCTCCGAGCCATCAGCCGGGAGCCTGACGCGGGGCTCGAACTCACGGACCGCGAGATCGTGACCTGGCTGAAGTCGGACGCTTAACCGACTGCGCCACCCAGGCGCCCCCAGAATTTCTAATTAATATGCTGATGGTGAAAAATGTTAACTTCATGGAATGGAGATATGGTTTGGGGAAGTCAAAATGGGGGGGAAAGTTGAGTATTTTATGTGGAGGACTCTGGTTATTTCTAGGAAGATAAAGAAATGGGAGCAATAACTCATCAGGTGCATGTGTCTCATTTAAACAACAAAACTAAAAGCTCTACGAAGGTAAGAATTATGCCTTATCCTGCTTTTTTTTTTCTCACAGACCCTGGCTTCACAAAAGTAAGCATGTAAAAAATACTTAATGGCTTGAATAATTGAGGAATCAGTGATACAAAAGGAAGTAACAGCTACCATTTACAGAACATTATGTCCTACACTCTATCAGACTTGACTTAAAATCTCAACTATGCCAGCAAGTGACTCAGTTATCTCAAGCATTGTCTGTACAATGGGACCAAGAACAATACTTAGGCTGGATTGTGGTGAGACACAAATACGACATAGTAGGTCCTTGGCATAGTTAGCGCTAAATGAATACTGGATATTATTATTTTTATATTATCTTTTTAATGATCAACACTTTTAATATTATCATGTTTTATTCTTCCAACAAATAATAATGAAAATACTATTTTTATTTCCATTTTATCCATAGATCCAAAAAGTGTAGGCTACTCAATCAGGGTCATATGTAAGTGAGGGATGGAGCTAGAATTTGAACCCAGTTTTGCCTGACTCCAATGTCTGTGTCCTTAATTATAATTTTATTCTGCTTTATTATCCTCTAATATACCAACTGAGAAGATGTACGTTACTCAGTCCCTGAATTCCTGTTTCTTTGTGGGGAGTGAGGCAAACCACTGGTAATGCAGAAAGAAACCAAAGAACCTCTTGCTTTGTTTAATTAATTTGTTTTTCTCCACATAGGGCAGTTCTGCAGAATCCCAACACTGAGGCTTCCCTAACAAATGCAAATGAATGTACATCATAAGACTGTTCTTCAGTTAGACCAGAGCCTTTGGTAAATGCTGTGGCCTCAAACATCTGGCAACCCACACATGGTTCATTCATCTCAAAGCTGTGATTGTTGATGCAGGGATGACGTTGGCTGCGGGAGCCCCCTTCCTCTCAGTCATGGGCAGCCAGCAGGGGATTTCACTGAACAGTTAAGAAGTACTTACTTGGTTCTGGGCACTGTTCTAAGCATTTTACAAATATTATCTTGTTTAAGCTTTTCATGAACCCCTTTGAACTCAAGAAACCATCACCTGTGCTTTCATTCTGAATCCAAAATAGAGTGCTTTGTGCTGAACACTATTTTAAGTTCTTCAGATACACTGGATTATCTGTCTAATCCTTACAAACAACCCCATGATGTAAGATACTTTTATTATCATCCCTGTCTTACAAGTAAGGAGATTGAAGTATGGGAAGAGGAAGAAATTTGTCTAAAGTCACACAGTTCGTAATTAGTAGTTCTGGGATTTGAATCCGAGCAGTCTGGCCTCAGAAAACACACTTATCTACTAACTACCCTGGGAAGTCATCTCCCATTCCCCTGTTGTTTAAAAATAGGTAACTCTTTTTGCTCCTGAAGCTTTAAGAAAATAAATACAGTAGCTCTGCCTAATGTGAACATTGTTGATCCTCAACTTAAACTCATTGGCTAAATTTTCTAGAATATTTAGCTGAGATAATTAGAAAAGGAGGAAGGTGTGAAGGGTGTAGACTGCTATGAGCCATTTATTGGCTGTATGACCTTGGACAAGTTACTTTACTTCTTTGAATCTCAGTTTATTAATCAGTAAAATGGGGCAATAATATGCTTACCTCATGGAGTATAGTGAAGAGTGAATGAAAAAACCTTGTAAAGACCTCATATAGTGCCTGAAATTAGGAAAAACTCCAGTAAGTAGTAGATATTTATATTATTACAGACAAACATTTTGTCACCGTAGGGATGGTCTTGTTAGGTAGCCTATTAAACATGCCCTATGAACACTATTCAAAAAAAATCTTCATTTTGTAATTAATCACTTGATTGTGTTATCTGATGAATGGCAGTCCCTTTCACCAAACTATAAACTCCTCTAGGCTGTAAACTCTATTAGTCTGTGAACTCCATGTATGTGTTTATGTTGTCTGGTTTTGATGCATAGCCTTATTGGATACCTTGGCATGCAGAAGGAATATCTGTGTCTAGTGACTTGAACAAGGGTCGGACATTTTAGAATATGAAACACTTAAGGACAACTCTAGGTATAGGAATATTAGTTTACAAAACACAGTCGAGGTTTAATTCTTTGTTGGTTGGGACCAACATCATCTGATGGGCAGTTTTCTGTTTGAAGTTTGGTTCAAGACTGACTCTTTGCAGGTTTGGGTTTAGGTGACTGTCCTCTGGAACATATCTATTTGCACATGAACTTTCTCTGTCTGGAGACCCTCTGCTATAGCACCCAACCTAAAAAATCCTCCCCAGAAGTGGCCCATCCTCTATTTTACTAAAAAATTAATTGTACTTGGAGGGGAAAACATTTAAATGTTAACAGTGGTTCTCTGAGGGTATAAAGTGCTTACATGGAGCGTGACACAGTTTTTATTAAAGAGGAAGAACCAAAAAAGAGAGAAGAAACCCGAAGAAAGAGTTAGAATTTTACATGAAACTGAACAGATATCCTTTCCCACTTTTGCCCTCATAAAAATGAAACTTTTTTATGGTGACATTTTTAGCCCACTCTGAAATGTATTGATTTGTTTCCTGTGACTCATTGTCTGTTTCTTCTATGTTAAAAAAAACATATTAAATATCATTGTGATAATATAAATATATATGTGTGGGTGGATGGAAGGGTGAAGGGAATTTTCTTTTAAATTCTAAGAAGGGAAATAGCTTTCTCATGTGTTCCCACATCATCAATCAACTCATCACATCCTTAGTCTACTTCATTTTCTCCCCCAAAATAATCACTTCTGATCTCAAAGCTTGAGAAAAAAAAAGTTTCAGAAAGTTCTGGAGATGGCCCATTAGTTGGGGCGACTGTAGACTTTTTTGTACCTTTAATTCCGGGTTGAAGGGACATCCAGCCGCTATTTCCATTTTGGGCAGTAGAGGGCAGACGTCTCTACTCCTGCCTACCCAAGATTACCCGGCAACATTATGTTTATGCAAACAGCCTTTGACATAATAGCTTTGAAACAGCTGAAAATTGAATTGTGCCTTGAGGCCAAACATCTAGACCACCACCTTTGTTATATTCATCTGCCACAGTAAATTGGGTTCACCATTGGCTCCGGGAGCTGCTTTTTCCTAGATTCTGGCTCCACAATAACTTTGCGTAGGAGAAAGACAAATGTGACTTCCTCACACAAAATGTTGGCAGGGTTTCATTTCACAAACTCTTATCCGAGGGGCTGGAGATTGCAGTGTGGATTTCTCCAGCCATCTGCAGACAAGAAAATAAAAGGAAAACTGGAAACCTAAACCAAATCCATCTAATTCTGGAATCTCTCTGTGTGTTTCCATAGCTTTTTAGTTTCTCCACTTAATCTAATTAGGACTTCGCCTCCCGAAATAAATACCTAATAAAGAATGAACCTATTAAAAGACTAAATTTACTACACACCCGTTTGTGCAAACCCGCTGCATGTTTCCTTGAAGCGGTAATGCCGATGAAATTGAACGTTGTTTGACTGGATAATGGTCTCCCGCTGTAAGACGGATTATAGAAAATAAACGTCGAGGGGGGGAAAGCCAGTCGCTTTATTGAATTCCATCGATGATAATGCCATCACCTGAAATAGCTGCCTGAAAAGAATATAAATGGGAGAGAAGCAGCAGCATCCAGAGCCAATCTGCAACTGGGGAACAGTTCATTTTATTGGAAGTAATTTTATTCTGTTTTGGGTTCACTGCCCTGGTTTGGGGGTTGACATAAACTAGATTTATTTTTTTTTTTTATTTTTTTTTTTAACGTTTTTTTTTTTTTTATTTTTTTTTTTTATTTATTTTTGGGACAGAGAGAGACAGAGCATGAACGGGGGAGGGGCAGAGAGAGAGGGAGACACAGAATTGGAAACAGGCTCCAGGCTCCGAGCCATCAGCCCAGAGCCTGACGCGGGGCTCGAACTCACGGACCGCGAGATCGTGACCTGGCTGAAGTCGGACGCTTAACCGACTGCGCCACCCAGGCGCCCCGACATAAACTAGATTTTTAAAGGAAATATGTTTGTGGGCACCATGAGTGCTTTTCACAGGAGGGCATTTAGGCATTGATTAATTGATTCATTTGTTTATCAATTAATATTTAATGGAGACATACTGTGTGCTAAGGACTGTTTAGAAGCTGAGGATAGGATAGTGAGCAAAATAGGTGTCATTACTCTCACGGAACTTATGGTCTAGTGGAAGAGGTAGAATCCATTCAGTAGCAAATATTTATTAAACACCTACTTAGGATCTGGCTCATGATCACAAAATAACTATAGATTTGCAACCCAGACAAATAGTATGAAGGCAAGGTAGTGAAATTGGTAGCATACCATACATTTGAAGAATAGTTTTAAAAGAAATCATGTAACATCAAAAGGACTCCCAGATCAGTGTGGAGATGGCTTATCTAAAGAGTTTAGTAGTCTGTTCTGAGTTTACTTAATGGATAATGGGTTCAAATCCAGTCACCGTACTATTCTGGGACTCAGTTCTTTGTTTTTCTTAATAGAAGTTTACAGTAATTCCTGTCCAATTTGCCTAATAAGATGCATGTTTTAGTAAAATAAGGGAATATGCAAAAAAAGTGTTTTGTAGTTGACGAAAATGGTAGGAATTATTATTGTGGGCTGGTGCTTTTCTAGGGCCTACCTACAAGGATCCTACAGAATTCTTGGCTAGACAAGAGGAATATAGGTTGATCAACAGTGAGAAATTCAAACAGTTTATGGGTAATAAAGTATGTGGCACAGATGAAAAAAAATATGTTGCATGAAGTCAGGGAGAGGTTAGGCCTTGAAGAGTAGATGGGGTTTAGAAAGAGAACAGGACCCCAGAGTAGTCTTCATTTTGGGCTTATGAGATGCTGATGTACACACTAGCAGTTGGAAAACCCTGGTGGTGGTGGAGGGTTGTTTTACTGGATACAACTCAAGTTCAGGGTTCTTTATGGACCAATGTATTAGGTTGACATCTGACATTATGTTGGATGGTACTTCAGTGACCTTTTGTAAGGCTCTCCTTTGCTCGTTGGTGCCTACCCTTCCCTTGCTCCTCATGTCTCACCTGGCTGCTCCATATTTTCTATCACTCCTCTTCCAAGCCTTCTCTGCACCTTGAGGACCCTGCTCTCCAAAGTTGTGGTGCTTGTTACATAATCAATGCCAAGACACTGATGGGAGATCATAAAGGCATTCACATTTTATCCCACTTTCCTGAAAAGACAGTGTTTAAAACCAGGGCTTCTTAAATTTTTGTGATGTTTAAATTTTGGACCCCTCTTCCAAAAAAGAAAAAAACTTCTCTCAACTCTAGAGAGGACAACCCTATTTGGAAAACACTGACTTAAACTTTCAATTGTAAACTATCATTGCTAAAGAGAAATTTTGGTCTTACAGTTGCTAATTTTTTTCTTTTGAAATTATCATTGAAATGAAAACACATAGTTGAAAAATGTTTTTGAAACTTTTAGGCCCTGGGGAGGAATGGGCCTTTCAGAGTCCATTAAATTAAGCACTTCAGGGGAATCCCTACACCCCCAAGGTCTCAGTTCCCCATTCATTCTCCCCATTTTTCTGTTATGTTTCTTCAGACAGCCAAGTGGCATTTCTTTGATGATTAATGATGCTGGGATCTCTCAGGAGTCCCATACTACCTCCTTGTAAGGACCCAAGAAGCAACAGATCCCCGAATTTCTGTTCAAATGCACTGTTATGTTCAGTGCCTGTTCCAGAGACCAGTTCTACACTTAGCTAAAAGAGAACTAGCCCTGTCTAAGGCTCCTGTGAAGTCTCAGAGAGTCAGCTTCATTGTGTGCCTCAAAGTTAACATATTCTCCAGCCTCATGGAGAAATCTGGGCAGAAGAGGCAGCCATTTTGAGGCAATTTCCCTACATTCTGACCGTGAATTCTGTAAGCTCAAGAGAGCATCTTTGAGTGATTCAGTTTGCCTTAAGTTATCCTTGCTCATACCTTCATTATGTCTACATCTTGGGCAGCAGGAGAGGAAGATAGGAAAAAGGCAAAGGTAGAGTATAAGAAACATAGAAAGGTTTGAGGAACAAAACATGGTAGAAAAGAAAGAAAAGAAAAATGTTTCCATGTGGTGTCATCAAAAAAGACATTGGGCAGTGGGACTAAAATATGTTGAGTGTCTACTACATACCAGCTGATTTACTTACAATGCACCTTGCTGTATAATGGAGAGGACTCTTCATCCAGGAAATAAGCTATATAATAAGTCAATTTAAATCCAGCTATAAGTCCTGAATCCTGATGGTTGGAGGGAAACCCAGCCTCTATCATTATGGGAGTTCCTTCAATCACCACTGTTGCTCCCCCCACACTCCACCAGGGATTTGCCAAGGTCCTAGGCTTTTTCTCAGTGCTGGGTAGAAGTGGCCACATTGGTCCATATAGGTTAGCTCTCAATGCTTCTATAAGCCCTTTGGGGCTTGCCTCTTGGGGTTTGGACCCTGATGAGCCTGGGAACCCTTCTATCCTGTGTTGAGATCCCATTAGTCTACCAAATATCTATCCCTATGAACTTTACTGTTGGTGCTGCCTGACCTTTACTTCTTTCTTATTACAGAAACTTTCTTCTTCCCTCTCCACTCCTTTCTTCAAAAGCACACCTCTTTCTTCTTCTTTGGGTCTATTGTCATGATCTCTTCAAAGTTCTGGGGCTTTTACAAAAGATAGAATCATTGACTTAAGCAGCTTCTGTTTTCTATCCTATAGAATTCTCTAAGGCAAGGAATTATTAAGGGTCTGAACACATGTTTGGGAAATGGGAGGAAGGAAAAATAAAGCAGAATACTAATTAATTTTTTTATATTTTATTTTATTTCATTTTAGAGGGAGAGAGAGAGAGTGAGAGCATGAAAGTGGGGGAGAGGGGCGGAAGGAGAGAGAGAGAATCCTAAGCAAGTTTCACATTCAGCACAGAGCCCATGACCCTGGGATCATGACCTGAGCTGAAACCAAGACTGAGCCAACCAAGCTCCTCACTAATTCATATCTTAAAGATATTTCCTGCCAAGTGGTAATACTGAAATCATGAAGGAAGAGACTTGTCTTCAGGATCTCTTTGGAGTATGATGACAGAATTTGAATATTTATCCAGTTTTCTTTCTCTAGCTCTTTAAAAAAAGAAATCTTTTGAGTAGTACTACGTGCTTGCGGTTCAGAATTCAAAGGACAAGATATATCATGAAAAGTCACTCTTCCAACCTTATTCCTAGCTACCAGTTCTCCCCAGAGGCAATCACTGTTACCTGTTTGTTGTGTCTCCTGCTGGAATATTTTGTGCATGATAATCATATATGAACACAGTATGTTATTCTGTACTTTTTTTTTTTTTGCTTAATACTTATTTTTAACTTCTTTCACATAATAATACAGAGCACTCTCTTTAATTTTAAACTTAACTATATTTTACTTTATGTATTTACCATAATTTCTTTTACCAGCCTTCTGTTGATGGACATTCAGGATGTTTTAATCTTTTGCTAATATAAGTAATGATACCATAACAATCCCAGTTATTGTATACAGATTTAGGTAAATTTCAAGATGAATCACTAGAACTTTAATTGTTGATTTAAAAGATATATGCATTTTAAATTTTGATAAACATTACTAAATTACCTCTCTCAGAGGTTAAATCATTTCACATTCTTATCAATCAGGTTTTAAATGTATCTGTTTTCTTACCTTCAAAGCAAGTTGCTATAATTTTTAAAAATCTTTATCAATCTGAGAGGTGAAAGATGGTATCTCAGTATAGTTTTTAATGTTCATTTCTCTTATTGTGAGGAAGTTGTGTAAGTTTAATATGTTTATAAGTCATTTTAGTTCTTTTTTCTTTTTCCTTTTTTTTAGTTTATTTATTTTGAGAGACAGCATGCACACACAAGTCTGGAAGGAACAGAGAGAAAGAGAAACAGAATCCCAAGCAGGCTCTGCGCATCAGTGCAAAGCCCCATGAGGGCTTCGAACTCATGAACTGGTGCCCCTAACTAATTTTCTATGAAGTGTATAGGTCTTTGCCTATTTTTTCCTTTGGTAGTTGGATTTTTCTTATTGATTTCTAATGGCTTTTTGTATATTAATGAAAATAGGCTTTGGCTTTGGTCTACGATATGAATTGCAAACTAGCTTTTCTCCAGTTTGTTATTTATCTTTGACTTTTCCCCCCCGATTTTCTTTCATATAGAATTTTTGTAGTGAAATTCATCTATAATTCATTTTGACATCTGAATTTTGTGTTATATACAGGAGTGCTTTTTCCCTTAATGTTATATTCTAGAACCTTTATGGTTTCATATTTTGCACTTTAATCTTTGGCTGCTCATCTGGAATGCCTTTTGGTGTAGGGAATGATTTAGTAATCAAACATCATTTATTTTCCCAGATGATTATTCAGTTTTCCCAATACAGTTTTTACTCATTTTGCAGGTTTTTAAAAAAAATAAATAAGAATTCTTTGGAATGTATGCTGTTTCTGAATTCTGATTCCAGAATCTGAGTGGGAATAGTTGGCAGGTAGGTTGAGTTTCCCAGGTACACAAATAATGAATGACTGCTATTGAGAAGTCAGGAAATGAGTCCCAGTGGTAGAGGTGGGGGAGGAGTCTATCTTCATTTCTTAACCCCCTTCATAATGTTTATAGCCTTGAGAAGAAAGGGTTGGCTAGAGTTAACACTCTTGGTGCCAAACTTTGGCAGCAAATAAAAAACCTAGTTAGAACTGATAGTAAATAAGGTATAATGAGCCCATGTTAAATATATACTTTGCTATCATTTTGGAAGGCCATTTGGTTTTTAATAGCTTTTTTCTACTATAAATTATTCCTTAATATTTCTAAGGACGTTTTTTACAAAAATATCTCATAGAGGTGATTTTTATCTCTAGAGGCACTTATTCTGAACTGTTTCCGTTTTGTTTTTCCCCATAGAGTGATTTACTGTACTGGCTGCATTTTTTCCATAGTCAACTCTGTTATATGAAATTCTTTGTCCTATGTCACAGTCACAAACCATTTATCTTGGTTATTTTGGGGTAAAGATACTTTCCAATAAAATTTAGTTATTCTGTCACATATCCCCCCTGCACTGTCCTTGTCTCTCTCTGGGCCTGTGTCTCCATGAAACTCTTGGATCATCAATCAAGTTTTGACTGTCCAGTTAACTGAGGCACAGATTTATCCAGTAGTTTTGGTTGGGTAGACCAGGAATTTGGCATTGTGCGGACACAACACAAGTATCTCTCAACAGGTTAATACTCAAATGTTCAGTAAGAATGCATTGATCTTAAAGTCTTTAAATGGAAAATATGTGTGACAAGGGAGCCATCTGAGATAAATACTTATTAGGAACTCTCACTTGGGAAAAGAGCATATTCTCTATCTAGGCCAGTGGTTCTAAAAGTTAGTGGGTATATTGGGCGCCTGGGTGGCTCAGTCGGTTGAGCATCTGACTTTGGCTCAGGGCATGATCTCCCAGTTCATGGGTTCGAGCACCACGTTAGGCTCTGTGCTGACAGCTCAGAGCCTGGAGCCTGCCTTGGATTCTATGTCTGCCTCTCCCCTGCTCATGCTATCTCTCTCTCTCTAAAATAAATAAACATTAAAATTAAAAAAAATTAGTGGGTATAAAAAGCACCTGGGGAACTTGTTAATGCTGATTCTTTGACCCCACCCCTAGAATTCATGACTTCTTAAGCCTGGGATGATTCCTAGATAATTTTATGTTAACACACTCCTCGGGTGACTGTGATGTAAGTTGTCCACAAACAACACTTTAAGGTTCTTCACTAAATTATATTTATTAGACAGTGCTTGTTTTTAGCAGAGTAAGTGAGAGACCATGTTTGACTTTGGACTTCCTCCTTCATGTTTTCTCCATGCTCTTCTGCTTTTGGTCTCCACTCTTCTATCACCTTCAATTCCACCCTCACCCCAAGTGCTCTTGGCCACCACAGTGGCCAGTTTGTCTTTGGGTCTCAGCTGCTAGCTACAACCTTTCTCCTAATGAAAGGAGACTGTCTTGTTTTCCTCACCTGAGAGTCTTGATGAGAAATGGAATGGCTATTCTAGTGGACTCATGATTTCAGGTCAACCAGCATCCTTTTTGGAATCTTCAATATATGTTAATTCAGTTAACATTTATCTGCTTTTCACAAGGTGGTGGGGATAAGAAAATGAAACACACAGCCTCTACCTTCAAGGGTCTAGAGCAGAATTTGGTGATTTCTTTTTCGTAAAAGCTTCAATGTAAATGTTTTAGGCTTTGTGCGTCATAAAGTCTCTATTACAACTACTAAACTCTGCCATGGACAATATATAGACAATGAGTGTCGCTGTGTTCCAAAACATTTTTATTTGCAAAAATAGTT
Organism: Neofelis nebulosa; assembly: GCF_028018385.1. Taxonomy (NCBI): domain Eukaryota; kingdom Metazoa; phylum Chordata; class Mammalia; order Carnivora; family Felidae; genus Neofelis; species Neofelis nebulosa. The sequence continues at coordinate 49,979,988 of NC_080782.1, forward strand.
GGTAGATCCATGGTCTAGACGGCATGGGCATGCGATCAGTTATATACATCATGATAATGCTGGAATAAAGGCTAGAACCAGGAATAGCTATTGTGCTTCATCTCAAGAGCCAGCTCTGATCAGCTTGGAGCACTCCATTCGTTCATTCAACACATGTTGACTTATCTGGTACCTTTATGTGCTGGATTTAGTAGAACAAACTACTATTATTTATTCACTTTGTTTTCCATGGGCAGGGAGTTACAGCATTAGGGCTGTGTATTTGCCACCAATGAACTGTCTTAAGGATACACAAATGAATAAGGAATATTCTACATGTATAAGCCCATATATTCAAGGAATTCACAGTTTTGTGCTAACCAATAAAGCAAGTACTATTATGCCCCTTTTACAGATGTTAAAGGAATGTTAAGGAATGTACTAAGATCACTCAGCTAGTGAGCTGTGGAATAGCACTTCAGCCCATGTTTCCTGCTCATAAATCCAAGACTTTTCTACTACACCCCAGCTGCTTTTAATAATAATGATTTATAGTACAGAGTTCATGGCTTGAACTTTAGTGTAAACCAGAGGTCAGTGACCTTTAAAAAATTCCAATCTCTTTCCTTCTGACATGCCTAGACAAGGTTAACATTGAAGCTGATCATGACAACCTTATTACCAAGAGTAGTTGAGCTTTTGCTGTTTGTGTGTGTCTGTGTGTTTGTGGATGAGTGTATAACCCTACTGAAGACAGGATTCACATAATCCAGTCTCAGAGCTGTGTTGCAATCAAAGAACTTAGTTTAAAGAAATGTTAATATCAAACAAATCAAGTTCTTTGTTTAAATTGCTCAAACATTAAGAAGGGATACATATGCTACAATAACTCTTTTAAAAGTATCCCTCTTACCTAATCATTTAATTCCATCATACCTTGTGGCTTCTCCTTTTCTACAATTTTTATAACATTCCCAGGAAAGCTTCACCTCCAGTGCTAGTAGCCTTTGCGCTCTTTTGTTTATCCACCTTCCCTGCTTCTATCACAAAATTTGAAGAACTGTTCTGACAATGGCGGAACCTACCTCAGCGAGCTGGGAGGGCAATAAATCAAGTGAGCAAAACAAAAAGTTGTTTGTTAGGTACTCATGTACTTGTTTGTTCTCACAGGCAGGTCTTCAGAAATCCTCAAGCACCCTATGTAAAGTTGTATCCCTCAAGTCTTTCTATTCTATTACTTTGTTTTCTTTTCTTTATAGAACTCATCATTAACACTAATTAGTTACAGCACTAATTGGTTTGTTTACATGTTTATTGTCCATCTTTCCCCCCTGTCTTCTAAACACTAGACTGAGTTCAAAGAGAACTATCTTGTTTATCCTGTCTTTTGGTATATAGTATGTGCTCAATAAAGATTTGTGGGAAAAATGAACAAATGATACAACCTTAACATGTTAAATATCTTAGGGCTTTATAGCTCTCTTGTAGTTTTATAGGTAATAATGCCTTGATTCAAAGGAATTCCTAATAATAAGATACTGGGTGTCAGAATCAGGCCTGTGGGGAAGATATTTTTGGTCATGGGACCTTCTTGGTATGCTTTTAATCAAATAGGTAGATAGTGAAGGATCTTGTTAATGGTATACCATGGACATTACTATGAGAGTTGTTGTATTTTGACAAATGTCAGAAGTTGTAGGACTGTCCTGTAATTGTATGTAGCTGTTTTGTGTATTCACTATTCCTTAGAGGAAGGTCCACAGCTTTTCTCAGATACTCAGTCCTTCCAAATTTTAAGAACTCCAGCTTTCCAGCACTATTACACTTGTATCCATGATCTTTTATTAACATTCTGCAGGAGCCAAACATAGCTGGGTTTTCAGGAGAACTGGAACAATGATAGCTAGAATAGTAGGAGGATGAGTCTTCTCTCTTTTTCTGGCTTTTTTTTTTTTTTTTTTTTTGCGACTTGTCATGTACTGATGATACTTGCATTTTTTTCAAAATGGAAATCTTTAAAAAATTTATAATAATGGAATATATTTGTAATTTAATAAAATCCCATAGTGTTGCAAGTCTAACATGAAATTCTCCTATTCCCGCACTTTAGAAATTACTCCTTATACCTTGTGTATATACTTTCCAATACTGACTTCAAATATTAATAAACTTGCATTACTCACAGTTTTTATGATAGAAGATAATTAAGATGCATAAGGGAGAAAATGACTGTTGAACGACAGGATGAAAGAATGCTTATTATTGTGGTCACCTCTGATTTCCAGTTCTAAGTGCACTGAGGCAGGGACATTGCAGCTACAACAACTACAACAACAGGTAACATTTATTACGTGCTTACTGGCGTCGTGTTGTTTTACATGCCTGATTTTTTTATTTTTTTATTTTTTTATTTTTGGGACAGAGAGAGACAGAGCATGAACGGGGGAGGGGCAGAGAGAGAGGGAGACACAGAATCGGTAACAGGCTCCAGGCTCCGAGCCATCAGCCCAGAGCCTGACGTGGGGCTCGAACTCACGGACTGCGAGATCGTGACCTGGCGGAAGTCGGACACTTAACCGACTGTGCCACCCAGGCGCCCCTAGTGTTTATTCATTGTTGAGAGAGCGTGTGAGAGACCAAGCGTGAGCAGGGGAAGGGCAGAGAGAGAAGGAGACACAAAATCGGAAACAGGCTCCAGGCTCCGAGCCATCAGCCCAGAGCCTGACGCGGGGCTCGAACTCACGGACCGCGAGATCGTGACCTGGCTGAAGTCGGACGCTTAACCGACTGCGCCACCCAGGAGCCCCTACATGCCTGATTTTTAAGCCTCACAGGAACCTGTGATTCTGTTATATAACTTCCTTTAACAGCTCAAGAAACCAAGGAGCAGAGAAATGAATGCACTTGCTTGAGTTAAGTAGCAGATCCAAGACTTTCAGGCAGCGAAGCCCACCCTCTTAGTTTTTCACTCCAACTCTGGCAGGATACAGGAGTAGTGTGTGAGGAGTAAAAGGAAGTATTTACTCCTCCCTGAGTTCTTCCCTGGTGTAAGGTCATAGAGTATAGTTCTCTGAACCTCTGCCCTTGTCTCCATCTGCTGTTGTTTGAGGAAAGAATGAATTGGACTCAATGCAAATTATATTCCTCAAAATGGGTGGTCCAGAAAAACTCAGAAGGGGGTACAAAAATCGAACTGTGCATCTCTGAAATTTTTATATCAAATTACTTTTAAAATAACTGTATTAAAGCTTCCCATGGCACAAGAACTTTCTAAGAAGGAGTGGGACCTGTAACTAGCTCAGGGAGAAGGACGTTAATGATGTGATGTGATGTGGTAGCCAGTGGAAGCTGGGATTTCTACTCTGGTTATTAATGATAGTAATAAGGATGATGATAAATGAAGTGTATCTGTTAGATTTCAGCAGAATCTTAATTAAAAGATGAACACAAAGACACCCTCTTTCCAACAAAGGCATTGGTGTATGAATGGTGATCACTAATTAGTTGCCCATTGACTATACTTCTGGTCTGAGAAGAAGAGACAGCTTCCCAGCTTCTGCTCTAGGAAGGTTGGTGAGCAGGCCAATTCCAAGTTGACAACCTTTATAAGTAAGAGGTACTGTTTCAAAATTCCACTCTTAGGCAGCTAAAGTCCTGAGAGTTTAAGTGTCATGAATAGGAGAATTTCCTAATACGTAGGACCCTTGGAAAATATCTTGTCCAGGTCCTTCATTTATACATAAGTAAGCTGAGGCCCAAAGTGAGAAATTCCTTGCCCAAGGTTACACAGTTGCAAGGTCAAGACTCCAGATTTCTAGACTTCCATGATTATGTACCTTTTATCTTTTCAATGTTGCCTCCCTAGGATTTGGACTATAAATGGTCTTTAACCATTTCTTCAATAGAAAACTATGCATTGTTTAGGGCATACCCTTTTAGGCTGTTTGATTCTCACCTTTCATCACACTTAAAGTGTTTTATTACTCTGTAAAGTAGAGATAACAGATAGCAAGGCAAAAATAATTCTTGTTTCTTGATATGCAATTGAATATGCAATTGAATTCTGTCTGGTGGACAGCCATGCAAAAGTCATTTTGTGTCCATTTTCACATTCATTTTAACATTCTTTTAAATGACACAAATTTGTGCTTTTACATTTGAACTGGTTATATCATCCGTTTGGTTTATTAAATAATAAATAAAATCTTTAACATGTTATTTTATGTGTGTATAGGTTATAATGATTTTACTTTTTTGGTGGAAAATATGTTTTAACACTACCATTTTCATATGTTTTGGACATAACCAAGAACTATCTTTTACTTAATATCTTTCTTGAAATTAATTCACTTTAAAATACTTAATCTATTTTACAAGGACATTTGGTATCCATACTACAAATTGAAACTATTTACCATAAATAAGATTTAAGGATAAGAAATAAATACAATGAAAATAGAACAATGTTACTGAGTTTTAATTAGAAATGGTTTGTGGACGCTCTGAAGCCAAGGCCTGCTTTATTTCTGTTATAATGAATATTAGCGGGAATTAAGGGCACTCTAACATCAAAATGTATCTTTCTTCTTGCACTGGCCGGGTCAGAAGAATTAAAAGAAAATGGAAATGAAATGAACTTTCTTACAATGAGAGTCAGTGTTACTTAGTGCCATGTTCAGAGAGGAGTTAAGATGGCGGAGCAGTAGGGGGACCAGGATTCCCCTCCTCCCTCAAACACAGCTATATTGAGGTCAGATCACTTGGAACACCCAGGAAATCAATCTGTGGAGTGGCAGAAGGATCTCCGTAGGTGGAAGGAGACAGCTTGGCAGACCGAGGTGCGTGTATGTGAATTGGGGGAGATAAAACAGGACAGGCACAGGGGGGAAGGAACCCCTTCTGTGGAGAGACAAAGGGGAAAGACAGGCTGTGGAATTACAGTATTGTGTTAGTGTAGGAGAAAAACCTCTACGGACCATGGACTGGAGAAGGAGAAATACGGAGAGTGCCAATTTCTATTTTGCAAACACTTTCAGGAGATGAAGATCAGAGTTTTTTGTTTTTTGTTTTTTTAATTTTTTTTGGCATTTATTTATTATTGAGAGACAGACACAGAGCGTGAGCATGGGAAGGGCAGAGAGAGAGGGAGACATAGAATCTGAAGCAGGTTCCAGGCTCTGAGCTGCTAGCACAGAGCCCAACGTGGGGCTAGAACTCGCAAACTGTGAGATCGTGACCTGAGCCGAAGTCAGACACTCAACCAACTGAGCCACCGAGGCGCCCCTAGATCAGAGTTTTCAAAAGTGCAGGACTTTCTCTGCACCAAAGCCACTGCCCTGTGCACTCGTCTTGGAGGTGGGGCGGGGCAGGGAGCTACCCCAGGTACAGTAGCTATCTCAGGGATGCACTGGGAGAGAGCAGTCCCCTTCCCTGAGTACTGTGGGAAGAGGGTTTATTGCCTCCCCAAGGACAGAAGACCCTGCAGGCACCAGCCAAAGGCTTTTTATCAGCAAGGCTGAGTGGCGCTACACCAGAACAGGGTCCAGGAGGTGCGGGGCCCTTTAGGACATTGGGTTTTGAATCCCAGCAGAGCACATAGAAGGCTCGGGAGGCTGTGGAGCCCAGCAAGCGGACTGCCTGGGCTGATCCAGGAGGACGGCCTGAACGGCATGGTTTGAGACACCCAGTCCAGGGAGGAGACACTGGGGTATTGCCATTTTTCTCCCCATCACCGTCACAGTGGGGTTTCAGGAAACAGCACAGGGGCCCCGAATGGATGCAGGACCTGCTTACACCTAACTCCACCCCTCTGTGCCTGGTAATTGCTTACTTACTGGAACAAGACTGACACAGAGAATTAGACTGCCTCCCCTCCAGACCAGCATAGCCACCAGTCCAGGAACCAACAGACAGCTGCCTTGTGTTTTTTCCTGTTAGTCTGTTTGCATTTTCTCTTCTCTTCTCTTCTCTTCTCTTCTCTTCTCTTCTCTTCTCTTCTCTTCTCTTCTCTTCTTTCTCTTCTCTTCTCTGTCTACCCTCTTCTTCTTTTTTTTTTTTTTCCCTTTGGAACCAGGCTCATAGTTTCTGATTTGATTTTGGTCAGTTTTTAACATATATATAAAATCTGGGGAAGGAAACAAGCATCCAAGTCCAAGAGGCACAGAGAACTCCCTTCAAAATCAATAAATATATATAATGTATTTTTTCTGGTTTGTTTGCTTAATCAGAAAATTTTACTCTATTCTTTTTACACCTTTTCTATATCTCTTTCTTCTTTATTTTCCTTTCTCTCTGTCTGGACTAAGACTTATAGTCTTTTTGATTCTCTGATTGGTCTTTTTTTTTGCCCCTTTCATTTTTCTCTTTGTATGGGATCAGGCTCCCCACCTTCCTTTTTTCCTTCCTTTTTTCAATGAACAAATCAAAGCACACCTGTTGGAAGGTCCAAACACTCCACCACTACAAACAAGGAGGAGCTTTGTAGAGGACTGACCAGTGGGATAGAGCAGCCAAAATGCAACAGCAGAGTGCATGCAACAGTCCAAAAACACCTTCTAAAGTGCCAGGCCCTGGACCTGTGTATGACTTCGTATTTATATGGTAGTACTCTCAAGTTCAGGACACATAACAAGTTTTAAAACACATAAAAGACAGAAACCTAACCAAAATTATGAAACAGAAGAATTCTTCTCAAAAGAAAATCCAGGAAGAAATGACAGCCAGAGAGAATTGCTCAAAACAGATATAAACAATATATTTGAACAAGAATTTAAAATAACATAAGACTAATAGCTGGGCTTGAAAAAAGCATAGAAGGCTAAGCAGAGAATCTATTGCTGCAGAGATCAAAGACCTAAGAAATAGTCACGATGAAAGAAGAAATGTTGTAAATGAGTTGCAAAATAAACTAGATACAGTGATGGCAAGGATGGAAGAAGCAGAGGAGAAAATAGGTGAGATAGAAGATAAAATTATGGAAAATCATGAAGCTGAAAAAAAGAGCAAAAGGAAATTACTAGACCATGAGGGCAGAATTACAGAGCTAAGTGATTCCATGAAATGAGATGATTCCATATCATAGGAGTTCCAGAAGAAGAAGAGTGAGAGAAAGCGGCAAATTTATTTGAAAAAATTATAGCTGAGAACTTCCCTAATCTGGCAAAGGAAACAGGCATCCAAGTCCAAGAGGCACAGAGAACTCCCTTCAAAATCAACAAAAACAGGCCAACACCATGACATATCATAGGGCCATGTTCATGTACCATCTAAAATCACTTCCCGTATCACCTAAAAGCATCTTCAGGGTACAGGGAGGGATATGTGTCCACATTTTAGGAAACACTGCTTTAGATAATTAGCTTTTTGCTAATCTTGTAGATGGAGACAGACAATGCTTATATCATTTACAGTAGCACATGATAAAGTTGTTTACAGTTAAAAACTAAAATGCATTTTATAATAGCATCATTTTATCTAAAACCTTAACAAGAATTTATCCATAAAATTGAAAATAGAAAATGTCTCTGAGTTGCTGTGACAAAGGTCCATTATTTTATTCTTCAGGTCTAGCTACTTTCATGCCTTTATACAGATAGAGTAAATGTAAAATAAAGGTAGATTTAAAGTAAGTTCTGTAGAATCATGGGGACAACTAAAGTCAAAGGAAGGAGTCCTGGGAAAGCAGAATGGTCTGGACCATTGACTGTAGGAGCAGATAGCACTATTACATATCAATGAATTCCTTCAACCCTGCCCATGTTTTGGCAGTAACTGTTTGGAATGACTCCCGGGTCTTTAGTTCCAGTTCAGAGTTCTTTCTTTAGCTCCTGCTCTACATAAACCATAACCTTGGAGACATCCTTACTGTGAGAACTCTATCAAGGTCCAGGAACCAACTATCATCTTCTGCCCCAATCGTGTTTGTCCTCTTAAGTTCCTTAGCTCAGTGAATGGCATGTCTATCCTTCTAGTTACCTGAGCCAGGAAACTGAAGTTATTTTTTGACTCCCACCCCTCTCCCACCATATTCAATTGATTATCAGGTCCTTTGGGGTCCACTGCTTCAAAAATTTCAAATTGGTCAACTTCTTTTTATTCCTAGTGCCATTATTTATGTTAACTCATCTTCTATTATGTAGACAACTTCAACATCTTCCTAACTGGTCTCCTTTCCTTTAGGTACCCTTGTGCACCTCAAAGTCTATTCTACATATTTCTGTGAATAAATTTTATGATGTGAAAATCTGCCTAAAAATTTAATGTAGCTGTGTATTGCACTCAGAATGAAGTCTGGACCACTTATGGCAATTTATATGATCCTTCATGGTCTGGCTCTGCCTCCTTCACTAGTCTTTATTGACAGCCCCTCTGTCAAGCACCTATCTGTTACCCTATATACCAGTATCGGCACCCATATACAGTTTTGAGCCTGTTGTAATAAGAATTACTCATGTATCTAAAGCTAAATTCTTTTAATTGTACCCTAAATCCTGACATCCTGCCATTTAGGGACATTATTTTCACAATTCTCCCCTTTCTCTCCTACAGCCTCAATCTCTGTAGGAGGTCATTCCATCAACATTTAAATATGTGGTTAGTTTTCACATCTTCTCTTGATTCTGCCTTTTATGCTAATTGTGACTCCATTTATTTTTCTCTCCTGTGCTGTCTTAATTTTCTTCCTTCCTTTTCTCTCTTAAACTCACCCCACTCAACCTTTTGCTCCTGTATCCCTCATCAAAATAGTTTCTGTTAAGGTTACCAAGTGACTTCCATACTGCTTAATTTAGTGGTTGTTTTTCAGAACTCATGTTATGTGACCTATCAGCAGCTTTTGATCCAGCTGAATACTTGCTCCTTAATGCTTTCTTCCTTTGGCTTCTGGAACATCACACATTTGCTTGGCTTTCCTCCTACCTCACTGGTTGGTTCTTCCAAATGTCCTTTCCTAGTTTCTCTTCTTCCTGACATCTAAATATTGGAGTGCCCCGTGGCCATTCCCTAGTCTTCCTCTTTTTTCTATCTACATTCATTCTTTTGGGGAGTTTGGCTGGTCACTTGGATTTACATGCCATCTATATACTGGTGACTTTCCAGTTTATATATTCAGTCAGACTTCTTTCCTGAACCTCAGACTCATACATTCTGCAGCACACTGAACTTCTTCACTTGCATACTAGATAGACATTTCAAATTCAACTTGTCCAAAACTGAATTCCTGATCTTCCTTTTCACCTCTGTCCCAAACCTGCCTTATCCACAAATTTTCCCTTCTCAGCTGATAGCATTTCATCCTTCCATATGATCAAGCACAAAGTGGGGAGACATGCTCAAATACTTTGTCTCTCACATCCCACAACAAAGCTGCAGGAAACACTATGGACTTGGCTTTCAAAATGCATCCAGAATTTAACCCCTTCTCATCTCTACTGCTGCTACTCTAGCCACTATCATCTCTAGCTTGGGTTAGTGTGGTACCCTTCTAACACGTCTCTCTATGTCTACCTGCCATGGAGCCTCCCTCTGTCTGGAATGCCGATTCTTCAGACAGCAGCATAGCGAGCTCCTTTAAGTCTTTGCTCAAATGTAGCCTTTTTGATGAAGCCTATCCTGACCATACTAGTTACATAGTACATATTATACAAAAATTCATCTATTAAATTTATTTTTTATTCACAGTCTTCTGGAAACAGGGGAAGTTGTCTATAATGAGGCTATGCCAGATATGCATGCCCTCCCTCTGCTTACTTTGACTCATGGATGGGATGTCTAGCTCAGGTGAACAATGGATAGTGGGCATGAGCTAGTGTTCCTCTTACCTTCCAGAACATGGTCCCAGAATTATGGGGGCACCAGATCCCTTGGATGCTATGAAAATGGAGTCACATGGTAAGGGTGGAAGGACATGCATGTTCTGAGCACTATTTGTCTCCTTCTTCATGGGTGGCTTTGGATAAATCCCTTGACTTCTTAGGCCTTACTTTTCTAACTTAAGAATTTCTTTTGCAAGCCTAAATTTTCCTTCTGTTATGTTGATAAACTAATTAAAAATATAGCATATCAAGAAATATAGCATAGTGGATACAAGTGTAGACTCTGGTATCAGGCTGCTTGGATTCTAATCCTGACACTGTACTTATAGGTAGTATGACATTGAACTTCATCCCTCTGAGTTTTTCTATCTATATAAAACACAGTTACAAGACCTCATTGTTATTTCCAGAGATAAATTACATTATTTTGGGTGTAGGGGTTGGGAGTAGAAGGATATGGGTAGAGACACTGAGGGGAGATTCCAACAAAAATTTCTTTAGAGTCTGTGGGAAATTGAGAACAGCAACTGTCATCCTTTGACTAAATGAGTTCATTTGGGATTGACTAATTGGTGGACACTGCTCAGTAAATGCTATTTGAATAAATAAATGAATGAATGTAACTGGAAAATAATACTGTACCTGCATCCTAGGACCCTGTGAAGTTGAATTAGATATCTAGGTAGGAGAGCAATTTGAATTTATATAGCCCTTTTTCTCTAAGTATATCAAAGTACATACAGTCAGTTCTGGTTTATATGTGTGTGGTTAGCTATGGTAGATTTTTAATGTCCTGCTGTCTTTGCAATGCATGTCAATTTGGTTTTGGGCTACTTCTCTTTGTTCTCAGGTTGGGAATAGTGGGGAGGGCACCATGAGGCAATGCAAACTCATTTTAGTAGCAGTTTAGAAATAATGATGAAGACAAAATGGGGTTTGAAAATGTAAACTGAGTATTCCAAAGCTGAATGAGAATGAGTTTTGTATTATCTGTTCATTTACATTGTTTACATAGCACTTCCCTTCCCACAGTGTGAATAATTACTGTGGGGAAGTGGAAAGAACATGGGATTTAAACTTGGATGCATCTAGGTCTGAGCCTAAGTTCTTTTACTTTATAGCTGTGTGCCCTTAGCAAGTCCGTTAACTTCCCTGAACCTCCGTTTTCTTATCTTTAAGTATAGCTGTTATGGACTGAAATTTGTAGATTGAATCTCTATGATCTTATTTGAAGATAGGGCCTTTCAGGAGGTAATTAAGGTTAAATGAGGTCATAAGGTCGAGATTTTCTCCAATATAACTGGTGTTCTTATAAGAAGAGGAAGAGGTACGGGAATGTGCATGCACAGAGGAAAGGCCAGGTGAGGAATTTTACATGTATCATTTAAAATTGCAGAAGGCAGCTGCCTGCAAACCAAGGAGAGAGGCCTCACCAGAAACTAAGTGCCTGCTGGCACTTTGATCTTGGGCTTCAAGCCTCCAGAACTGTGAGAAAGTATATTTCTGTAATTTTTAGAAAAAGTTTATCTATTTTGTGGGAGAGAGAGGGCTCCCAGCACAGAGCCTGACACTGGGCTCAATCTCATGAACCATGAAATCTGGGTCTGAGCCAAAATCAAGAGTCGAACACTTAACTGACTGAACCACCCAGGTGCCCCTAAATTTCTGTATTTTAATTCTGTTTTATTATGTTATGGAGGCCTGAGCAAAGTAATCCAATAGGTAATAATGCTGCTGCTGCTGGAGATTGTGATGAGTCACAATAAAACTGCCACCATCAGAGGAGTTATACTCTAAGGGTTTAGAGTGAACTTTTGAGGTAAGAATTAACTAGGCTCATCATAGTTCTGCCATTTATTGGCTCTGTAATTAGATTTTTAACCTATCTGAGCCTCAGTTTTCTTAGCCATAAAATAAGCATCAATACAACACCAATCTCAGAATGATGTCATAAGACATCATTGAATAAGTTATTGTGTATAAAATGTTTTGCACACTGCTTGTATATGCCATGAAACAGGATATATGCTTCCTACATACTGGTTTAAAAATCACACTTGCACAACTTACCTTACAGAGTTTTGTGAGGATGAAGTAAAATATTGCACGTGAAGGTGCTGTGTAGAATTAAGTAATTTTATTGTTATAATAAAGATGTGACAATTTTGGACATTAGTAAGAATTATTCATTTAACAAATACTTAATGTGTTTATATTATATATAAACTCTCATTAATAAATTCTAATTCTATGGTATTTATCTCCAAGCTTCTCAGATAAGTGCAATGTTTTTGAATAGTTAGGTGGCTGTGCTGTTGGTCAGAGCTACAGCAATCTCAGAACCATATCCTTTGATTGGCTTTCAGAGGCAAAAGTTAAAACTGCATTCTGTTGATCTCCATAACCCAGAAATGGTTGGTTGTTAGTGAAGCAAAATCATTATTTCCATGTAAAGAATTCACCAAGAATAAAAGTTAATGACAGAAAGGAGTTCAGATCTACAAGCCCTTTATAGCATTATGTGTTTGAGCTTCAGATTGCTTGATGCTTTTCAATCATGCCTGGGTTTATTTAAAAGATTACAAAGATATTGGTCTTGATTTTTTTTTGTTAAGTGATTCATAGGAATTTTACCTTTTTAATTTCTATGTAAATGGGATCTTTCTTTAACATGAAATATTCTAATGGATTTTTGATGACATACAGTAAAGCTATTAATTTTTGTTTATTTATATTTTATCTTACTCCATGTTGAACTCCCTTATTAGCTTAAATGGTTTTTCAATTAATTTATTTGGATTTTCTAGGAAGATAATTATTATTACAAACAATAATTTTGTCTTTTCCTTTTTAATATTTATTCCATATTTCTTTTTCTTGTCCTACTGCATTGGCTAAGACCTCCAGAACAAATCTCAGTGGTATTGGCATCTTTGCTTATTCCTAATTTTAATACAGGTATCCTTAGTCTTTCATCATTACATAAGTTTACTGTTACTATCTGATATATATTTTAAATACCATGTTAAGAAAGTTTCCCTTGATTTCTAGCTTAGCAAGTGTTCATAGTTTGATTTGTTTGTTCCCTTTAATAGAAGTCACTATTCTCATTTATTCAGACTAGGGCCATCATCCCATTCCCCCTGAACCCATAAGCCAAGGCCTAGGAGGGAGTTGTTGAAAAGTTTGGGTCAATCCTAAGCAGCCACAATGCCTCATTGTATAGATTTTTCAAAGTTAGGCCAACTGTAGGAACTGGAACTAAACTGATTAAATGAATCACTGACAAAAATGAGGACTAATTTTTTTGAACTCTCAAACCAAACCCAAATGTTATTTTTTAATTGAGTGAGAGTCAAAGAAAAGGTCTTTTTTCTTTTTAAAACTCCCTAGGAAATTAGTTCAAAGCAGTCCCAAAGCTATATATTTTTGAGTACTGTTGAAATGGAACAAAGGGAGAACTTCAAATGTCTCTAAATTCAGTCTGCTGGGACAAATGCTTCATCCATGCAAAGTCCCTGGTAACAGGAGGCATACTGCTGGAGTTGGTGTGGCCAGACTCCGGAAATGGCAGCAGAACTCCAGCTCTTACTTCTGATGTTGCAGTGTTACTCCAGCATCACCCCAGGATGTAAGTAGAATATGAACCTTGGTCAACCTGGTATTAGGAATCCAGCTCAAGCTGTCACTTCCTAGAATATATTCTTGAGGAAGGATAAATAAACTGCACACACACTTATATATGTAATGCATCTGTAACCACCCCCCCATCTCTTGTCATAACAACAAAGCAAATGAAATTAGTTACTTTTCCATGTAGGTGCTTTCCTATGAAAAAGTTGAGAAATAGGTAAAATGTCTTCAGTCCTACAGTTTTGCATCTCTGCCCCCTTCCATTTTCTCAGAAGACAGGTCTTATTCACCTTTGCAGTACTAAAATGGTCCCACGATTTAAAATTTTAATTTTTTAGGGAAAACTTCTTTGACTGCTATCCTAACCCAGTTTAGGTCAGTTTGAATCTTCTGACTGGTTCACATTACACACTGTGTTCACATCACTATCCCAAATGAAACAAAATTATTTCTATATGTTTGCACATTTCTCAGTTTACTATCTGTCTTCACAACTAGCAGTTAAGCTCAATGAGGGAAGTTATTTGGAATGTGACTCATCCATAGTATGTTACCAATAGACATGGAAAAATGGTTGGATGGATGACTTGGAGGAGCACAGGGAGAGAACTCTAATACGGCCGTGGCTGCCAGCCTTTTTGGATATGACCATAACCTGCTCTCTACGTGTTTAAATATTCCTCAGTTTATAATGTCCCCCCACTCCATGATTATAATAGTAACCATGCTAGATGTACTTTTGGGGTGCATAACCTTTGTGATTAATCTCCTGTGCCAAGCACTGAGTTCAGTTGGGCTAACAGGTGAAATGCAATTCCTGAAAAAAATTTCAATTCAAGCTCACCCACAGTCTGGTTTCATTCTTATATCTTACCATTTCTGTGAGGTGAGAACACACTTTGTACTTTCTACTCCTTTCCCTTTGCCCAAGTTGCTTCTCTCTAAAAAGCTCTGTTTCCCCAGCTATGTAATGCTAAGTATCATTCCAGGTGTGTGCAAGTGCTCCTGTGTGAACACACATGCACACATATGCACACACACACACATGAGTAAGGGAAGGCAGAGAGAGAGGAAGAGAGAATACTTTTTATGTTCATTTATTTTTGACAGAGATAAAGAGAAAGAGTGCGCGAGAGCGCTAGTCGGGGAGGTGCAGAGAGAGATGGGGACAGAGGATCCGAAGCAGGCTCTGCGCTGACAGCAGAGTCTGATGCGGGGGTTGAACTCGGGAGCCGTGAGAACATGACCTGAGCCCAGGGCAGATGCTCAACCAGCTGAGCCACCCAGGCACCCTGTAAAGAGAGAGAATCTTAAGCAGGCTCCATACTCAGTGTGAAGCCTGACACGGGCATCGATCTCACAACCCTGAAATCCCGACCTGAGGTGAAATCAAGAGTTGGATGCTTAACTGACTGAGCTACCCAGGCACCCCCGAGATCAAGTTTAAATCTTACCTTCTCCAGAAATCCTTCTCTTACGGCTTAATTCCTCCCTCTTTCCAAAGAGTCCCCTTAGCACTTACATTCTGATGCTCTTACTTAATACATAGCCCTGATGGTGTTGACTTTAGCTCTGCCACAGGCTGTGTTCCCTGGGAAGCAGATTTTGAGGTGGGCTTGAGTAAGGTAAGATGTTTGTTAGGGATTGCCCTTTGGACTAACAACTGTAAAAGGGAGATGAAAGAGTGGGCTGAGGGAGAAACAGACCTGAGATGTAGGTAGACGTTACTAGAACCTCCACTGACGAGGGGAGCTATGACCAGCCAGAGTTGCTTGGCATTGACTAAAATGGCCAAGCTTTTACACTCCTATGGTTATCAGTCACTGGCTGTGGCCACCTTGGGCAGGGAGTGGTCTTGGGCAAGGCAGCTCTCTGCAGTTGCTATATTCCCCTGAGTGGGGGCAGCTAAAGGATCTCTGCACATAGCACTCCCAGCAGGGGGGACAAATTCTTTCTTGAAAGGCAGTCAGTGCCTACCACAAGCTTGTTAAGGCACAGACCATATCTTATTTACTGGTGAAATCCCCATAGTGCCTAGGTCTGTGCTCCGTGCATTAATAGATGCTAAATGAATTGCCAGTTGCTTGTGGTCTAGATTCTTATTTCTGATCATATAGTGAGTTCTTTGAGATCAAGAACACTTACTCCTCCACAGCTTATTACTAGGCTTTTCACATAATGTGGGAGATTGATCTGGCTGTCTCTTAGAGCTAATGCACTGGTATGTGTTTCATAGTTGGGTGTGTGTCTGATTTGGGTTGCTTTATACATCAAGGCACATATGTCACGGAGGGTGAATGCGTGTTCTGGTTGGTGTAGGTTGTGGCTGAGGGCTTGGGCATATGCCTGTGATATAGCTGAATGTTTATGTTGGTGTAGCTGGTTGGGTATGCTAAGTTTTTGTGGTGTCTTAGTTGGTGCATATCTTGTCATGACTTGGTATACATAAGTTGTGATTAGAAGTGTATGTGGATCGTGGATTGTATTGGTGTTTGTGGTGGTTGACTTTGGGCATGAGGACTGGGGATGAGAGAGAGATGAAGTTGCCAGTGTGCGTATGTTGTGAGGGCTGTGTGTGAGTATGTATGTGTATGTATGTGTATGGGTGTGTGTGCACATAGATATGTGTGTTCATGTTTGAGTGTGAGCATGTGGTGTCTAGAGTGCATCTGCCCTGGGGTGTGGTGCACAATGTTGGCTGCAGCTGGGAGCCAAGATTCAAAGCTGGAGGCCTTTCTCCTCCAGCCTTGCGAAGGCTGGGCAGGCCGCATCCCCAGGACTAGCAGCATGAAGTCCCTCCACTTTCAACAGACAGCAGTATCAGCCATAATTAAAGCTAATTATTCCACAGTGCTCTGCATGTGTGTTGGCCTCCAAAGTACCCTGCGATGAGCAGGGAGGCAGCAGGGCTGTTTTTCTTCATAAAAACTTATGAGGAGCGCTGAGCAGATTAACAGCTTTAATGACAAAAATTACCGCTTACAACACTGACTTCAAATCAAAGAACAATATCCGCAGACAGATATTTTCATGGTTTTCATAACAATTCATTATAGGTGGCACCAAGGGATTACATTTTTATTTCCCCTGTGTCGTCTTTCTCAGACTCAGGTTCATTTCTCTTAATGAGGCGGCGGAAGATAAAGGGCAGAGACAGTGCCTCCATGGCGGCTGCTGCGCGAGAGGCATTTAGGGTCACAGAGCCTTCAGAGCTTGGGAGAGGAGGGGCTGAGGAGAGAGAGTGATGGGAGCAAGAGGCTTCCTGCCATAATGAACCAAAATTAAGACATAAATTCTCCCACCTTTGTTCCGACAGCTCCAACTTGGGGATTCAGCTTTTTAATGAGGAATGGATCAGAAGCAAAAATTATTAGCTAATTAATTGTACAGAGAACAAAAAAAAAAAAAAAAAAAAAAAAAAAAAAAAAAAAAAAAAGAACCAAAAAACCTTGCAGGAAGGATTGGGAAAGGGGAGCTGTCCCGTCCCAGTTGTTCTTCAGAAGCAGCACTGAAGAGAAAGTTTTTGTGTTTACACAGTGGCCTTGGGGAGTGGAAGTGGGTATGTGTGTGTCTGGGTGGGGGGCTGGTTCTTGTTTGTCAGACTTGGCTTGGTAAGACAGAATGTGGTAGCGATCCAAAGGGCTTTTGGGGAGGAGCCTCCCATAATGCCTTCTTGCTGACTTCCTTTAGACTCTTGCCAGTGTGGCTTTCTGATTAAGCCAAATAGAGCAGAACCATTTGAAGAGTCAAGTGTAGTAGCTTCCCACGTGTGGCTTCTGACCCCTAACCATTGGATCAGTGGCACTCAAGTTTAAGTGTTCATAAGAACCACTGGGGAAGCCTGGAAAAGTGTAGCTTCCTGAGTGTGACTCACCAGGTCTGGGCTGGGGCCTAGGGATCTGCATTTAAAACAAATGTACCGGGTGATTTTTCTGCCTACTTAAGGTTAAGAGCCACCGGTCTGTGCTCAGACTCAGGAGTTCTATTTCATTTCTTATTGTCCCCAGTTTCTGCCTGTGACTTTGGACTGTTTATTTCTTTATTCTATGTCTTGGTTTCCTTGTCAGTGCACCGAGTACAATAATTCCAGTTGAGAAATTGCTTTGAGATGAATGCCTCATTTGCTTTCACTGCTTGTAAAACCCAAATTAAATCTCGAAATCCTGGTATACTCTTTACAATCCATTCAGATCTCTAACAGGTTTATAAATAAAATAATTAAAACAGAAAAATATGTTGCTTGTCATCAGCTTTTCATTTTGAATTTGGTCTTTACTTTCTTTGCTACTATGTTTCTGAGTACTGGTATGGTAAAGGTTTAAAAAAAAATTTATTGTGGGACTCCAGAAATAGAGATAACAAAATGGTTGTAGCAGGAATATAAGAAAAGGCAGATGGGTCTATAGTGCATTTAGAGTGCAGCAGACAACATCTGAGTGTCTTGATTAAAATTTGTCAGACTATACACCTCCTTCTATCAATTTCAACAGGTCAAAGAACATTACCACTGCAGCTATCTGTGAGGGACAAATGCAGCTGCATATGATTATTTTTGTGTATGAGGCAATGAGGGGATTCTGCCTTATAGAATTCTGATTATAGCTTGTGTGCTGGACATGGTGCTAGGTATAAATATTATGGAGATAAATAGGACATATTTCTTGCCAATAAGAAGTTCATAGTCTAGAGGAAAATAGGTAGAGGAACTGATAATTATGATATTGTGTGGTGATACATGCTGGGTACCATGGAGTTACAGAGGAATGACACATCATTTTTGGTAGGAAGCAAAAAGAGGCTATGGAGTGTTTGGGAGGATGTCACCACATTGGAAGGCAGTGAAGTGAGATTTTTATTGGCAGGACCACTTGGCACAATAGTCAAATGGGTAAAGATTGTTTCTCACACATCCTCAATCTCTTGTTTCAACAACTCTCTCCACGTCAGGTGTCTCCTGATCCCAGGGGAAACCAGTGACTTAGATGCCTGGGGATTCTGCTCAACACCACCAGAATGTGACCCTCTTTATACTCCTACTCGTGATGAATGCTTCCTAACCACCAACACTTCACTGTGTTGTTCTCTAATCACTTATCTTTCTGACATGATGATTTGGAACAACTTTAACTCTTTTCTCTTTTCCTTTTGCCTGTGACGTTAAACAGTCACTAAAACCCTTTGCTTCTATCTCTTAAATGTCTTTTTATTTTTATTTATTTTTATTTTAGAGAGAAAGAGAGACTACAAGTGGGGGAGAGGGCAGAAGGGTAGAGGGAAAGAGAGAAAGAATCCCAAGCAGACTCCAGGCTCAGCACGGGGCCCAACAGGGGGCTTGATCCCATGACCCTGGGATCATGACCTCAACTGAAATCAAGAGTCAGACATTCAACCAACTGAGCCACTCAGGCTCCCCTGAAATGTCTTTTGATGTCTTCTTCTCTCCCTTTTGACTTTTCTATCATCTGACATCATATTTTTTATCATCTCTGACCTAGATTCTTAGCAACCTTAAGGTAGCCTTTTTGCCTCTAATTTTTCTGCCATTTGATACATTCTCTATATGGCCATATATACTATTTAAAATGAAAATAGGAAGAGTTACCTTTTTTCTTACATTTGTTGGATAAATGCAATCACTTCTTTGTGGCCTTAGAGGCCTTGAATATTTTGACCCAATTCCAGTCTTTCTAGGATCATCTCCTTCTGCTAGATTCTGGCTTCAACCACGCAAAATGCTCTAATATTGTCTCCAGTGAGCCATTTGTCCTCCTTTGGGCACACAGTATACTTCCATGGTTTTATGCTTGTCTAATACGATTCCTTCTGCTTGGAATGCGTTTTAGAGAAATTTATTCTCTAATTCTTCCCTAGAGGAGTTACAAATAAGATCGGATAATTGAAATGATTAGATGATTGGATGGTTGAAATGATACATACTATCTCCTCTATCATAAGTCCATATGAGTTTGAACCCTGCATCAGGCTCTGTGCTGACAGATCAGAGCCTGGAGCCTATTTTGAATTCTGTGTCTCCCTCTCTCTCTGCCCCTCCTCCATTTGTGCTGTCTCTCTTGCTCTCAAAAATAAATAAAACATTAAAAAATTTTTTTAAACTCATTAAATTCCAACAGCATTACAGAAGAAGTCCAAAAGGAATGAAATACTTTACAAAATCAACTGTAAATGTTTAACATTCCTCAACATATATTTAAGTATGGGACTAGGGGGAACATGGCCAGAATAAAGTAGTAAACACTGCTTAATGTGTTGAATTGTTAAGATCAAGGACTAGATCAAACCATATGAACTTCTTTTCAGCCATCACTCACACACTGTGAAATCATGACCTGAACCGAAGTCAGACGCTTCACCGACTGAGCCACCCAGGTGCCCCTAATAAGTTTTTTTTTTAATGTTTATTTATTTTTGAGAGAGAGAGAGAGAGAGAGAGCGCGCACACGCACACGCACGCGCGCGTGCGCCTGGGGGAGGGGCAGAGAGGCAGGGAGACACGGTGTCCCAAGCAGGCTCCAGGTTCTGAGCTGTCAGCACAGAGCCCAACGTGGGGCTCTAACTCAAGAGCCTCGAGACCATGATCTGAACCAAAGTTGGATGCTTAACCGACTGAGCCACCCAGGCGCCCCTAGGTTTTTTTTTTCTTTAAACTTAAGCACTCAACTTCTTTTTTCACCTATTACAAACTCTAACAATAAACGTTTATTAAGTGCTTATGGCATCTCAGGCATAGTTCTAAATTACTTACCTGAAATCAACTCATGAAATTCTCACATTAATACAACAATGTAGGCTCTACTATTGTCACCATTTTACTTATTTCATTAAAACATTTTACATTTATTCATTTATCTTTGAGAGAGTGAGAGAGAGAGAGAGCAGAGGAGGGGCGGGGGTGAGGGGGAGAAAATCCCAAGCTGGCTCCACACTGACAGCACAGAGCCCAATGTGGGGCTTGAGTCCACAAACTGTGAGATCATCACCTGAGCCAAAATCAAGAATTGGATGCTCAACTGACTGAGCTACCAGGTGCCCCTATTATCACCATTTTAAAGATGAGGTCATTGGAGCCGCAGAAAGGTCAAATTACTAGCCTAGTAAGTAGTTGCCCTCTGGCTCCAGGACCCATGGTCATATACATTGAGCTGGTAATTATGTGCAAATGGATAGGGAACTGTCTCGTGGAGGTATTGTAGGCATCCAAATTCTGTCTGGTCTCAGCCATTCCTCAGCAAAATTCTTAAAAGATGTATGGCCATAACAAAGCCATTTAAAGGGACATTTTATAACCATCTTGAGCTTAGCCTCATACCTTATGTAGAATCCTTTGGGCCACATGGGGGACATGTTTTGCCTAAAGCAGAAGAAGATTGAGGTCTAGAATGTAAACTGGCAAAGAGGTCTCCTTTGCCTCCTTTTCTGAGCCCTTGACTCTATTTTATTACTCCTGGTAAGCAAAGGTCAGTGGTGAGAGGAGTAAGTCAGAGAGCAAAAATAGCAAGAAACAGGCATTAGTCTTGCTGCCTATAGCAGAGCTGACTTAGGCTGCTGGCAGATGGGACCATCTAGAGAGCTGTTGTATACAGCACAGTGCATATTCTTTGTATTCTTAAGGATATTAATATGCATATCATATCCATCTTTGGTATATTGTAGTAGACTAGAGAACAATGCTGGGTTCATAAGAGGTCTCAATAAATTTTTATAGAAATGAATGCAAGATTCTATAAGTAGAAAAAAACACAGCAGCAGCTTCATGCATAATTAGGTAATGTTTATGTAAATTATGGTTTACTCATATAGTAGAATGTTTTGCCGTCATTAAAATGTTTTTTTTTAATTTTTACAAATAATTTTAAATGAAGTAAGAGTTTTTAATGATGTAATATTAAGTGAAAAAAGCAGGATGCAAAATTATTATACGATGTGGTCTCAGCTATGTAAAAATAGGCATTAATAGTTATTAAAATGAATAAAATTATATATACTTGCTTCTTCAGGATATATTGTTAAATAATAAAGAAGGAAGCAGAATAGGTTCTATAGAATAATATCACTTTAGGTAAAAAATGTATATATTTCAAGTCCACACAAAAAACTGATACTCTGGGGAATAAAACTGGGGGTGGTAGTGGCTACAGTGGAAGAATAGAGTGGAAGAACTTAGTTTTTATTAGACATTTTTCATGCCTTGGATTTTTTTTTACCATGTCCATATAATGAAAGTTTCTTTTTTATAATGGTCTATATATATATATATATATATATATATATATATATATATATAGCACTAATGGAAGTATGAGTTTGTGAACAATTTTTCTTCTTTTATCTTTTTTTGATTTTTTAAATGTTCTACAATGAATACATCTTATTTTTACAATTAAAAAATATTAAACATGATTTGAGACAAGCTGAAAACCTGGAAGGGTGGCTAGGGACAGAATTATGAGAGAAGTCTCTGATGTTCTCATGGAGAGCTCAAGTATTCCCTGGGCATGTACTCAGAGAGTGCCTCCTCAGAGAGGCCTTGTCCTGAGTCCTTGCTCCTAGCTGAGCTTCTTCTATTATTCTCTCCACTGCATCTTATTTGTTGTCCTTCATTGCATGTTATTATTTTGTTTGTTGATGTGGTTGCCTATTTTATATTTGTGTCACCCTCTGGGCTATAGGTTCTGATCTGGGATCACGTCTGGTTGTTTACTATATTCCAGCACTCAAGTCCAATGCCTATTGCATAATAGGTGCTCAATAAATATTTATTTAGTTACTAAATGAATGGGTGAGCATTCATCCTCTTCATGCGCCTTACATCCTAGAACCCATTAACAAAAGTCATTGTAGATGAGAAAAGAAACGTTCACAATGGACTTATGCTTTAGCATGTTGGCTAAGCATGGTCTCAACAAGGCAGCAAGAAGACAAGGGTGGGCTACAGGAAATGGGTGAGATGAAGGAGAGGGATGCCTTATACTTAGGATAGATTTGTGATACTGTCAAATGGGCATCCTCATTGGCATGGTGGCAGGTATCAGCTTGTCAGATTTATGGTGGAGGCTCCCCTATTGTCACATGGACACATGTGTTGGGAACGAGGGATAGAAAGTGGACTACCAACTGTTATCATTAACCCTGGTGAAAGCCCACATTTCATTTGCAAGGAAGACTGTGATATTAGAGGTAATGGAGCATGAAATGGTAGCAAAGAATGGAGAGCTGAATTCTTCCAGACTTGGCTAGGCTAGGAGCTGGCTGTATGTCTTTGTTGTAGTCACTTCACCTTTCCAGACCTTGTTTTCTCTTTTATAAGGGGGGGGAGGGCACTGAGTGATGATCTGTGAGGGTTTTGGGGGTGTACCATTAAATGTTTGTACAGATTAAGAGGTTTTGAGGGCTTGGCTGGAGAAACTTTTCGGTATAATTTCCAGCCACTGCTAACAGCGTCCCAACCTAAGACGTGGTGCAAATGTGGGATGTGAGTCTGGTCATAGATGAAGGGCTAATATGTGATAAAATGTCACCCCAACATCTTTCTATAGAGAAGAGTTAAAGTCTGGAGTGCCTGGGTGGCTCAGTTGGCTAAGCCAACTTAACCTGACTTTGGCCCAGGTCATGATCTCGTGGTCCATGAGTTCGAGCTCCTTATCAGGCTCAGTGCTGTCATGACAGATAAGAGCCTGGAGCCTGCTTCAGATTTGTGTCTCCCTCTCCCTCTGTACCTCCCCTGCTCATGCTTTGTCTCTCTCTCTCAAAAAATAAACATTAAAAGAAAAGAAAAGAGTTAAAGTCTTTAGTGACCACAACCAATAAGATGCATGAAATGGATCATGTATGTGCATAGGTAATTTCAGCTCTACCATCTACTATCTGAGTGACCTTGGGCAATTTTATAAGTCTTGGTTTTCTATAAAATGGGGGTAATAATAGTAACACTTGTTATTATAATGATTTCTCTAAGACTCAAATAAGAGGATGCATGTAAACACCTAGAATGGTGCCTGGTCCATAGTACTGCTCAATAACCACCAGCCTTTATAATTTAATATAATATCAGCTACAATTACAGAGTGAAAACCATGTGCAAGCATTGTGTTGGTTCTCCATTGTACTGTTTATACCTTATCTGCTATCATGGGAAAATGCTTCCTATTCTAGAGAAAGACCTCTATCAAAGATGTACATATTATTAATAAAGCCACCAGTTTCACCCTCCAGGTGCTTGGTCTCCATCAACTCCTTTAGGCCTCACAACAACTCCTATGGGGTCAATCTTCCTCTCCCCTGTGTGGCTAAGCTTCAGCGAAGTTGCCTGCCTGAGTATGGGGCAGTGTCAAGAATGGGAACTGAAGCCTGTTGGACTTCAAAGCCCATGATACATTTAACCTCTGGGCTATACAGCCTCTTGCAACTGTTATTTGTGTTTTCTCTAAGCTCTTTTTTCCTGTAGCCAAAGGTCACTCTCGTCCTTCCTTTTCTGTTGTAGGCTCATGAGTCACAGAGGGTAGGGGTTGGTCTTCTTCATTCCCCATGGATTTCCTGGGCCTGTCTTCCATCCGTTGAAGCATTAGCTGCAAACTGTGTGTAGGGTCTTCAACCCTAAGTTCTTCCTGACACTTCCAAATGAGAGAAGGTGACCCCAAATTCAGGCCAGCATGGGCTGTCCACAAAGCGTGGGAACATTATCAGCAGAGACAAAAAAATTTTTCTCCCTCAAGAACTGTTTTTGTAGGGCTGCATTTTCCGATGTGAAGAGCACATTTTTTGTTAATCTGCTCCCAGTGGCAGAATCGGGGAGAGTGGGAACAGGGATATTTTATCTACCCAAAACAATTCATCAAACAAACCCAGGAGATCCGAGATAGTGTCTAACAAGTAAAAGTCAACATTACTCCCTTTGTCTTGGGCCACACACGCAAACCATTTCTTTTAAAGGTAAGAGGGGTCATCTTGATGTTCTATGGATGTCAGCAGGCACCACACGCTTTCTTTTACCCCCTTCCTGTTCCCCCAGGGAAACCTGGTGATCTCAGAAGCTGCTTAGGAGGAAGAGTGGGAAATAAATGAGTGTCAAGGGAAGGCAAAAAGAACTTGGTCATTGTGGACAGTTTGGGCTTCTGTGGGGAAGAACTGGCTAGGCCTCTGGCAAAGCACTGAAGAGCAGAGACATGGTTCCTCCCACAGAAGGCCCCCCTCAAAAACATGTTTGCTTTCCTTCTGCTTTGGGACAGGAAAGGTAATAATAATGATTCCAGCTAGTGTTCCCTGAGCACTTCCAGAGTGCCTGGCATGAGGCCAAAGGCCTCCATAGACTCTCTTATTTTATTTTTACAATGGTCCTGGGAAGCAGTGACAATTATTTTTCCCAATTTCTGAATTGGCAACTGAGGCTCAGGGAGATTAAGTTGCTGGCCTTAGGTCACACAGGTAGAAGGCAAAAGAGGCAGGATTTGGACATGGGTGATTTGATTCTAGTCCCATACTCTGAGGCCCAGAGAAGCTGTCACTTGGTCACAATCTCAAGCTAGTTAGAGAGCAGAACTAGGAGTAGGATTTAGGGTTTCTGATTTTCTATTTTTCTGGCAATATTACACTACTCTTTGATTTAAACTGTCTGTCATAGGAATGACATTTCAAAGGAGCAAATTCAATGTAGCATTCAATTCATTCAAATTAGTCTCCCAAATGAATGGACAAGCTTGGTAGTCTCTCTTAAACATTGTCAAAGAACAGTCAAGGTGATTTTGTTGTTGTTAAACTCTTATTTTTTTCTGAGTATAAAAGTAATACAGGTCAGTTGCAGAATATTTGGAAAATATAAGAAAAAAAGACCTGTAATTCTACCACCCAGAGATAATCTTAGTATTTTATCATGTTTTAAAAAGCATAGCTAGGGGCACCTGGGTGGCTCAGGAAGTTAAGCAACTGACTCAATTTCGGCACAGGTCATGATCTCACAGTTTGTGAGTTCAAGTCCCACATGGGGTTCTGTGCTGATAGTGTGAAGCCTGCTTGGGATTCTCTCTCTCTCTCTCTCTCTCTCTCTCTCTCTCTCTCTCTCTTCCTCTCTGCTGTGTTCTCAATCTCTCTCTAAAAATAAATAAAAAAACTTAAAAAAAGCATAGCTAATATCATGTTTGTATATATATTATTTTATATCCAATTTAAAATTGTATTAGCTATGACAAGTAGGCTTTAAATTTGATGCACATACAATTCATTGATATTTAAAAGACTTCTGAGGCTTCATATGGGTTCTTGGTGTTGTGATGAACTAATGATAATTGCTATTGGTTCATGGTTGAGCACTGCATCTGGAGAAACATTTATTTGCCATACTTTCAAGGACTGCATCATGGCTGCACTCCATTTGAAGACATTTTGATGATAGTTTTATTTCCAGGAACAATGATGTTGGGATAAGCTGAGGGCTTACTCTCATATTGATGAGGTTTGCCTCATGGCCTGGATTAGAGCCAGGATTTCCCTTGCTGCCAACACTCCATGTGCCGGAAGGATATGGGTAATTTCTTGATAGGTATGTGGAGGCCCCATTCCTGGGGACAGAGGACTAGCTGCAGAGGTAACTACTGCCTTATAGACTCAGCCCAGGACACTGCCATCCTGCTAATTGAATAGCACGCCTTGCAGAGTTTGTCAGTGCTGCCTTACTCCATCCCATGTTTGTCTGGATACTTGTTTTTCATCTGGCCTGTAGCCTTCTGCACAGCCAAGAGGAGAAGTCAATCACTGATGTCAGAACCCTTTACTACCATTTATGAATCTTACTGAATCACTGAAAGAGTGATCACTGGAACCTTAGGGCTGGAAAGTAACTTCAGGTACATTCCCAAAGCCTTATCTTATATAAGAGGCCACCAAATCTCACAGTGTATGTCAAGGACAGGTTATTCAGCTAATCGCAGAGCCAGACCTGGGTTAAGTTCTCCTGACCTGTGTTCAGTTATTATCTTTCCTTGTTGATTTGTTTTTAAACCCTATGGCATTGCATTTTTTATAAGGAGGAAAAGCAATTGATGGATAGATTTAGAGTCCTACAGAAATGATGTACTTAATAGAGAAGAGCATTGTTGATTAATTTACATTTTACATGTTGATTCTTCCAGTTATCTCTATCTACTATGACTAGTTTCCAAATCAAAAATTAGATCTTGTAGTCAAAGTGTTATTAGATTTGAGAATTTATATTTTAAAAAATTTTTAATGTTTTTATTTATTTTTGAGAGAGAGATATATATCAAGCATGAGCAAGGGAGGGGCAGAGAAAGAGGGAGACACAGAATCTAAAGCAGGCTCCAAGCTCTGAGCTGTCAGCACAGAGCCTGATGCGGGATTTGAACTCGTGAACCATGAGATCATGACCTGAGCTGAAGTCAGACATTTAACCGACTGAGCCACCCAGGTGGTCACCCAGGTGAATTTATTTTTAATCAAGGTCTCATAAAGGTTTAAAAATAAAATCATGTCTACTTATATAATGATACCTGATATTTATTGAGTAAATACTGTTTTTAGCTTTTATGTGATTTTTCTCCTTTAATTTTCCCACAATCCTGTCAGGTAAATATCAAGAATATCTTACTCTACAGATGAGGAAAATAAAGCTTAGAGAAGTTAAGAGACTTAATCAGAGTCAAAGCTTATAAATGGCATTTGTCTTTCTGACTCACAAATCTGTTATCTTGATCACTATACTATTCTGGTGTCTGGTTCACGTTTGCATACACATGAGATATAATTTAGGAATCAACTGACTTACTGAAAATAATAGAACTACATGAAATCAGATGAATCTGGATTACGAGGTCACCATCCCCATGACTAAAGATCTTTGATTATTTGTCCTGATATGCTGTGAGCTGGCACCTGGTGGCAGGTCCTCCAAAGTCAGATTTAACTATGCTTAGGAGCCTTGATGCCACTTACGTTTATTGTAATTGACTGACCCAGGTTGACTTTTGAACTTTCCAGTGTTCAGACTCTTTTATCCAAACCACAGTCTCCATTCCGTGGGTTATGGGCTTTGGAATTGGTTGAATTCATGGAGGAGGAAGGGTGAAGGTGGCAGGGGATGGGGCTAACCTATTGGAAGTCCTGCTTATGATTTTGGGACCATATTCCCCTTGAGGTCCTGGTGCTCTCTCATCAAAGCCTTGGTAACTTAATCGTTAAATGCATTTGCTCACCCTTTAAAGACAACAGTTTCATCACATTACTTTTAGGCTGTCTCTTCTTGGTGACTGAATGTCTGGGCTATGTCATAACAAGACCAATTGAAAAGAAAAAGGTGCACAAAGCCAAGGCACATCCCCTACCCTCCAAATCAGATCACATTCTTCTTAGGATGTGCAAATCTTCTGCTCTTCTGTAGCTCAGGGTTGCTTCCTTAGAGGAGTTAGTTGTGCAGTTTTATGGCCTGTGCTGACCTCATGATGTCATTTGGTCATCAGAGAAGATGCTAGAGGTTAAGAAGACTAGCTCCTAAGAAGCAGGACCAAATATAAAGGGTCTATGGAGGGGCCTAGAAACAGTTGTAGGGGGCCAAGGAAAGGAAGTAGGAAGGGTCCTCAGGCAGGATTTTGCCACTTGCAGCGAGGAAACTCTTCTTACTACACTTGGGCACATGGACATGATGGCTATCCATCAGCCAGCTGTTTGTACCTGAGCATGAGATCTGGCTCTGAGGGTCTGGACAAACCAATCAACCAACCAACCAACCAACCAACCAACCAACCAACCAACCAACCACAGAAGTAGCTGTGCTGCCCAATAGACTGTTAAACACATTTAATTAATGTGTAATTCCATTTTAGTCCATTAAGTGTAGAGGTCTCATTGATATACAGCACATAGGACATAGGCAGATAACACTAAGGGATTCCTCTGGTTCTAACAATGCTGGGAATTTATTCTGCTTGTGGCCATGTTTATCATTTCCAAGGCAGGTTTTTATTTTCTAAGATTTTTTTTTTAAAGTTTATTTATTTATATTGGGGTGAGGGAGGAGCAGAGAGAGAGGGAGAGAGAGAGAATCCCAAGCAGGCTCTGCGCTGTCAGTGTCAGTGTCTGACACTGACAGCGCAGAGTCTGATGTGGGGCTTGAACTCACAAACTGCAAGATCATAACCTGAACCCACATCAAGAGGTGGATGCTTAACCAACTGAGCCACCCAGGCGCCCCATAATAATAATACTAAAGAGAACTCCATCAGGCCCATTTCTCCAGGAACTCTGGAATTCTAAAGAGTTAGGAGAGAGATGTTTGTTTTGGTTAGGAGCACTGTCAGAAAAATGATGGCCGATAGAAAGAACATTGGGTTGAGAGATTGAATATCTGTGTTCTCAAACCCTGGCTCACCTGTCATTTTGTGGAGGACAGTGGACAGATCCTAACCCCCATGGCTTCAGCTTCCTGCTCTAAATGTAAGATTTGGAATAGCTAGCTCTTGGAGTTTTCATGTAGCTTGAAGACACCAACCATCTATTTCTTTAGCCTCTTTGTGATGTAATTAAATAACCCTTTCCAACTTCTGAGGCCGGTGGGGAATGCTCTTTGCAAATATGTATTTATCCAGCCCCTAAATCATAGAATCTCTGTGAGCTGGACTGAAAAGCCTCCAGAGGTCACTGGGAATCACTTTTGTGGATTAGTATCAATATAGAGATCCGGAGGCTGAAAGGAATTAGAGAAACAACAAATAATAAGCAGGCTGGACATAGTGAGACTTGAGTCATTTGTTGATAATAGATGGACCTTTCCCAACCACCTTCATCTTTATGATAGTTTCATTTACAGATATTTATTTATTTATTTATTTAATAAATGGAACCTGGCTGAATTTGGTTGAAAACAAAGTTTGTTTAAAATATTTTGTAACCTTTGAAGATCATCCCCTAAACAACAACTGAGAAGCCACATGTGATATAGGCAGAGACGGGGAGTGCTCTTGGTGAGCACTTCACTTAACGGGCAGACATATTTAAGAATCTTCAAATCAGGGACTCTTGGATGTCTCAGTCAGTTGGATGTCACTGACAGTGCTGACCTGCTTGGAATTCTCTCTCTCTTTCTCTCTCTCTGCTCCCTCCCCTGACTTGCAGGTGCATGCATGTGTTCTCTCTCTTTCTCAAAATAAATAATAAAAATACACTTAAAATTTTTTTAAATTTAAAGAAGTTAAACAGGAAAAGAATCTTCAAATCAAATTAAAACAACAACAAAAAAAGGACTTAAACTCTGCCTCCCTCCCAAACCACTGCTCTGTGTCTCCCCTATGTTTCCAGATGCTCTTCTGAAGAATAGGTGTTATATGTTACCTTACTTTTAGTTTTGCCTTACTTTGTGTTCTGCCCCCAGGACTTCCCTGATTTCTGTCACTTCTAGGCAGTTTCATTGTTGCAGCTCTGTGTCTCCTGTATTCTGTTAGCCTTTATCCTGCTTGCCCTCCTGAAAGCTTCTAGTATTATTGGCAAAATTGCCTCCTAAGCCACTTCCCATTCCCTTTAAAAAAATACTATTATTACTAAAAACATAATCTTGGTTCATTGTAGAAAATTTAGAAACTGAAAGACAAGCAAAAAGAAATACAGAAATTACCCATAAGCTGATGACCCCGAGAGAGCCATTATTAAGATGCTATTCTGTTTTCTGGCATTTATGAGTGGAGAGAAGAGAGTGAGGAGAAAACAGTGCAAGATTAGGCTAGAGAGAGGGGTGTGCCAGGCACAGAGCCTGGTCCATGTACTAGAAATTTGGGACTTTTGTCTGAGTGCAATGAGAAGATGACGAGGGATTTTAATAGGGTCAAGAGAAGATCATATATGTGTTTTAGAAAGATTACTATGACTGCAGTGTGGAGACCAGATTGAGGGCAAGAGACCAGTTAGGAAGCCATCCAGGACACAGCTCGTGTTTATTCTTAGTACTTCACCTTACATCATTTCCCTCTTCTGGAATATTCTTCTTTCTCCCTAGATCCATACAAACTCTCCTCTTCCTTCAAGCACCTTGAAGTGACCAGGTATTCAAACCCTTCTTGACTTCATTCTTCCCCAAAGTTTTACTCAGTTCATGGGTCCACATTTTACTTACTGCTCCATGGTGTATAACCCACAGTTGCACCGAACCACGGCAGGATTTGTGGAGCTGAGCATAAAGCATTTCATCTTTGCTTCCCCATCATCAATACTTGCATTGTCTCTTGAAAGATCCTATCAGACATGATAAATTTATTAATGCTAAAATGGAAATGAAACTAACTCTATTAATCCTCCCAGGGTAACAGCTTTTCAAAAACTTCAAATCCATTGATAGTGGAGAGATATTGAGCTGGGGAATACCACCAGGTTCCACAGTAATCAACTAAAAGCAGATCCTGGTTCTTTTGCACTCCCACCCACTCCACCCTTCCTAAGACAGCTTCCATTGCAATTGAATTGTAATAAACAAAATAAATTAACCCAAAAGAATGGATCTTTAAGGGGGAACTACTGGCATTTTACCAGTAAAAACAATTTCCATAGGTGCTTTTTTAAAAATCATGTAGCATACAAGGAAGTTCAGTTCTAGCACTGAGTGTTGGGACTCAGTATATATATATACTGGATATATACATATATATATGTATGTATATATATACATATATATATAGGACCATGAGACACATAATGCTTTTGGGAAGGAAAATGTTGCCATAAAGTCTAGCACATTTTTCTGGGGGATTTGAAATAGCATGTTAAAAAAGAGATCAAACTACTCTTTTGAGGAGAGGTGCCCAGCAAAGAAGAGCATGCCAAACAGAATGACCTTTTACCTGTAAAGATATTTGAGGGCAGGAAATGTGCTGAAGGAGTCAGCTCCCACAAAACTTGGGTAGTACTGGAGAGTAGTGCTCAAAAAGGCAATCTTTATTTTTTTTCTTTAGGCAATATAATTAAATGATAATAGTACCATGTAGCACAGTTTTATGAAGCAATAATCCAGTTCCCAAATGGGTAAACTATAAACCTGATGGCCAAGTCATTTATCCCAATGAGGGAGCCTGATTATTACAGGGGAAAGCAGGGGATCACCCTTTATAATGATTTTGCTACATGAGCTCAAATAGGTCTAAGACACTTGATGCAGATTCTAACCCTGGGTAGGGAAGCTGAAGCTTTGAATCTAGGAGACAGATGAAGGTAAGTGGGGTGGGTTGGGGGCTAGGGGTATGTTGGAGAGAGCTCAGGGAGGTTAAGACCCTGCAAAGGAAGTTAAATGGTTGGAATCACTTAGCAGGGGTGGGTGAAATCAAGAAACTTACAGTTTCAGAAAAAAATCAGACCACAATTGCGTACACTTCCTTGCTCAGAAAGCAAGAAACTATTTTCTAAGGAAAATGGAGAAGGGAAAGGAACTATTAAGTTTTGGGGCTCCAATTATGTGCCAGCATTTTTATAGATCTTATGTCATTTAATCCTCACTGCAACGCTGTGAAGTGAGAATTACCTTCTATATTTTATAATTGAGGAAAAGGAGGCTCCAAGAAGGTTAAGTTATTCACCTAGAGACACAGAACTCATGTTTTGAGGTCAAAATTCAGACCTGCTCCTTTGACTACTGTAGTTTGTCTCACCAGGGCAGTTCCAAAAAAGAACCTCTGAAATCTGACCTGGTACTGGATGGATGGTCTCCAGGGTACACTTAGTGGTTCCTGATGACACAATGTTCTTATACTCTGGGTAGTATGCTGAAAGAATGCTGAACACATTTTTTTTCTAATGGGATCTTTGGAGCCAGGAAGGCAGCCTCCCATGTTTCACTGAGCCCAGATCTGTTCTCTTCACTGGCCAAGCACTGTTCTCTTTCCCCTGCAAAGCACTTATTTTAGTCTGCCAAGAACCCAGCAGTTTTCCAGGCACCTGATAAGACATCAGTAAATCTTACGCAGTAAATAAATGCACAAATAAGTGAAAACATCATCCTCACATGTATCTCTGCACATAGAGGAGTATTCTACTGTATTGCCATATTTTGGGGGTAAGGTTCAAATGTTCACCCCTCTTAACTTCTTCACCTTACTAAAGTCTGCTGTTATGTTCTCTTCCCTCCCGCCCTGCCCCATCTTCCGAGAGCACTTATTATCCATACCCTCATGTCTCCAAGAACTCATATACTGTAGTCTTTGTTCTTGGTTTGGCATGTGAAAATCCTGCCTTTCCTTTTAGATCTAAGGATATGGACTGTGTCTTATCCTGTGTTTCCGTAGCAACTACCTCATCCTTCCGTTAGAAGGTTCTGGTGAATATTGGTTGAATTGAAGAATCTAAGTGAATTTGGGGAGGCAGAAGTTATAGTAGTTAAGAGCATGGACTTCAGGGAGAAACAAAACTGTTTTAGAAAGCTGGCTTTATACTTGCTAGCCTTGAAAGAAGTTATTCTCTCTCTGAATGTCATCTTCCTCATCTGTAAAATTTGGATAACAATAGCAGCTGCTTATAGGTGGATGTAAAGGTTAAATGAAGCAGGACATGGCAAGCACTAAGCACAGTGGTTGGCATATGCTCGATGCTCCAGTAAGTGGTAGGAAAAGGAAAAAAGGAATGTAGAAGGAAGGCGACCTCAATTTTCTTATAAGAGAAAGGGTGTGGCTAAGGAGGGGAAAGTGCAGGGAATCAGTTAACAAGATCCAACAGTAATAACCCCTGGAGGTGTGGATCACTTGCAAAAGCCATCTATTCTTAAAGGTAATAGCTTTTGTTATTTACTCTCTTCTCATGACTTTGAGATGTTATTAGTCATCTATGTTCTCTCTCTCTCTCTCTCTCTCTCTCTCTCTCTCTCTCTCTTTCGTTTGGGGGTAATAAGTTAGACCCACACCTGGTGCATCTCTACTGTTTTCAAGTCTGAGAAACTAGAACCAGTTGTTCCTTACAGTGATTAAGGAATCCCATCTGAGAACATCTCTCCCCAGCCAAAGCCAAAAAGCCAAAATCCCCCCCCCCCACAAACCCACCACCACTAGCAAAAAACCAAAAACAAAACAAATCAAAAAAACAAACAAGAAGAGCACACACAAAAAAATCAAGACTTACTGAGTGCTTCCCATATAACTAAGCATTTATTGAGAATGTGCTATACTGGATTTTGTGAATAAAAGTAGGACATTCTACTGGGAAAAACAGGAAATAAAGGAATAAGTAATATATTTAATGTCAGATTAGTAGTCTGACGAGGAAAATAAAGTAGGGTAAGGGAATAGAAAGTGCTAAGAATACTGTTTTAGATAGTGGATACAGGGGGAGGCCTCCTCGATAACATGACATTTGAACAGAAACAGAATATGGAGGGAGTGAGTTGCATCAATATCTAGAAGAAGGACACTTCAGATGGAGGAGACAGCAAGTCCTTGAAGGTGTTCAACACGGCTGTTGTGATCAAGGAACTGCAAGAAGGCAGTTCAAATCCCATTGTATTGGCATTGTAGCGGACGAGAGGGACAAGAGAGGATGGGGAGATAACCAGGAGCCAGATCATATGGGACCTATAGGCGGTATTGCCCTTATCCCCAGGCAAGAGCATTAAAAGATCCTAAGTGCCACAATCACAGAAAGCATCAATTTATTAACAAGCACACTGGCTTCCATTCTTTGTGAATCAGCATTCAGTGTTAACACACAGCAACCCAAACTTGAAACATCCACTCTTGCAGCTAACTCTGTTCAGGCCCCAGAGGAACACTTTCCCACATCTCTTGCCCTGTGTCCTCAAAACAAAAGGTCAGCAATGTATCCAAATGCTGTAAAGTTTTGAGTGAAACTTACTGCTGCTGACTTTGTAAATAGACACAAATTTGGAGTGTGGCAAGGATTTGACTAGATGAAGTATTTAGGTAAAAGAAAAGACAAATTTGATAAGTTCTTCCTCTCAGATATCAAAAAACGTTTGCATAATGAAGTGCAAAATTATTTCCCAGTTGTGTGAAACATCTCTTTTCTTGCATCACCTCAAATTCAAAAATATGCTTCTGAAACTATTCATGAACACAGTTGCATGGGGTAGCTGAGGAAGATTTTGCACTAGTAAGAAATCCATATTACTCTTAAATTTGTATCTATATTTTTATATATAGTGGTGAAAAGCGTGAAACAGAGTGATTCTGAGTCTTTATACTGGTGACTAGATGACCTTTCAAGCCAAATCTACAAATGGTTTCATTTTAATAATAATATTTGATGGATTTAATTAATTTTTCAAAAAAATAAATAGATTTCAGCTTTATTTAAATGATTTAAAATATTGACATTAATTACTAGAATTAACCTTACACCTTTTAATTTTAGTAAATAATTTTGAATATTTCAGGATAAAAACAGCATTTTTGCGAACAAAAATTTAAGTGTTTTGTTCTTTTTATTTATATTAATTAAATTTTTTAATGAAAGTTTACTCAAATATTATATACTTTCAATATAATTACCTTTTAATACTTTAGATTATTGCTATCAATAGAACATAATGATGTGAAAATCTAGATTATTATGACATGATGATTAATTTTGTTAAAGTTAAGACAAGAAAAACTTATGGAGCGAATACATAATAATTCATAATTTATCCACATATTTACTTCTTATTCATCCAAACAGCCAAATATTCATAATAACAATTAAGTTGAATAATCTTTGATATTTTGACAATTTTTAGGCATTTAATCATAGATTTATACTTTTAGTCATTTTAACGGCCATAGATGTACATATATATATATGTATATGTATGTATTTTTTTTTAATGTTTATTTTTGAGAGAGAAAGACAGAGTGTGAGCAGGGGAGAGGCAGAGAGAGAAGGAGACATAGAATCTAAAGCAGGCTCTAGGCTCTGAGCTGTCAGCACAGAGCCTGACGCGGGGCTGGAACCTATGAACCATGAGATCATGACCTAAGCTGAAGTAGGACACTCAACCACTGAGCCACCCAGGCACCCTGATTTACATATATTTTTAGATCTCACCATTTTATGGATTTATCAAGTAGATAACAGAAAAAAATATTTTATTTATTTTTATTTATTTATTTTTCAATATATGAAGTTTATTGTCAAATTGGTTTCCATACAACACCCAGTGCTCATCCCAAAAGGTGCCCTCCTCAATACCCATCACCCAACCTCCCCTCCCTCCCACCCCCCATCAACTCTCAGTTTGTTCTCAGTTTTTAAGAGTCTCGTATGCTTTGGCTCTCTTCCACTCTAACCTCTTTAGAAAAAAATATTTTAAAAATACTTTTTATCTTGATTTAAAACTTAAAAAAAATTAAATATGGTATGTGGACCCTCATTTGAATTCTTGCCCTGGTTCCTGCAAATGTTAGCAGAGGCTGACCTGTAAACTATGGACCTAACTTACGTTCTTTTTTTTTCTTTTTAAAAATTTTTTAATGTTTTATTTATTTTTGAGAGAGAGACCGAGTGTGAGAGGGAGACACAGAATCTGAAGCAGGATCCAGGTTCTGAGCTGTCAGCACAGAGCCTGATGCGAGGCTTGAACCTAAGGCAGCAAGATCATGACCTGAACTGAAATTGGATGCTTAACTGACTGAGCCACCAGGCACATCACATTCTTAACACAACTGCTGTGACTCCTAGTGGGGAGCAGGTGAAACGGGGCCAAGCAAACATGGTAGCAAACTAGGCTATTGCAGTTCTCCTGGAAGAGTGGTGGAGATAGAATTGGTGAGAATTAGTCTGAATCTGTTTTTTTGAAGGTAGAGCCAAGATTTGCTTATGGATTGGTATAGAATGTAATAGAGAAGATGCAAAAAAGGACTCTAAGATTTTTGACCTGAGCAACTGGTAAGTGACAGGGCTATTTAATTCTTGCCTTTTAGGATTGTTGTGAGGATTATTTAACTGAAATAACATATGTAAAATCTCTAGTACAGTGCCTAGTACCTAGTAGTGGCAATAAATGGTAGTTGTGAGCATTAATTACCTTATTTGCTCATCTCTAAAGCCATGCAAGATACTGATGTTATATTGTGTGTGTGTGTGTGTGTGTGTGTGTGTGTGTGTGTGTGTGTGTTTTCCCAGAAAAAGAAATTGGTCAAGAAATGGAATGAATTGGTCAAGGGCATATAGCTAATGAATTGAAAAAGCCAGCTTAGAATTAGACATTTCTCTATGAAAGGAGCATGCAGAAAGCCTTTGAGGGCAGCTATACCAGGACAGGAACTGGTGTTTGCCAAGTGTGGTTTGGGAACCTGGAATTTAAACTTTGGTTGAGGTCTATCCTGAGGGGGCTTTTTCTGTAGACGTACATCATTGGAAACGCCTCATAGAGGATATGTGTGGTTTCCTTTACTCACAGAACTATGTGTTAGATCTGTGGGAAAGAACTACAAGACATCTATCTGCTGACACTCTGAGAAAGATCTAATAGTCAGATTTTTACAATCTTAGGTATTGGCGTGTTCCAACAATCTGTATAGTTCTTGGGTGTGATAGTTTAGGGGTGAATATGATTTGAACTCATTCATGTTTACAGGGCGTCTGACATTAAAAACCGGGGAGATTCATCTACTCTGACCCTAAATATGGCCTTAAAGTAAAGGAATTGGATCCCAAAGATTACAGGTGGGGATTTTTTTTTTTTAGATTCTTTCTGCCCCTCTTTATTTTTAAAGTGAGTAATTATATGCTTACTTTGTAGGTTTGTTGGAAAGATTTATATATTTTTTTTCATCTTCAAAAATTTTTTTTAATTTTATTTTTAAGTTTTTAAAATTTACATCCAAATTAGTTAGCATATAGTGAAACAATGATTTCAGGAGTAGATCCCTTAATACCCCTTACCCATTTAGTCCATCCCCCCTCCCACAACCCCTCCAGTAACCCTCAGTTTGTTCTCCATATTTATGAGTCTCTTCTGTTTTGTCCCCCTCCCTGTTTTTGTATTATTTTTGCTTCCCTTCCCTTATGTTCATCTGTTTTGTCTCTTAAAGTCCTCATATGAGTGAAGTCATATGGTTTTTGTCTTTCTCTGACTGACTAATTTCACTTAGCAAAATATCCTCCAGTTCCATCCATGTAGTTGCAAATGGCAAGATTTCATTCTTTTTGATTGCTGAGTAACACTCCATTTTATATATATATATATATATATATATATATATATATATATGCCACATTTTCTTTATCCATTCACCCATCGATGGACATTTGGGCTCTTTCCATACTTTGGCTATCGTTGATAGTGCTGCTATAAACATGGGGGTGCATGTGTCCCTTTGAAACAGCACACCTGTATCCCGTGGATAAATGTCTAGTAGTGCAATTGCTGGGTTGTAGGGTAGTTCTATTTTTAGTTTTTTGAAGAACCTCCATACTGTTTTCCAGAGTGGCTGCACCAGCTTGCATTCCCACAAGTGGGGAATTTTGAAGTATGTCCATATTTAAGTGGTGATCAAAGAAGCCCAACCAAAAGAACTCTGGACTGATAGTGACAACTGGATTGAACACAAGTTCTTCTTTTCAAAAAATTGTTTGTGTGTTTATTTATTTTTGAGAAAGAGGCAGGGCGAAAGAGA
Source organism: Neofelis nebulosa (assembly GCF_028018385.1). Taxonomy (NCBI): domain Eukaryota; kingdom Metazoa; phylum Chordata; class Mammalia; order Carnivora; family Felidae; genus Neofelis; species Neofelis nebulosa. The sequence continues at coordinate 50,018,011 of NC_080782.1, forward strand.
GGCAGAGAGAGAGGGAGACAGGGAATCCCAAGCAGGCTCCATGATATCTGCACAGAGCCTGATACAGGGCTTGAACTCACTAACTGGGATCATGACCTGAGCCAAAATCTACAGTTGGATGTTTAACCAACTGTGTCATCCAGGTTCCCTGAAGGTTCGTTTTAAAAGGACTGTCTTAGGGGCACCTGGGTGGCTCAGGTGGTTGGGTGTCTGACTTTGGCTCAGATCATGATCTCACCATTCGTGAGTTCAAGCCCGGTACCAGGCTTTGTGCTGACAGGTTGGAGCCTGGAGCCTGATTGGGATTCTGTGTCTCCCTCTCTCTGTGCCTCTCCCCTGCTCACACTCTGTCTCTCTCTCCTTCAAAAATAAATAAACATTAAAAAAATAAAAGGGCTATTTTGAAGGTTATGATTCTGACTTTGGAGGAACTGTGGTGATTGGGAGTGGAAGGAATCACAGGTAAAATTTCTTAAATAAAAAACTTATAGTCTTAAAAAAAACAAACGTTAGTATCTGCAGATGTGTTTTGGAAGAGGAGCAGGTAAAAATGCCTCTTCGTGGAGGTAGGGATCAGCATTTCTGAGTCTCTGGAAGAGTCAATTAGTGGTGAGGCCAACTCATCAGGAAATCAGAAGCTTTTCACCCTAAATCAGCTTAGATTACTGCTTTGTCCTTCTTGCATCTGTTAGTTTCAATGAGTTGCAGCCATTTTGCAACATTTAGTAGCAGCAGCACCCAGTGTCTACTGATTGTTGCATTCCAGGCACCATTATAGGCCCTTTACCTGTATTATTTTTCCTTTAATCCTCACAACAGCCTTGTGAGGGAAGTAGTATAGTTATTCCTAGTTCACAAATTAGGAAACTGAGGCACACCCTGGTTAAATAACTTGCATAAGGTTACACACCTAAGTAGTAGCAGAGCCAGGGTTCAAACATGAGCAGCAGAATTCACCTGGTTTCAAGTTAAACCTGTTCATTTTATAGATCCTAAAACTGAAGCTCAGAGAGGTTGAACACCTGGCTGAGGATCACACAGCTAGTTGATGGCAGAACCTTAGCCCAAGTCTGTTTCACCATCCTGGGCTGAAAGGAGCTTTTGCTTGCCCTTTGGAGGCTTTGGCCTGCTTGAGGAATGGATTCTATATCTGGGCACAATATCCGATTTTTTGCATGATGGTTTTGATATTATGGCTTTTTATAACTTTTTCAATCTTGTTTTATGAACATGGTTGCAGGACCTTATTCACAGTTCTCTGCTTAGTTCCCCCCTGTAATCAACAGCAGACTCCTGCAAATGTCAGTTCCAAAAGTTTTTCTTTAAACAGTAGAATTACAAGGAATTTTGATGGAGTTAGGACTTGCTTTCTCCTCTCCTCCTTCCTTTCTCACTATAAAACTGTAAGAGAAAGGCTCACTGGCATAAAGGAAATGGAGTAATTTCCTTTTAAATTTGCATCCCCAAATTAGCCCCCAAAATGAAAGCCTCACACTCAGCCTGATCCTATGGGCTTAGGAAGGCCATTTCAACTTCTTAGAGGACAGGAGAAAGAGGCAGAAAGGTGGCCAGGATGGAATTGTGAGGATAAACCTCCAGTGGATATGATCCAAACTGCAGTGAACTTACAAATTCCCTGCCTTAGTTTCTTCACATGCAAAGTTCTTCTGGCAAGGGTCAATGAATTATTTCCTAAATTTTATTCTTAAATAACTCACTTGTTGTTTAGAATAAAAAAACCCACAAACCAATAGGCCTTGCTTCCCCCAACACCACCCCACCCCAAACTACTATAGTTTCTTACTGAAAGTCCTCTTGTTATTCTTTGCTTTAACAGCGGTAAGATTCAAGAAGCTAATCTTTGCTATAACTCTTCATCTCTGTAGAATATTTTCCATTTGATTTTTGACTTCCAGAATGCCAAATGAGATTACAAAGGATCTATGTGTCTAAAGAGTATAATCTACCATGCCCAGAGTTTCTAGGAGATAAGGGGGGGAAATGCTTAGCCATTTGCAATGTCTAGTACAAGGTTCACTCTTGGAGCTCTGCCCTCTATGAGACTGGCTGAGATGTCATCGTGTCTTATCTAGGTAAAGGGCAGGCCTTGTCCAATTAGAGATTTAATTTTAAATAAAAACGCCAGAGCTTGCTTGAGATTTCCTTTTTAAAGCCCCATTGGGTGTGATTGCATTCTGGGGACATAAGATGGGGCTAAAAACTCTCCAAAGCTGCTATTCTAGGTGTCTAAACTCACTCACTAAGATCACAGCAGGGACCACAGACGTCACACCTGGAATCTGGAATGAGCATTAAAATTGGCAAGGCTGAAAAGGCATTAGTAAACATTATTAAGAATTCCATGCAGGCAATTAGACTTCAACAGTATCTTTGGAGTGGGTGTTTTTTCCCTTTTCTTTCTTTCTTCCTTTTTTTTTTTTTTTTTTTGCATCTTTATTTCTATCTTGCTAATGAGAGAGTAATGAGCCACATACTTGTTACCTAGAAGGAATATCTCGGCAAAGCTCTAGTGAACTTAAAAACAGTATTTACAAACTGATTATTGTTCGCATTCATTATAAATTTTAAATTAGAAGGAATTGTAATAAAGAGAGCCAGGAAACGAGTTGTTCTTACTTGGAGGTTTCATGGGCTCTTAAACGGTGAAATGCTGATTTCTGCCACTGCCGAACTGGCAATGGGAGATGTTCGTGGACTCCAGAAGAGGATGTTTCACAGCTCTGGATTTGTTTGTTCCCCTTGTTTATTTTATACAACACGATTGTCCTAACTCACATCCAAGGCAACGATGTCTGGTATGTATAGCCGAAAGATTGGCTTTCTGTTGAAAACACATCAGAATTTTCACACTCTCCACTAACTCATACTACCCCGTCCCTTCCTGTTTACTTATTCATTTCCTTCCTGAGCTCCCTTCTCTAAAAGAGGGAGGAATTTGGTTAATAAGACCTGGCTCTTGACCATGGCTGAAACACTTCCCTTCTTGCCTGAAGGGCTTATGCTTCACTGACCTGCAGGGACAAGGAGATAGACATGCCAACCCTTCACAGAAACTCCATTTTGAGTCCTAACGCCATTTAGAAGGGCTAGGAAAAGATGAGCTTTATTTCTTCTCTGCCCTTTAATTTCCCTTTGGCTGTGGCAGAAAAATTAGAGAAGTACAGCTTTGCTACCCAGCATCACTTTGGCCTTCTCATTGCCTTGATTTACTTATTCTTGGTTTGGTTTATTCTTGGTTTATTCTTATTTTTGGTTTGGTTTAGTTTAGCATCTGAGTGTAATTTACATGCGTTATTTCATTGGATACTCATGACAGCTAAGGAAGCTAAGGCTTAGGGAGATTTAAAAAGTTGATGAAGCAGGGGTTTAACCTAAGAGGTCAGACTTCAGAACACTTGCTCAAGTGTCAGTTGAATTGAAGCAAACACTATTAGATGCAGATACTGTATATTGTTTCTGTGACATGAATGGGTTTATTAAAATACTCTGCCACTTAAGGAGTAAACTGATGGGCAGAAGGAGTACTGAAATGGATACAGGAGTCTAGAATGGGACACTCCGGCTTCTAAATATTGGGTCTGATATCCAGAAAGCAGATGAGTCCTATTGACTAATAAACAAACAAACAAACAAAAACAACCTACAATGTGTCTTCTCCTTTATGTGTGAGATCCACTTGCATTTGGTTCTTTTCTTTGAGTTGTATTAACAAGTTCTCTTGCTCTCTAAATTCTGGCAGTAGCTGTGTGTCAACATTCATGGATTGGTGACCAGAAAACAGTGGTTTCATAGGATCTTGAACCAAGTTGCCAGTTGACACAAAGCATAGGCACAAGATGTCCTATGTGTAGTTCCCCTCTGGGAATATGCTTGATCTGGGAGCCAGGAGACTTCTGGTGAATCTGGAGTTGGAAAGCCTTCATTCATTTCAAAGAATAAAAACAAATTATCTTAGGGTGCCTGGGTGGCAGTCAGTAAGCATCCAACTCTTGATTTCAGGTCAGGTCATGATCTCAAGTTTTGTGAGATTAAGCCCTGGGTGGGCCCCCCTCACTGTCAGCACAGAGATTCGCTCTTACCTTCTCTCTCTGTCCCTCCCCCACTTGTGTTCTCTCTCTCTTTCTCAAAAAACAAAAACAACAATAACAAAAGTATCTCTTGTATTAACTAATTAAGAGCATATGGCATTGGAGACACACATGAGATCCAATTTAAACCTTTGCTTGGAGGGGCGCCTGGGTGGCTCAGTCGGTTGAGCGTCCGACTTCGGCTCAGGTCACGATCTCATGGTCCGTGAGTTCCAGCCCCGCGTTGGGCTCTGTGCTGATGGCTCAGAGCCTGGAGCCTGTTTCAGATTCTGTGTCTCCCTCTCTCTCTGACCCTCCCCTGTTCATGCTCTGTCTCTCTCTGTCTCAAAAATAAATAAACGTTAAAAAAAAATTAAAAAAAAATAAACCTTTGCTTGGCATCTTAGTTGTGTGTTATTTTATTTTATTTATTTTATTTTTTATTACATTTTTTTAATGTTTATTTACTTTTGAGAGGGAGGGAGGGGGAGAGAGAGAGGGAGACACAGAATCTGAAGCAGGATCTAGGCTCTGAGCTGTCAGTACATAGCCGACATGGGGCTTGAGCTCATGAGCCATAAGACCATGACCCGAGCTGAAGTCGGCCGCTTGACCAACTGAGCCACCCAGGTGCCCCTAGTTGTGTGTGATATTAGGTACATTCTTTGTTTTGGTTCTGCTATCCATTAAATGGAGATAACAATTCTATATATCTCACAGAGATATTATGAGGGTAAATGAGATAATGTATGTGAGATGCTTAGCCCTGTGCTGGGAATATAGTAAATGCTCAAGTAGTATTAGCTATGATTATGTGTCCATTTTCCTTGGACACAATAGAATTTTGTTGTTGGCGTTATAAACATATGATAGGAAAGGCTATTTCAAGCTTTTTAAAAGGGTACATAGGGACAATTTAAAGGGCAGTACAAATCAGTGCAAAGGACATAGGGACATATGAGACAGCCATAGAATGCTAGGAAAGAGGATGCTTCATAAAGAATTTCAATCAGCAAGCCAGCACCTTGCCACTAGGTCTAGCACAGAAATGACCCCAGGTCATTTCCAAATTTGAAAGGAACTAGAATTGGGAACACTCAGGCATACTGCAGATGTATGAAGACTAGCCTAGGAGGTGGGCATTACTCTGGTTGGGGACTCTGAATTTCAGGTGAATGCATCCAGGAGAAAGGCAAAGTCAGAAACCAAACAGAAGCAGAAATGGATGCAACACACAGACACAGACACACACGCTATTATGGTTTATGAAATGCTTTTATAGTCATTACCATTATGCAGAGTATAACAAGCCATGAGTCATTCCTGGGTGAACAAAAACCTTGTAGTCTGAAAAAAAAGTCACAGCTTTTAGGAGCGAGGAGATCCATAAGAACAAAGCACAAGTAGGGAAGGCAGGTGACCAGATGTGAAACATCAACATTGACAAGGTTACCTTTAATCAAATCATATGATTTTGCTGAGCCTCAGTTTCTTTATTTGCTAAATGGGAATAATTATGGTATCTACCTTACCAGGTTGTCATTAAGGTTGGATGAAGCAATGAATGCAAAATGCTTAATGGTAAGTAAGTTCTTACATAGTTTTGAACTGGTCAATGGTGAGGAATGTCTGGGATGTTTCATGAGGACAAGTACCTGGAAACAGATTCTGAGAGCAATGAAGGAAAGAGAAAGAGAGGGGTGGGGAAGGAAAGTGAACAAAAAGAATTGTCCTACTTCGTAGTTTTGGCCTAATTTTGGAATTAGCAAAGCTAGAAGCAGGACTCCCTGTCTAATGTTTCTTCTCCTGTATCAGTCTTACTTTCTAATTAGTGTGCTTAAATAAGAGACCTCTGTACCCCCACAGACTGCCTGGCACACCAGACATCCATCTGACCTCACTTTGTCTCAGTGACTTCCTAATGCAAAACACTATGTTCTTGGTGTGAGATCCTAGGCCTCTGCAGAGGATTAGCCTGAAACATTCTGTCCCTCTGATTTAGAGAGAAGATCTTTCTGCACATTTCTGAAGAAGTTGGCAGTGCTCATGGAAATATTGCTGAGTGGCCAGAGCTTTGGCTAGACCTGGGAGCTCACTCTGAAAGTTTCCTTTGGGAGTAAGAGCTTACCCCTAATTCTAGGCCTTACTAGATCTCTGGTAAGGTATCTCGATCTCTTAGTTAGGTGACAGCATTCACTAGCAGTGTTCTCAACAACTTCTGATTGTGATCATCATCAGGATTCCCATGGCTACTCCGTTTCCACTCTCACCTCTAGGACTCTCCTTTTTGAGATTGTATCTCATCAGCAGTTTTCTTCTTAACTCATTATCTTTCCATCCATCCATCCATCCATCCATCCATTGAACCCTTCATTTACCATTAATGCTTACTTTATTCATATTAGACTTTTTTCTCAGGTTCTGAAAAAGTCTTCACTGTAGCTTCCACTGCTAACCTCTATGGACTTGTCAATTTCCCTGGGTTTTGTTTTGTTTTGTTTTGTTTTTTTTTTTGGTCACCTTCCAACCTCTTTCAATTTAGTACATTTCTGGATCTCATCAACTTGCTTTCTCATATCTCATGGTTACCTAGGCTGATAGTCTAACACTAGCACTCTTAATTTTCAGAGGTGAAGCTTTTAGAGGCTTCAAAGAAGTACTGAATTTTGGAAATATGTTGAATTTTTCCTTCATTTTAAGCGAAGAAAATAAGCTTGCTTGTCCAGTCTTTAGAATGGGGTGTGACAATTGAAACTTGGGTGGCCTGCTCTTTGCTATCAATTGGCAGATAAGAAAATGCTGAAAATTTCTTCCTAATTTTACATTTCTGGGCCCTTTTCCACAATCCCCAAACTATAATATTCTCTTCAAAGGGACTAGTTTCCTTTGTGAGGAAAGCAAAGTGATCAACCAAGATGCCGAATATACCAGTCATTCTAGCCCATCAATTGCTTTTACTATCTACAGAACAGATGCTAAAGAATTTTCATATCCATAATTTCCACATCACCATATCCTGTCATGAGGGGCCAGGGAAGGAACTTGATTTCTTGAAGTCCAAATCATTTTTTTTTCTAAATTGTAAGATCCAGTCTTTATTTGTGTCCAGGAACCTGCAGTGATGATATTATTAGCCATCGATTCTTACCTATCCTGTAGTTCTCTTTCTTTAAAAACCCCAACTGTGTGGTCACTAAAAGTAGATGTCTAATTTTGGGAATTTCTTAATTTTGACACATACCTCACACCACCACTGACTTGGCTAAATTCAGGCCTCTGTAAAGAGTAAAGTCTCTTACTATACAAAATCATCCAGTTCTAGTCTGGTCACCGCCTCTTGACAGGGCTTGGACCCAAACCCCAGTGTGGCCTTCCCACCTGTTCCCTGGTTTTCTTGCCCCGTTTGTGGTTCTCATAAAGACGGTAAGCAATTAGGCTGTTCAGTTGTGGCACATGGTAGTGTAAAATTATGGAATTTAGGATTTTAATGAGTTCAGGTGCCATACAAAAGAACTCCCCTACTCCTACCCCCATCCCTTGTCCATAAAATTATATGGCTTTAGAATTGGGGCTTTTTGCAGCCTGGACTAAGCCATTTTATTTAAAGAAAAAATATAGGCCAGGGGGAAAAAAAGAACCAACACAATTATATGCAGATTTGTTCATAAATCAGGCACCGCAGCAGCTGTGCGGCACATGTTGGCGACCCTGAGTTTGTTGCTGGAACTTGAAAGATAAACATGAACCTGTTTCCACAGAGGAAAATCTGTTCACAGCAAGGAGCTGACCTTGTTCTTTAAACAAGGATGATGGTGTGGCAGCCTGCTGTGCCCTGCTCTGTGTTGCTGTTTGGTGGTGAGGGTCACATAAAGAAGAGAGCAAAGAATGAGAGGCGATTTACCTGGGGCAAAAGGAATCAGCAACAGACCCCAAACAGTAGTCAGAACTTGACTCTTCCACCCAGCATTCTCGGGCCCAATTAGCTAGGTCACTGGAGCAGGCCAGATTTTTCTTATGTATTTTCAGAGGTGAAAGATCTTTTGCCCTTGAGCTAAATAATGTAGAAAAAAGGTATGCAATTTATGTTAAAAGAGTAGTTCTAAGACTTATGTCCTTTTAAATATATGTGCATGTCCCCAGAGCTCCTGCCAAGCCCTGTGCTTGCCCTAGGTGTGTGAAGAAGGGAAGGACAAACGGAGGGGATCCATCTGTTTTAGGATTCACCGCAAGGCTGATTGCTTTTGCTTTGGCTTAGTGCCAACAGTAACTCATTGCAAGGTCCAGCTGTTTCCAGTCGTTTCCAGTCGTTTCCTTGGTCCAGGTATTCCTTTGGGAATGGAATGTAGTGCAATATATTTCTTAGCTGGCTTTTTGTGGGACTGGGTACCCTGGCTCAACCTGCCTCTGTCTGTTTCAAATGAAAGGAGTAGCATCGCAGGGAATCGTGAGGGTCACTTTGTGACAATATGGTGGAGATTGATACTTACATCTGTGAGGTCAGTTAATTAACTGGGACTAATGGTGATGTAAACTGCCTGAAGCAGATGTGGCTAACCTCCTTTCTTATACTGAATAAAAGGAGAGTGTTTTGAAGAGAGTCTGATTGTCTTCTTTTCCCTCTATTTTTTCCCCTAGAACTCTGCCTTGGTGATCCAATTGAGAAGAGTTAATACTAGGAGAGCCCTTTAAGGAATTTTAGGCTAAAGGCATTGGGTGGTTCTGTGCCTTTCAAGAACTTTATCCCAGCACGGTCCTCTACATTAGGTACTGACTGAGTGGAAAGGTCTGTTATCACTAGATGATTTCCTCAACCTGGAAAAATGGTAATGATCTCAGAGGCATGACTTTTTGTCCTTTCAGATGACTACTGTTCAATCTGTCACCCCAAGGCTCTAAAGGGAAACTCATGTACTCGAGACACACATACTATCACACACACATACACACCCACACACACGTGATGCATCATTATTAATAAATGAATGGAGCTATTTGTTATTTATTATTTAAACCTTCAATACTGGCTGGCCTGAGTGATACATGAAATATAGGCAAGTAATTTATTTATTAGGGAAAATAATGATTTTTTCCCCCCACAGCATAACCCTCTCTGACCCAAAACAGCAAGAGCTTTATCAAATACAAATACGATGGCTTGTAATTTTAGAGTTTTCCAGAGCATTGTAACTGACAACCTTTTTAACATAAGTACATTGAACAAATAATTTATAGACATATTCTGGGAATATTTTAAGGTATTTTATTACTACTTCTGAAAGCTATGGCATGTTATCGATTTTGGTATATTAATATAACCTAAAAGGGAGGCCACATGCTCAGCTTCTAATCCACATCAACTTTGATGGCAAACAATATATTTTACTGAAGGGAGCCTTGAACCAAAGCAGTAGAGGTTAACAATTACACATCATAGCCAAAAGTTTAAGATAATGAATTTTACTCATTACAGAAGTTGCATTTTGGGGACTGAAACACATTTTCCACACTTAGGGTTTCATCCAAATTTCTCAACCACCGTTTGTCAGCATGAACTTTCCTTTCCTTAAGCCCAGTTCTCTCCTGCCACTTCCTGAGGATTCATAAAGCCTACTTCCTACTGAAAGGACCACTATTACCCCTTTTCCCAAAACATATTTTTAGAGTGGGTTTTGGGGGCTCATTTAAAAGAGGTTATAATGTCCTTCCTTGTATTACTTTCTTCTTTTAGGTAGTTTCTAGATGGTTAATGCTTAAACTATCAACATCTTGTTCATATTTGGTATTTTTAAGTCACTATCTCCATGTTATGTTTTAACCCAGAGCCTTATTACACATACATTATTGTCCAAAATTCTGACTCCAGCACGGAGGCTCCTCCTTAATTGGTCCTCACTACCTTCGGCCCTCAGTTAGAACTCGGTGCTTATGCCAAGCTGGCCTCTTGCTGTCTCTGAAACCCACCCTGATCATTCCTGCCTTTATGCCTTTGATGTTGCCGCTCTTCTCTTTTCTGCCATCCCATCTTCTTTGTGTGTGAAGATTTTCCCGACCCCTCCAATACATAATTATCTTCTCCTTCTCTGAACCTCTGTATAACTCAGCAGCTCTCCCTTATGATTTAGCACTTTACCATGAGTGGCCTTGAATTAGTCCTAGTATCTCCTTCACATATATCATTTATCCTGGATCGACTATGAGTAATTTGAGGAAAGGAATCATATAGATTCCATTTTCATTGTAGTGGCACATCACTCAGGATGTAGCTAAGCAGATATTGGCAGCTCAGTCCACACTAAACTCAGTAGACAACAAATTTAATTTATACTGAAATCTAAGGAAAATCAACAACAACTTTCAAAGTATAGCTCAGCCCGTCTCCCTCTAGTCATTCAAAAATTACAGGATGATCAAATATTCTATAAAATTTTTCTGGGCATAATTATAGGGGATGACCTTTCTTTGCCTTTATTATTATTCTTAATGTAAAAAAAGTCCATTATAAATATAATAAATGCTGTTAGAAAGACTTGAAAATTTGACAAAGCAAAAAGAAGAAAATAAAATAGTCTCCCATAATCCCCTCATCCATAGCAAGCACTAAATACCTTGGTATCTTTACCCTTCCGGACTATTTTGTGTGCATATATGTAGGTTTATGTGTATATATACATACTTTTACATATGTTGCTATTACTACCTTCATTCATTCCTAAGGATAATTGCCAGAAAGAATTTGCTGGGACAAAAGGATATCTGTAACATGAAAAGACGTGTGTGTGTGTGTGTGTGTGTGTGTGTGTGTGTGTAAGTAGGTACTTTGAAAAGGCATCATACACTATGCAGTAACCTATTTTCCCACATGTCACTAATGTAGCTTTCATGACTCTATGGCAAGTCATTGTACCTTAATTTAGTTAACCAATTAATTATTTTTGAACTTTTAGGGTTTTCATCTTCTTACTCCTAAAAACAGTGCTGAAAATGAGTTTTCTTATAGGTAGATATTTGTGCACGTTTTCTATGATTTCCTCTGGATAGATTCCTAGAAGTGGAATTTTTGGGGTAAGAGGGTGTGCCTATTTTAAGACACCTAAGACCCATTGCCAAACTGCCTGCAGAAAGGTGGCATTTATTTATAGTACTAGGGGTGGTAATTGAGGTGGGCATTTTCCCATCTCGGCCACTTCAAAGTTGTTCCAATTGAACATGAAGAGCCACCATTAGGAGAGTAAAACAGGGTTTACAATGAGGGAAGTGAACAACTGCCAATATGCTGCCATTGCAGCTTCCTAAAAGACAGACCTGATTGCCACTCACCTGCTTAATTAAAGTCCCTGTTTGCCTCTGATCCCCAAGAAATCAATTTTTAACCCCTTGGCTGGGCCTTTTGTGATCTGTCCTCAGTGTATGGCTAAGCTCTGCTGACCTCCATTCCCCCACATCCATGCACTTTAAGCTCCTCCTGTGCTAGGAACCTCACCTGGGCCAGAATACACCCTGCCCTCTCATACCTCTACAGCTCTGTGCCCAGGGGCAACACTCATCTATACAGAAGCATTTGTTACAGCTATGGATTAGTCATAGTTCAAATAGTAATAGCCAGTGCACTTGTCAAAAAAGGAAAGTAACTATGAGTCAGTGAAAACTCTGTTACAAAATCTCGATTGTTTATTGTCACATGAATAAAATAGTAGCTAATATTCTTTCTGTGCTAAGTAATGTGTCATGTGCTTTCCTTGGATTATCATCTGTGGGTATATTATCATTCCATATTATAGATTAGGAAACTAAGATTCAGAAAAATTAAGTAACTTGTCCAAGGACATGACTAGAAAGTGGCAGACTTGGATTTGAAACCAGAAAAGAATACTGTTAATAATGCTGATAACAATACTGTTAATCACACTACATAATGCTGTCTACCAGAGATGCCTCACTGGGTCTCTTGACAGCCTGCTATGTTCATGCCAGGAACTATCCACAGGATGAAAGAGTATCTGCTGGCATAAAAAAAAAAAAAAAAAAAGCAAGGAGCCTGGTGTATCTTTGGAATTTAAGACTAAGAAGTAGATAGTTCAGGCTTTAAAGTGAAAAGTTAAAATATCTAGTGGAAACTTTATCGTATCCATGTAGATCAGGGTTTCTTAATAGTTGCACTATTGACATTTTTGACTAGAGCATTCTTTGTTGTGGAGGGGGGGGCTTTGGATCCCCTGCCCTTAATTGTGACAACCAGAAATATCTCCAGACGTTGTAAATACACCCTAGTAGAGGCAGGCATAATCATTCCCAGGGGACCACTGGTCTAACAGGAAAAATGTAGTGGACTTTTGTCATTATATCTGGCTATGAGCAGCTGAACCTTTTTCCTGTTATTCTGGAATCCTCACCTTACGGCATGAGGCATTTCTGATCGTCACAACTGGGGGCAGAAGGTGCTATTGGCATCCAGTGGGTAGAACTACAATGCACAGGAGAGCCCTCCACTATAAAGAATACTCTAGTCCAAAATGGCAATGCTTCCTTTACCTTTGTGAGCCCTTCTGACAAATTTCTTGATTTTCAACTTAGGCTAGTTCAGTAACTGGAAACTGACAAAGAGAATCTCATGGCATGGATATCTTCAGAGTCTCAAAAAATCCAGAAGCCTTATAAGAATTGTTTTGTACCTGGCATTGTTTGTTTAGTCATGTAATAGTTATTAAGCATCCTCTATGTGCCAGGCACTGTACTAGGTGCTGGGAACATAATAGTCAACTGACAGACAAGGTTACCACTCCTAGTCAAAGAGACAGCTGAAGAGTAAGAGGGGAAGCACAGAGTGGGAGGGGCATAGTATTAGGGGATATTCACTTTGTTTGGGGGAGTGTTATTGTCAGAATGCCCAGAAGAAAAGATGTTTAAACTGAGGTCTGAAAAAGGAGTAGAAGAAATCTAGGAAAGACTACGAGGAAGAGTGTCCTGTGCAAAAAGAACAAAATTAGGAGAGAGGGGACAGGAAGAAGAGGGAGTATTGGGTGTAGGAGAGAAAAAGAAAGCAAAGAGAGGAGAGGAAGGGTGGGAAGGAGGAGGGAGGGAAGAGGGCAGGGATAGATATAGGGATGGGGGTGGGGAGAGAGATTGAAGAGAGACAGATCTCCTAGGAAAGAACTGAAATCTGGAGTGGTTAGAGCAGGATTTCAGTGCATTCTCTATAGCTCCAGAACCAGCCAGGGGAGGTCTGTGAGTTATAATTCCCACAGACTATACATAGGACCCTCAAGCAACCTACCTTGAGGGCCAACAGTCCCCTGCTGTGGCAGTGCAACTTGAGAATAATATCTGGTGCTTGGAGCTGAGAAGGGAGGGAAGAGATTACAATAGACATTTATTTATTTTTCGTTTTGCATTTAGCTTGGTGTGGGCTGACTGCTTTTCAGGATCTGATTATTCCCTCCCTGAGGGTCCTGTGGTCAGACGCCAGCTGTGAGGATCTGTTACCATGGGTGACATTTTCATCCAATGGGGGACCATACAGCTTGTTTGCAGAGTGGCAGATGGAGCAGCTAATCGATACAGTCTGGGAGGTGGGCGTCCCCACCTCCAGTGGCCCTGCCACACAATGAGAGCTGGGCCCCAGGGGCTTGTGGAACACACGCCAGTGACTGGGCCTTTGATTAGAAAAGACCTCACTCACTAGGGGTTCTGGCCCCAAACAATGCCCTGTTCTTTACTAAGGTGGCTTCAGCACTTCCAGGATTTTTACAGCCCCTGCCTCAGGCAACACTCCTGGGAAAAGCTGCTGCCAAACCCTTCTCGGCTGTGTGTGGATGATACTGAGTATTCTATTCCAGTAAAACTCAGCAGACATTTTTTTTTAAAGCATCATCTGTGTTCAAGCAATATACTGAATGGAGGAAAAGAACAAGGTAATGTCCTGCCCTCAAGGACCTTATGATGTAATTGGAAGCCTTCAGTCTGGTCATGGAATAGCCAAAAACCCCTCAGCCATCCATCCACGTCATTTACTGAATAACCCACAACGTATTAGAGGTTGTGATACAAAGAAGGCTAAGATGTGGTTGCTGCTCCTGGTACCATATTTAACTCTATATGCCATTGAAAACTAGGAACAGCTAGTATTTACTGAGTTCTTTCTCTGCACTACCTATTAAACATTTATAACTCTAAGAGATGGATACCAATATTGTCTCCATTTTTGGATGAGGAGACTGAGATCTAGAGTAGAGGAGTGATTGGTACTGATCAACAGTTTAGTATTATTTCCACTGATGTCTCAAGTGTTTTGGCATTTGAAATTCATACCCACACATGTGTATATATATGTAAATTGTCTTTTGGTAAAATATACTGAATGCCTAGTAACATGTTTGTTATGTTACAAAACAAAATCTAACTGGTAAAATTTAAAGATATTATTGGCTTTATTAAAAAATTCATGAATCAGGCAGCATCCACTCTAGAAGACAGGGGCTCTGAAGAGCTGTACAAAATGAAAGACTTTTGTAGGCAGAAGAGAGCAGGAACAAGGATGCAAAAAAGCAGATTGGTTATTGCAAGGTAACTTTCCTCTACCGGATGGCAGGGATCAATTGGGCAGATTACCTAACTAATGCTGATCAGGCGATCCCTGATTGACTGGTTTAAGATTCCATCTCTGGGAGAGCCAAAATTGTAATGAAGTCTTGGTTTGGTGACATGGGGCTTAGCATAATGACTCTATTTTGGGAATGTTGTCTTATTTTTAACAAGTATTTTGGATAACTTAAGATCAGGTGGTAAGAAAAAGTTTATTCCTTGATTTCTTAATCCCAGTGGATTAAGAGTCAGGAAACCTGGGACCTTGTACTTGTGAGTGATGTAGGACTAGGCTGTTCATCAAACTGAACTTCAAATTTCTCATCCCCAGGTAGAACTATTAAGATTGGCCTTGTGTGTACCATAACGGGGTTTTGTGATAACCAAATGGAAATCATATAAAGATGTAATCCATGAACCCAGTATGATATCCCATATTATAATCAGGAATCTTCTGGGCTTTAGAAATGCAAGTTGTGGTGTTCTTTGTTGCTTTTGTTTCCATTACCATTTCTGCTGTTTTAATCAAGGAAGCTTGCACATAAGACATTTCTAGAACTGGGAGAGTAGTTCACCAAATAAACAAGGAGATTGCACTTCCCTCTCCCTACTTTTACTAGAAAAACATGAAATTAAACACAGCCAAGTTTTCATCATCTCCCTCCTTCCTCTTTACTTTATGTTTCTCAAGTCTTATCCCATACCCACTTCTTCCCCACTGCCCCAAAGTTGTAATTTATGTCTTTTAAGGCACTACACATATAAGCATCACTATTTTAATTAGGAGCAAAGAGAAGTAAGGAGCTAGAAGGCACAGCAAGAGAGCCCACCACTCGCATGCTTTAATTATTCATCGTGGTAAATAAAATTAAATATTTTCCCAGCAATCCGGAGCAGTATCTGAAGTAATTACACTGTCAAATTCATCAAAAATTCCCTCATCAAAATAAAAACCTTGATGTCATTTAATAATTTATAATACAAATACACAGAAATTGTAAAATATTATAAATAGAAAACTGCAGGGTAAGTGAACATGAATTAGTTAGGGGTTATGTTCTAGAAAGAGGCTGTCATGAGCTGTATAAATTTTTAATCAGAAATATTTTTGAGGCCTAATTTAGAGTATGGAATATACCAAGACTGTAGAATACAAAGAACACAAGAAAACAACATGTTCCCGCTGCTTGAAGATTTACAAATTCACGGCTTTTTGAGAAAAACAGAACTCAAGATGATTGCAGGCAGAAGGAAGGAATCTTGTCTTTGATGCTTTGTATATTCCAGATCACCTGTGGCACCTTACATGTTGTCTACATGGGAACAAATGAATTAATTAACCTGCAGGTATTGACCCTGAATAGCAAATGGAAAAAATCTGCTTTATTTCCACCAATAGAGAAAGGCAGTCTCAACCACTGAACTTTGTAAAACAATGTGTGATTCTGGAAACCATATGGTTTCATCCCAGTTTGGAATGGTTTTGATCTGTTGAGTTTCTGTCCGGTAAAAGCCTGGAGCAAATAGAGTAAACCAGATTTTTCTTCTCCTTATTCTCAGAGAAGTATTTTCATACATGTGTATCCTGTCTTGCTTTAGAAAACGTCTGTGGGGACTTACCTGTCTCAGGACAGGTAAGGAGTGGCCAAGGCTTTGTTTTACAAGAAGGAATGGGAGAGCAGCTGCTCCTCTGATCTCTGGTCACCTCCACTGGTCAGGAAGGGAGTTCAGAAAGGAAAAGTGGGCTTTCAAGGTGCTAATTAATTAGAAAAGAAGCAAGGGCAATTTTTAAAAACAATTTTGCTTTATTGTGTCATCTCAAGGATCTAAGAGGTTGGTATGGACGGTGACATGGTAATCAGAGAGATCTTTTCACAAAAAAGGTAAGACTGATAATTTTTAAACTTAAAACCTTTCAAAAACTGGGGTGCCTGGGTGGCTCAGTTGGTTAAGCATACAACTTCAGCCTAGGTTGTGATCTTGCCATTTGTGAGTTTGAGCCCTATGTCGGGCTCTGTGCTGACAGCTCAGAGCCTGGAGCCTGCTTCAGATTCTGTGTCTCCCTCTCTCTCTGCGCCTCCCCTGCTCATGCTCTGTCTCTCTCTGTCTCTCAAAAATCAATGAATGTTAAAAATTTTTTTAAATGTTTCAAAAACTTCCTCTTTTGCTTAAAAGTTGAAGACGCTTAAACATTGCAAGGCCCTGAGTGTTCTGATTCCTGTGGGCTTCTTCAGACTGATAGCATACCCATCTGCCCTTTGATGTCTGTGCTCTGAGGACATAGCCCTTCTACCTCCAACCTCCTTAAACACACCCTGTTCCCTCTGCTTGGCACATTCTTCTTCCTTTGTTTTTTTTTTTTTTGTTTGTTTGTTTGTTTTGTTTTGTTTTGTTTTGTTTTCTGGGAAAACTCCTTACCCTTCAGGACTCAGCTTAGATGTCCATCTTTCAGGAAGCCATCCATGATCACCAAATGCCATCAGTTGTCCTGTTATATCTCCCATGGCACCTTGAACCCACCCACCCCCCTTTACAAATGTGCTACATTTGTTACATTTAGAGTGAATTATTTATAATATTGTATTTACTCTTTATCTTCCATTATAAATAGAAACTTGGTGAAGTCAGAAACCATCTATGTCAGAGATTTTCTTTTGATCCCCACTATGAAACACTTTATGATCTGTAACCCCGATCCCCTAAATCTACCCCCTTTCTTCATCCTCTGCCTCATCTTCTATACTCCCCAATTTGTCCACTAGGATCGACCTCTTCACTGTTCCTGACCTGCTCCTGCCTCAGAACCTCTCTCTGGAAGGCTCTTCCACAGATATCTGAATGGCATGCTTCTTCACCTTCTTCAGGTCTTTAGTTACATTTCATCTCCCAAGTAAAGTTTTCTTTTTTTTAAATGTTTTATTTATTTTTGAGAGAGAGAGAGAGAGTATGAGCTGGGGAGGGGCAGAGGATCCGAAGTGGGCTCTGTGCTGACAGCAGTGAGACTGATGTGGGGCTTGAACTCACAAACTATGAGATCATGACCTGAGCTGAAGTTGGACACTCAACTGATTGAGCCACCCAGGCTCAGATTTTTCTTTTTAAAATTTCTCTCCGTCCCCCTACATCCAATGCTGCCTGTTCCCCTTTCCTGCATTTTTGGGGTCCCCTTAGCATTTGTATCAGCCCACTTGCTTCTCATCTGTGTCTTTTCCCTCAAAGTAAGCTCCATGAGCACGGGGGTTTTGTGTATGTTGTTCACTGCTGTAGCCTCAGTCTGTAGAACATGACCTGGAACATAGTAGGTGCTCAAGTAAATATTTGTTGATATAATGAGTGGAAGTGACCACCTCTAGGCAGAGGTAAAAACAGATGAAAAGCTAATATCTTTGAAGGAACTCCTCTTGGATGTGGGGGCTTGGAGGAGTGGATGCTATAATGGGTAAAGGTGGCTTCCCCCCTTCCTGGCGTGGGCTATTTAGGTCTGTATGAGGTCCTAATGACTATGGTTTCTTCTGAGAAAGGCTTATGCTTGGTGAAGTAATAGGTGGGAGAAAACACTGGTGAAGAAAGGACTAATCTGTTGCTATAAATCAGGGATGACAAATGGGCTTCCATGCCCATGCCCATTCCATTTGATTGGTAATAGTTGCTTGGAAGGCTGTGTTGAGAAGGATTCTGAGGGCTTTCTAGATCTAATGGAAAAGAGTGTTGCAATCAGAGATGTCTTGGGCTTGAAGGGAGGATGTGGGAGCATTTGCTTCGTGCATTTGTATCCTGACCCCTAAGCTTGAACTTGGTTCTGGTCTCTCCCATGAAACCAAGCTCACAGAGGACCTAATGATACCCCCAGTAGTCTATTTGTTGTGCAAGCTAAAGGTTAAGGTATTCAGGAGGGGACTATGAATCCAGATCCTTTGGGGATTTGGCTCTATCCTGTTGATGGATTTATTTTTTTTCTCCAGGGGATCAAAAGGCTGAGATATAGTGATTGTTTATAGCTTAGGGACTCTAAGCAAGAAGGTAGAACTCTTCTAGTCTCACTTATTTAGACTGGCCATTCAGACCAGTTCCCTGTTGCTAAGAGAGTCTACAGACAATTACCCAGGACAGATCTAGTTATGTAAAATCTTGGCCTGAAAAAGAGACTCTGACCCTAATGTGATTTGCCCAGCACACCGACCCTGTGAGCTCATTTGCCCATACAAGCTATTCTTTCCTCTCCCAGTGCTGTCATCAACCCCATCTGCAACAGTCTTCCAAGGTTCAGCTCCCCCTTCTATCAATTGTAATGGATGACATTGCTTCTTTTCTGAAAAGCTCTTCTGTCCCTACACTGACACCCTTCACTTCACTGAACATTCTCTTATCACATCTGCTTCCTTGCAGCTGTCTCAGACTGTGCCTGATTCAGTTTCTTATACTAAGCATTTATGTATTTTTAGTATTTTCATATGTCTCTGTTTTCTCCTTCACTAGATTTAAGCTCCTTGAGGAGAGGGGTCCATTATAAATATGTCCAGAATCTTTTTATACTGACTACATATAATGAACGCAGCACTTTGTGTGTGTGTGTGTCTATAAGGATCACTGTCTAAAACACTGTTGGCTGGATTTAGTAGGCCCACCAGTTCAAAGGTATAATTGATATAATCTTTTTTTGGAGGACCATTTTACAATACCTGTCAAGTTTTTGAATGTTTATGTTTTCTCTTCCAGCAATTCTACTTCTTGGAATTTATTCTACAGAAGTACTCATTAGGAGTATGCAGATATCTATACCAATATATAAAAGAGTGATATAGATATCTGCATACTCCTAATGAGTACTTCTGTACAGACTTATTTGTGATGATGAATGTGAGAATAACCAAACGTCTATCCTGAAAGAAATTATGATATATAAATTATGGTACATACACACAGTGTACTACTATGCAATCATCAAAAAGAAAAGTAATTAGCTATATATTGACAAGCAAAAATGTTCATGACATTATGTATAATTGTGTAAAACGGTATTTTTCTTTGCAATAAGCCACAAATATATGTATAAATCTACATATGTATACAGATGTGAACGTACATAGAAAAAGGACCAGAGGACATACACCAAATTATTAGTGATTTATCTATGGTGGGTAGAATTGGGAAAGCAAGACATTTTATCTTTTTTAATCTTTCACTGATTTGGACCTTTTTATTCTCTTTTTCCCCCCCAGCTTTATTGAGATATAATTAACATGTAACATTGTATAAGCTTAAGGTATAAGGTGATTTGATACATTTATATACTGCAAAATGATAACAACCATAGCTTTAACTAATATATTCTTCCCATCACAAAATTACCATTTCTTTATTGTGGTCAGAACATTTAAGATCTGCTCTCTTAGCAATATTCACTAAATACACTATTACACACAAATACAGTGTATACACAAAATACACTATGGAAAGAGTTTCAATGAGCATGTAATCATGCTAAAACAAAAGATATTTTAAGAGGAGTTTATTATAAAAAAGGCATGGCAGTTGTGTTTGCTAAAATATCCTGAAGTTTAGAGATGTTATCAAAATAATTCAGTACCCATTTTAGTTAACCCTAGGGTGCTCAGCTATTTCTTAGAAGAATTGAATACAGACTAAATGTAGTATTTACATAAGAAATTGTTCTTTTTCCCTTCCTCATTGATATCAAGCTAGACTATGTGACTTGCTCTGGTTAATGGCATGTGACTGAAAGTGATACACATAATTTCTGAAAAAGCTTTAAGAGCCAGTTCATGGTTTGGCATGCTTTGTTTCTCTCTTTGTCACAAAATCAGCAATATTTCAGAAAAGAGTTTACTCATTGGCCTAGGTCCCAGGAGCAGAGCTTTGGCCAACACTGATGGACATGTTACACAAGCAAGAAATAGAACCTTGCTGTAGTAAACCACTGAGATTTGGGGTTGTTTCTTACTGCCACATAACCTAGACGGATATAGCTGCTAACAGACTTCACCACGCCTTACATGGAGGCTTTCATTGGCCTGGAAATGATGATGTCTGGTTCTAATCCTAGCTTTACCATGAACTTTCTGAGAGATTGTAACAGTGAGGATGTTTTACGTTGAAAGAAATTGAAAGTACGGCAAAAAAGTAACTTAAACAAGGTTATTTACTATCATGCATAACAGGCAGCCCAGATTTACAGCTTCATTATATCACTGAGGACTTAGAGTTTGCCATCTTTCTGCTTGGCCTTTTTTGTCATGGTTGTATGGTGGATATAGAAGTTTCAGGTGTCATAGGCAGACATAGTATCCCATGAAGAAGAAGAGTATTTCTTCCTATGTGTTTCTTTTTCTTCTTTAAAAAATTTTTTTTAACATTTTATTTATTTTTGAGACACAGAGAGAGAGAGAGCATGAACAGGGGAGGGTCAGAGAAAGAGGGAGACACAGAATCCGAAACAGGCTCCAGGCTCTGAGCTGTCAGCACAGAGCCTGACGCGGGGCTCGAACCCATGGACCGCGAGATCATGACCTGAGCCGAAGTCGGAAGCTCAACCGACTGAGCCACCCAGGTGCCCTTTTTCTTCTTTTTAAAAAATGTTTATTTATTTTTGAGAGAGAGTGTGCACATGTGTGCATGAGCAGGGCAGGGGCAGAGAGAGGAACAGAGGTTCCTAAGTGGACTCTGCACTGACAGCAGCCAATGTTGGACATTTAACGAACTGAGCCACCCAGGCACTTGGTTTTTCCCCTGTTTTTATTTGAGGAAAGTATTTACTGGAAATTTCCCTGGAAACTATCCCCAGATCCCATTGCCTAGGATTGGTCACATGTCTGTGTCTAACCAGTCACTGCTACTAAGGCAGTGATGTGGCTGTGATTGTCTTTGGCCAGCCATGGTTCATTCCTTTTGGGGGTAGCAGTGGACCCCTTTTCTGAATACATAGCTGTATGGCAAGTGGTTACTCAAAAAAATTGCCCTCTGGGAAGAAGGAGAAGAAGAGGAGGATAGAATTAGTGTTTACCTCAATGACCTTAAGCAAGTATGTCCCTCCTTGGACCTTAATTCTTCCACTGATAAACTGAGGATATTGGACAAATGGGCTTCTAATGCAAGGATTATTATCACAGAGTCCACGGACATTTCCCCTTAAGGAATGGAATTGAAACTTCCTTACAGGGCTTTGGATACGTCAAAGCAATTGTCTATGCCCCAGGGTGCTACTGGCTTAGGTCATCAAAAGTCTTGTCTCATCAGCTTCCTGAGAGGCAGACACATTATGGCTTCCAGCTCCCATAAAATCTTGCATCTTGGATTTTACATGCCCAATGTGAATGTGATCTAGGTGAGGGATATATATGTGCAGTTTTGTTAGCTTTTACTTACATATCAGATTGACTTTAAAAGTACTTTGAAAACTTATAAAGTGCTTTGTGCTTGGAGATTTTCTTCCAATAGCTCCCTCTTCTCCCATGTGCCATACTCCCAAATTTCTGCATCCTTTCACAATTTGAATCAACTCAAGATGCTTTATTGGCCAATTTAATATAAACCAGTCTCAAGTGCTCTTGAGTCATGAACTCCAAAAATAATTTATAATCATTATTATTGAAAATAATAGAAATGATTTTGGGTCAGGGAGCTAAAAAAACCATTAAGGAGATCTCGTGGGATTGAAGCTGAGGTCTTCACTTCTCTTTTCAAGGCACCAGTTTTCTTTTATCCAGGCATTCACTGAAAACTTCCTGGGAATGAGATGGGCTCATCCAAGAAAAGTGCCAGAGCTCTTATTTTATTAGGCAGGGTAGGCACGTATACAGCCAAGACCTGTTCAGGCAGCAGAAGGGGGCTGGAGAAGGATCTGTAAAAACGGATACAGTTGAAGCCATCCTGTCTCCCCCACCCTACTACATGCCCTGAAAGGCTTTTATGAACTGTTTGTAGCTTGTCACTTGGTTATAACTGTGAGCAGTTGTCCTAAACAGTGTATAATTTCTTGATTGGCTTTGATAAGTTCTTTTTTTTTTTCATGTTGATAATGTGCTAAGAAGCTGAAGTCACCCTCTTTTTCCCAAGAGACACACTGGTCCATGGGAAGGATGACTATTCAAGAGAATGACTCTGGCCATCTCAAACTATCAGTCCTATTTGTCACCACTAGGAGATAGCCTACTAGGGCTCCTGGGTTGGGTTTGCATTTCTGGAAGGCCTCTTAGAAATGTTGCTTTTGGGCCAGATTAGTTCAAGAGGTTTCAGTCAAATCCAGACCATCAGATTAAAAAGGGCATAACCCATCACACAGTTGTTCCAAAATATCATGACATTGAGCAGTGATTGAATGATTGGCTGATTGGCTGAGTCTCTCTTTCTTTCTCTCTTTTTTTAAATGTTTATTTATTTATTTTGAGGGAAGGGATGGGGAGAGGCAGAGGGAGAGGGAGAGAAAATCCCAAGCAGGCTTCACACTCAGCACAGAGCCAGACATGGGGCTCAGTCTCACAGCCATGAAATCATGACCTGAGCCCAAATCAAGAGCTGGATGCTTAGCCAACTGAGTGGCCCAGGTGCTCTGAGTTTCTTATAGAGGTAAGATGTCTTCCTCAGGCCAAGTACTCATAAAACAAAACCAAAGTGAAAGAGGAAGAGTAGATTGCTCAGTTTGTTAAATAGAACACCGATACGAAAAGTTGCACAAAATAGCTATGTAGTTTAATAAGTTATAAGGCAGCACCCTTCTAACCGTTATTGAAGTCAAGAGATAAAATTTTGTCATCCACCCCAGAAGGCTATCTGCCCCATCCAATCTCACCCCTCCTTTACCCCCAAAGTAACCTGTATCCTGGTTTTTATAATAAACACTTCCTTGTGTCCTGTATAGTTTTATCATCCAAGTGAGCATCCCAAGATGCTCAGGTTTAGTCTTGGCCATTAAAAAAATAACATGTCTTTCAAGTCTCCTTTAATGTATATGTTTCTCATCTAGTCCTTTCTTTTTCTTACAGTTTACCTTTTGACCTGTAGAGTTTTCCTATGATATGGATGTTGATTATACATTCGTTATACAGTTCAATATGTTCCTCTGTCCTCTGTATTTTCTACAAGTTGGGAATTGTATTGAGACATGATTAATTTTAGGTTCATTTGGCAGGTGGCATTGAGTTGTTTCACCAGGAGGTACGTGGTGTCCAATTTTTGCTCTTTTTTAAATGTTAACATCACCCAATGCTCAATGTCTGGATCCATTAGTTTACTGGGAATTACTAAATGGTGATGTCTAATTCTACCATTTCCCTTGCATTTATTAGCTAGAAAACTTATGAGCAGACGCTTTCCCTCATCTACTCTTTGATTACCCAGTGGTACAGTTGAGGCTATGCTTAATTGTTTCTCCTTATTTACCATAAAGATGACAAATTGGTTCCTATCCTCCTCTGAAGGTAACCAATTAGTTTTTTTAAATATCACTATAAATTCAAGGACTTGAGCATTAATTGATGGGTTCCTAGATTGCATTTTTAATTTATATTTCCATTGTCTTTAATGTTTGGAATACATAGGTCAGTGTTTGTGCTTTGGAACTTGGCTATCTCCCTGGCTCCAAATCACCTGGAAAGGAAGCAACCAAATTCTCCATGGATTGCTCAATGACCAGTAGGAGAGGCTTGATTTTAGTTTTGTGTTTATTTTCAGCTTTAGTTACAGGTTAGGGCTTGTGGCAATGAATATAAAGAATTCTAGCTGAGGGACTTTGAAAATTTATGGTCCAATTGTCAACATCTTTGTCACCATCAGATGGATGCTAGTAAAGATCCCATTCATCCATTCTTTTCTCTTCTGATTTCATGAACTCCAAGCCCCCTTTTGATCCTCATGTTTGACTTTCTGTGTGGCTTGACAAGAGGAGAATGCCCCAATCATACCGGTATGAATATTTTCTTTTTGCTCAATGATTAGTTTCTCACTAGAAATGAAAAGAATTGGCATTTTGTTGCCAAAATTATATTTTATACTCTTTTCCAAGGAAATGCTTTCATTATAACCTTGTTTCTATCAAATAGTTCTGCCCAGTTTTAGGATAACTTTATACGTGGACTGCTCTTTTTCTAAGTTTTTTCCAAGGGAGAGACCTACAGTCCTTCTAGGTAACTGAAGAAAAGCGCATTCTTTTCAGGCTAGGTTCACTCACCCACATGGCCCTGAGACAGGCCATTGATTACTCTCACTCCAACTAGCAATGAGGTACTACTGTTAGAAACCAGGTACCTTTCCTTGGCAACAGCAGCTGCTAACTAACAAGTAGGTCATTAACTAAGGGTAATGATGGATATAACCAGATTGCCTTGCTGGCCTTTAAAAAAAAAATCACTCCTTACCAAACTCCCACCATCCCCAGAATGAATGAGAATGTCATTTTGATATTTGAGTCTGGAAAGAAGCATTTAGAATCCACAGATTAACTAAAACACATTCTTAGTTCATCCCTCCACAGGTGGAAAAAGCCAAATTTTGTTTTTCATTTTCTTGCTCTTTTTTGTTGTTGTTGTTGTTGTTGTTTTCTGGACATACTTAGGCACAAATTACAAAATTGCTTACTTAGGGCAATAAATCCAATGTTTTCTGTTATCTATGGGGAATTGGTTTGTAAAATTTCAAAACCCTAGTCTCTTTGACTGGCTGAGTCCTATGGAAAATAAAAATTAATGAAAAATAGTAATAAATACTGATTTTCTATAATCCAGTAGGCAAAGTCTAAATTAAATGACTTTACTTAAAGCTTTGTTGGCAGAGAACTAATTAATGAAAAACACCAGGCTTAAACAATAGGCCATCCATCTTTAAGCACAAGTGAGGGACGGAATCCATATGACATTTCACTGAGGATGAAAAATGAACAATTGCTTGGATCCTGGATGATCCTTATTTGACAGAGCACCCTGGAGACTTTTTCAATGTCCCCTTTTTCCTGAGACATATGGACTCTACACCATTGTCATATTTAATCTAAGAAACTTGGTTCCCATGCATTCTATTTGTTTGTTTCCTTGCTTGAGGCCTGTGGCTGGGGCCTCATGAGTTTGTAGCAATTGGAGTCAGCTTTTGTTTGGCCTTTAAGATGAAATAAGACAAAACCATAAACATGCTACAAAACACCAGAATATAAAGGGAATTATTGGTGCCATAATTAGAGAACTGGGAGGTCATTATTCCAGTTGTCCCTCCACCCTCCCAACCACATGCCTCTCTGCTAGCCCAGGAACAAAAGACATTTAAAAATCAGTCCTGAGTTCATTTTAATGGGAACCTTCTTAAGTCTGGGCATAGTTGGAGGGCATTTACTTGACAGATGAAGAATGTTTACTCTGTCTTGGAGTCTCAGAAATCAGAGAGGCATCAAAATAAGTCAGCCTCAGGTAACCAAAGAATCTGAGCATCTTGTTATGTAAACTTGTCAATTGTGTGAGAAAAGACACTCACCTATGTGCATAACCCTTCAATTATTTGAATGTCCACATTCTCCTTCAACTCTCATTTCAAAAGTCTGACAGCTAGAGGGAACTGCTTTCTCCCGAGGAAGTGAGTTGTCCATCACCAGAGGTGTTTAACCAGAGATCCAAAAGCCATCTGTCAGGGATAGTGCACTTAGGATTCATTCACATAGGGAGTAGATATTTGAACAAGATAACTCAAGACACTTTCCAACTCTGAGCAGTTATTTGTGAGAATGCAGGCATGCAAATTTAAAGGGAAATTAACTTTTGAAGACCATAGAAAATACCCTTCTAGGAAATATGTTCCTAAGGAATTGAGTAACAAAGAACTGCTTTTGGAGACTAGGATAAAATATAAGACTGAAGCAAGTGTGGTCATATTGGGAATCAGTTGGCCATTGAATTAAATTTTAATATTTCTGTACACCTCTTGTTCTTCTCAGTTTCTCTTACTGTACATTGTGCCCATTTGATAAAGTAGCCTCATTTGACCTTCAATGAAAAAGAATAACTGTACAAAATACATCAATATGTGAAAATCTCTCTTATCTAGTTCTGACTCCCAGGGAAGAAGGAGACAGGAAATGGAAGTATGCATCACATAGTCAAACGTTGATTTTTTTTCTTTCTTTTTTTACTCTTTTGAAGGCTCTTTGCTTAGTAAGTTAGTTATTCAGAGAGATGTGCTATCTTCTTAAGACACACAGAGTTCTTTCAGGACTCTCATAAATCACTTTAATGGCACACCGGCAACTGGTTTAAAACTATCCAGCTAGGGTGTAGAATTTAATAAAACATCTTTTTCTATTCAAGAATATTGGGACATTGAAAAAGCTGAAGTTTAATGGGACAATACTGAATTAACTGTTAATGAGTGCCCCAAATGGATGATAGCATAAAAAAGATATGGATAGCTAAATAAATAAATAAATAAATAAATAAATAAATAAATAAATAAAATAAAGATATGGAATGAGCCACTCTATATCCTGGATTAAAAATAGTAAAAATGTATCCTATATACCACTAATTCTCGATCTTGCACTCATGGCCGACATCACTAATTGAGCACAGCACTCTTTAAACTCCGGCTTAATTTCAGAGTCTTAGCATAGAGCTCTAGGCAGTTGTGTCATTGGAGTAGCGTCTGTTCTGTTGGTCTTCCATGAACCCTTTTTGCAGGCTTTCATCTCTACTACTGACGAAAACAACTCTTGTCAAAGTTACTGGTGATTCAGTTCCATATTGCTGAGACCAAATGCCACTTCTTAGAGTACGTCTTGCTCAGCTTGTTAGCAGTTGATCTCTCCTTGTTTCTAAAAGTACTTCTTCACTGGGCTTCCAGGACACCATACTCACTTGGTTTTCCTTTTACCTCATCATTGTTTCTTCTCAGTACTATTTCCTGGTTCCTTATCATCACCTAGATTTCTAAATCCTGGAGTGCCCTCAGACCCTGACTTATCTGTCGCCACTTACACTTGATGGTCTCATCAGTTTCACGGCCTTCAATACAATCTGTATGCCAATAATGACCAAATCATATCTTTAGCTTGAACCCCTCTTCTGACCTTGAGTCCTAGCTCCCTATTTAAAGTTTCATTTATGTGTCTATTAGGTGACTCAAACTTAACATGCTTAAAATGTAACAATTTAATTTTATCCCTCAAACCTATTTCTCCCTGTAATATCTTTTATTTTAGTTGCTCATACTAAATCTTGATATCATTGTTGACTGCTTCCTTTCTTACTTCTTTCCTTCTTTCCTTCTCCTTCCTTCCTTCCTTCCTTCCTTCCTTCCTTCCTCTCAAAACCATGTATAATCCATCAGAAAATCTTAAATATGTATCTGGAATCTAACTACTTCTTACCACCCTTACAGTTGTTTTGTCCTTGGGTCTTTTGTTAAATACCTGCTGAGTGGACAACTTACTTTGGGAGAAAGTAATTCCCTCCAGCTGACAGTCTTCAGAAATGAGAATTGAAGGAGATAATATTGTGGTTTATAATAAGAAAAAAAAAAAAAAAAATATATATATATATATATATATATATATATATATATATATATATTTGTTCTTTCCTCCAGTTTCTGGCATAATCCTTCTGAAACCCTTGGAATTTCCTAAGAGATGAGAACATAAAGGTGTCTGTTGTTAGGTTAATGAGGTGACTTTTGGAATGCACCCAAAGCATCTAAAGATGGGGGGCAGTTGCCTATGGGGCTAAGCATGTGGTTAGAGAGTTGGAACTTTCAATCCTACACCTCTGACCTCCTGGGGGGTGGGTAAAGAGGCTGGAGGTTGAGTTTAACTGTCAATCACCAATGATTTAACTAATCATGCCTGTGTAACAGAGCTTCCAGAAAAATGCACTGCCACATCTCTGGCACTTAGAATGATTCTGTCTTAGATCAGATTTCCTGAAAATAGGCTTTGAAACTAGTGTGCAAGAGATTTTCTGGGGATGTGTTTGCAGGAGCAACACTTGTGAGGGAGTGAGGTAGTAGGATTGGATAGAGGTGGATGTAGAACGGATTGGTAATTACAGCAGAGACTGTGGCCTCAGGACTGGCATAGTCCTTGGGTTGCACTGAATTGAGGCAAGGGGGCTAGACCTTTGCATTGCAGAAATGAGCAGTCATTGGATGTAGGCTGCTACCAGAGAAGGAGCCAATATTCCTAGCAACTATGGGAATGAATATGTCAGTTTGGGTGGTGTTCCACAGCATCCTCTATGTGTGATTGAAATGTGACTGATGTTCTAAAATATTTGCTTTCTAAAGCCAGGAGATAGAGTGGAGAAATGCAGAGGACATAGGCAGAGTTAGCAGAGGACCAGCCTTAGAAGCCAGAGCTGGCTTTTGAGCTTTAGAAAGCTGATACTGGACAAGAGAGTGGGAGGCATCTCTGCTCTATGCCCTTGGGAACAAGATCAAGTGAGAATATTTCCTAAGAAGGGAACATGTTGTTTTTGGGCAAATCTTTCCTAGAGATTCTTAAAAAATGGAACCATTAAACTTGATACAAACCAGCTGAATATAACTTTAAAAATATATCTTTAAAATATAAAATATAACTTTAAAAAGTTATATCACACTCCAAGTTAATTTTGAGTGTCTCAAGACTCCAAGATTTATGCCTCATGGAACACTCAAAGCAACATAAGCAAAGTTATTATTCATTCATCCATTTATTCACTAATTTATTCATTCATTCACTCATTCATTCAACAATTTCTTATCAAATTGGTAGGTGGTAATTATACAAAACTAGTATTATTAACTGCCTTTTGAAAAAAATTCTTACATTGTGTCAGATACCAGGCTAAGTAGTTTGCTACATGGATTATTTTAGTTGATCTTACAACAATTCTATAAAGTAGGTGTTATGGTACTTTTTTTTGTTACTTTTTTTTTGTTGTTAGAGTAATTAAATCATTTGCTCAAGATCACAGAATTAGTAAGTGGCAGAGCCTGGATTGCAATCAAGATGTTTGAGTTTGTAAAAGACTAGGACATTCTCTTTACAGATAAAGAATAACTAGACATATTCCTTATCCTCAAGAGGCCTACAGTACAGTAGGGAGACAGATAAATCAATAAAAAAGCTACCAACAGAGTAAAGATGTGCATCTAGGTCTATGTGTCAAGTACATTTTCTTTCTTCTCTACCTATTTGTATAGTTTGAGGATGGAATATTGTATTATTTCTAGTGATTAATCAGGATGCTTTGACTATCCAACAGAAAGTGGTTTAAACAATAGGATTATTGCACATTAAGAAGAATTCTGGAGGTAGGAAGTGCCAGGGTTGGTTGGTTTGGTAGCTTGGTGGGGTCAGACCTTTGGGTTACCTTCCCCAGATGCTTGCCCCAACTCTGGACTAGTTATGGCACAAATAGAATAAAGAAATATATATATATATATATATATATATATATATATATATATATATATATATAAAGACTAACAAGGATGTCTTCCTTTCGTATTTCCAAACAGCTATTCTCAGGGACTGGGTTAGGAAGGATGACACTACCTGGGTTTTGTCCTTTAAAATGTTCAGAAATGTACCATAGATTATCCATTGCTGAGACACACTACTTTTAATGGAAAAATATTCTTGGACAAAATCTAGGGGGCTACGGAGCACTAAAGCAGTTTCTTGTTTTTGAGGATCTTGATGGAGTGTGTGAAACATTTGCCCATTAGTCCTGTAATTGCACCACGCACTGATTCTAGTACTTACCGAAGGAAGTTGCCCTGCGTTTCTTCTTCCTGGAATAAAGTGTTACTTACCACTGTGAACATCTTTCACTGGGTTCGTGAACAATGTAGCGGAACTGAGTAATAAACAGAATGCTGTCAAATATATATCTTCCCATAATAGATCCTATACCTTAAAATGCCTACAGGGAATCACTTTTTAAAGTCTATAACATGCAGTAGTTTTGATACGACTGGTTGAGCCATGCAGAAATGATTAAAAAAAGAGTAATAAATTCAGATTTTACACCAGGCACCGAGCATTAAGCCAAAATGAAACTACCATAGTCAAATCTTCTACAGCTTAGAGCTAATTAGACCTACATTTCCAAATGGCACAAGCATCATGCAATGCAGCAATTGTTATAATAACTATATTCTCATCTAGTGCTGGGTGGTGATTTACACCAGCAACGCCTGCCAGGGCTAATGGATGTTCTAGGAGGAAATCTCTGGGGGCTCTGGAGCAAGACTGGGAATTTTGCCCCTGGGCATCTCTCTCCATTGGATTCCTGGTGATTGTGCTGAGTGTTTGGCAGGGCAGAGATATAGCCCAGGGGGCAGTAATATCTCTGTGCATTTTAATTACCACTGAAACAGTGGTAATGACTGGGTTTATATAGATTTAAGGAGAAACAGTAGTTCATACTACCTTTTGAGTTTGTTGGGAGGGTAAAGTATGGCTATGTCTATTAAGTTCTTAGCATAGTGCCTAGCACATAGTAAGCACTCAGTAAATGGTCGCTGTTTTCAAAAATAAATGCTCCATCTATGGGTTGGAATGTATGGTTTATTCTAGATTGACTTTTGGCTCTAGAAGGAGACACTATTTCAACTGAAGCAGGGTGGTTAGTGACTTTAATGCCCTGGATTTCCCCAGAAAATTACATAAGCAAGGGTAATCCAGGGTCTCTGTTGATCCTGGCTGACGTTCCACATGTCTAAGTATGCTTAGCTCCTGCCTGAGAAATACAGGCTTGATTCAGTGGAAAACGTGTTTGAGCATTCCAGTCTCCACTCCTCCTTTATAAAGAGAGCCTGTTGTGCTAGTGAGAAGAGCTCCAAATTACCTACAAAGGGGGTGGTGAGAGTGTAGAAGGTGGGTAGTAGGCTAGGAGACTAAGTGGGAGGGAAGAGGTGATTCCTCATAAATGCCGCCCAAAGGCATGATTCAAGGAGTTGGTGTGGACTGTCTTCCTGGGAAACCAGATTGCCACACGATGATGACTTTCTGAATTCTTTTCAAATTTATTATTCATATCTTAAAATGAAACTCAGATATTCTGAATGTTTCTTTTCTGCCCAGAACTGGGCCAAGACTTTTATATGTGTGATCTTTTCTAATCCTCTCCATAATCCTACAATGTGGATATTATTAGCCTCATTCTTTATGGGGAGGGACACTGACATTTAGTGTGGTTACATGACCTGGCCATTAGGCCACCCAATTAATCAATAGATTGGAGTCTAGCTCAGTTTTGTCTTACTCAAAAAACCATGATCACACCACTGTCCCCATGGTCCCTGCTGGGGAGACTGTGGGATTGTATTTGCTCATTGTCCCCAGATGATCTGAGTTTATAGTACATGACCTCATGCTTTTTGGCTACCAGTCAAGGAATGAATTAATCCTCCCACCAGCCTTGATTGATTCCTTGCCTTGTGCTCAGCACTCCACTAGTTAGAGTGGGCATAAATAAAAAAATATGAAATGAGGTCCCTGGTTTCAAGGAAAGAACACACATGAAGCATTAAGTGAACAGTGTAACACCTTACATGATCAAAGACTAATATGGCAAGCATCCCAACCATATACCACGTAGCTCACAGTATCTACTTCTTGCACCCCATGCCAAACACTCTAATTCTTTTCTTCCTGATTCTGGACATGGTTTCAGTCTCAGAATCCTTCTCAACATAGCACCCAGGTGGCCACAACTGGTGGATACAGTCACCATCTGTCCTGTAAGTGTTGTTTTCATGCAGGAGATTGAGGAGGTCTGGAGGGGCCAGTGAAGGCTAAATGGGAGTGGTGGGTTGAAGCCCAGCCTTTAAAAAGGGGGAAAATTTAGTAGTGGGATTTCAAGAAAGGTGGATATCCAGGTGAAAAGAAATACATTAGTAAGGGTCCCGAGATGAGATTGAAGGAGTAGCCTCCTATGGTTTGGGGACAAGAGTGAATTTCCTGATGTGATGCTCTTGGGGAAGAAACAATGAGATTGAATAAGACCTTTTTTTTTGGACTTGATTTAGACCTGTTTGTGAACAACATAGCCTATCAGAGATAATAAGATAGTAAGAATATTAACTCCTATTTATGAGGGTTATTACACCTGTTGTACCACTACTGCATACATGCATTGTCTTATTTTATCCTTGGAGCAACCCTGAAAGGAAGTACTAGTATTCACATTTTATAAAGGGGATTAACTAATGTTTAAAGATAATGGGCTATGCAGCTGGTTACATAGCTGGTAGGGAATGTTACTGGAGTTCAAAAACATCTTAAAGACTTTGCCAAAAAATATCTGATATCATGGACTTTATCTTCCCAGCATGTCCTCCCTTGCACATGTGCAAAGTCACATATATATATATATATATATATATATATATATATATATATACACACGTATATATATATATATATATATACACACGTATATATATATATATACACACGTATATATATATATATATATATATACGTGTATATATATATATGCACATAATACACATGTATACATACAATCTCATATGTATAGCCTCATACACACATACCACATACAGATATAGCTACACATATACACACATATATGCACATACACACATACATATTCATACTTATACCACACATATAAATATATGCACATATACATACACCATATGAACACTATTCTGCTGGGAAAAGTCACTGCTCTTTTTTGATTGCAGTGGTAAGTATATGACCCAAAACAGGCAAAATCATTTTCTCCTCCCAGCATTTGAATCTTGAGCAGAGATACATAGAGACAGGAGGAAGCTGAGTCATCTGATAGCAGTGCTCTTGAGAAAACATGAGTGACTGATATCCCTGAGCTGCCTGTTTCTTGTCCTTCTTGTGCTTTGTCCAGCTCTTTCTTTTATTCCACAAGCTGCACAGTAGACTTACAATAATTGCTTTTTTATCCCTTAAGTCAACTTCTGTTGCTTGCCACCAGAAAGTGCTAAATGATATAAATCATCTCTTCAGTTTAGCCAATACCAGTGATGGGGTGCATTCCAGTGAGAATTGTGGCCAGTGAAATGCTGAAGGAAAGAAAGGAGCATTTTGTTGCTTTGTTACAACACTGTCTGTGGGGTAGGATCATGATGTAAATGAGACTGATATATGAGGGCCTTCTAGAATTTACGGTAAAAAACCATTTACAAATAGGGGCCAAGACAGAGTGCCCTTATTCTGAATCCATGAATTTCTAACTCATGGTCTGATGTTAATTCTCTTGGTTATAACTTGCCTTCTGTTTTCCTCACTCTTTCCTTTTTGGTGATAATATGATGGCTAGGTAATATATTGTTTCTTTACCCTTCAGTCCTTCAGTAGATATTTATGAGAGCACTACACATAATGGTAGATGCTTGGGAATAGAGAAGAAGTTCAAGATACACAAACAGAAATTTGGAGCTGGCAGATACATTTAAAGTGGTGTAGTTCAACCCTTCGTATTCTTAGAGACGAGAAAACAGAGGCTCAGTACAGTTCAGTGACTTAAGTAGGATCACAAAGCATAGTGGTAAGTCTATGTTTTGGGACCTATGACCTAGGTCTTTTTGCCTAGGTCAGTGATATTTATGGTTTCTAATCAAATTCTTGGAATTGGGGTGGGAAGATGAGGTATGCAAAGAGGGAGCAATTGGCAAACTCAGCCTTGCATCAAGTGGCACTCCTCTTTTTTCCACTCAGTAGTTCTGCAGAAACCAAATAACCCAAGACTCACACCCCCCCCCGCCCCCCCCCCCCCCCCCCCCCCCGCAACACAGATGGAGGTCTCCAGCTTAAGCTGAAAACTTAGTTTGGAAACTTGATATGAAGTCTTTCCATAGCATCACTATTACTTTTCTCCTTCATTCCCAAATTGGGATTTTTTTAAAGGTATAATTGATATACAACATTATATAAGTTTCAGGGTATAGCACAATGATTTAATATTTGTATATACAGTGGAATGACTACCACAATTAATCTAAACACCGTACATAGTTACAAAAATTTCTCTTTCTTGTGATGAGAACTTGTAAGAGTTACTCTCCTAGCCAACTTTCAAATATGCAATACAATATTATTAATTATAGTTGCCATGATGTACATTATTAAATCCCCATGATTTATTTATTTTATAACTGGAAGTTTGTACCTTTTGACTCCCTTCACCCATTTCTCCTCCATACCCACCAAATTGGGGTTTTAAGGTGATATCACTCAAGGGGAGAGTAAGATTTGTTACACCAGTGGTACTCCAATGAGCCACATAGAGTGTAGAGCCCGCTTTTACTCTGTAGGCACAGAGAACACCAACAGTTGAAAAAAAGAGACAGGTGTCTTGTATTCAATAACTTTTGACATGTTAATTCTGCCCAATAGAGAAATGTGGACCAGTCAATGTCAGAATCTTGCCATCTTGTCAATCAAATAAGGATCCGAAATTTTAATTACTACCTTAGGCTCCCTCAATCTTTGCAGTATAAGATAGAATGTTTCATTTCTTCTTCCTTGAAATTCAATTTTTCCTTGACTTCTATGACACCCCATGACTTGATTTTCTCATTTCTGGTGGCTTCTTCTCAATATATGCTCTGTGGGTTCTACTTAACCACTTATCTTTTAATGTTGGTACCCTACAAGTTTTTATCTCTGATATATCTCTCTTGGCATATGAACTCTTCCTGGTCAACTTTATTATGGTGGCCATCTGCTGTTTTGGCCCTCCCAGTATCCATCCCACCCTTCCTTTAGTTAAAGCAAATTATTCTGTTATGATGGAAAAAAACAAAACCTCTCCCACTCTTAGTATATGTGATTCTGGTATGCTGGTGAATTTTTAACAATCAGCATTCAGGGGGAAAAAGCCATGATTTTTAACATTTCCCTGGTGTAAATACTCCTACCATGCTCAGAGCCTATTAATTTAAGACATATTTATCAAACACCAAATATGTACCAGGAGGTACTGTTTTTAGTACTGGGAATCCTGAAGGTGAATAGAACCTAAATAGTCTTGGTGCTCGTGGTGTTTATATTCTAGTTGTGAAGATCAATAAAAACAATTAAGTGCACAAATTAATTAACAAGGCGATATCAGGCAATGACAAGTGCTGTAAAATAAAGTAGAATAAAGGTTAAATGAGTGAGGTAGAGAGCTATCTTAGACAGTGGAGTCAGGGAAGTCTTCACTAGAGATTGACATTTGAGCTCAGACCTGAATGAGGGGAAGTGAACTAGGTAAGAGCTGGGAAAATAGCCCAAACTTGCAGCCCTGGAAATTTTGCTGGATCTATTTGGAAAGAGGAGGTCTTTTTTCAAGGAGGTAACTTTAAACTTGTAGGATGTCTGCCTGGAAGTGCTGGTGTCCACTATCCCACCTCGAAAGGTGAGAAACACTAAGATAAGAGGTGGAGAGAGACTGATTCCTAGTGGTAATATTTGGACATTTGGATATTTGAACATTTGGACATCCTTACCCCTCTGTATCTAATGCCAGCATATTCTTGCACTTTTTAAACACATGAGCCAATAAATACTACTGCCCCTCCCCCGACTCCAACGTTTTTTTGTTCAGTTTGTGTCTTAACTAATGTCTTAATTAATATACATATCTACTCTTCATGTCTTCAAATCCCATTTATGAAGTGAATGACTCCAAAATCTCTCTCTAGATTGGATCTGATTCTAAACTCCAGACATATGTAGCAGCCACCTACTAGATATATTCACCTATGGGTTTTTGGAAACATCACAAATGTAATATGTATAAATTTCAATTAATCATCTTTCTTTCCCAAACTGCCCACTCTGTTTTTTTATTTCTACTTGCCAAACCAAGCCAAAACCTGGGTGTCATTCTGTAATTCTTACTCTCCTTCAACCTTTTAAGAAATTAACTATTAATTTCACAGACCATGGCTCATAAATGTTTTGGAAACACACCCTACTCTCTCCATTCCCACTACTCAACCTTAGGTACTTGTTTCTCACCTAGATTTCAAGTCTTTGTCTACTCTTCCTACTCTTTAGTATTAGTTTCCAGCATGTGGCTAGAGTAAACATTCTCTTTTTTTATTTTAAGAAGTTTATGTAGTAGTAAATGTGACTTAAGACCTTGTGTCAGTTAGGATCCTTGAAAGAAACAGAAGGAGGAACTTCTAGGAGTTTTATATGTATATGCGTATATATTTGTATATATGTATATATACATGCATATATATAATGCATTAAATCAGATGTATTTTAAGGAATTGGCTCATGAAATTGTGGGGGTTGGCAAGTCTGTAATATGTAGGGCAGGCTGGCAGGCTGGCTGCTCAGGCTGGATTTCTGTTATTTATTTATTTATTTTTTTTTTTTTTTTTTTTATTTTTTTTTTTTATTTTTTTTTTTTTAAATTTTTTTTTTTTCAACGTTTTTTATTTTTATTTTTGGGACAGAGAGAGACAGAGCATGAACGGGGAGGGGCAGAGAGAGAGGGAGACACAGAATCGGAAACAGGCTCCAGGCTCCGAGCCATCAGCCCAGAGCCTGACGCGGGGCTCGAACTCACGGACCGCGAGATCGTGACCTGGCTGAAGTCGGACGCCTAACCGACTGCGCCACCCAGGCGCCCCGCTGGATTTCTGTTATAGTCTTGAGGCATAATTTCTTCTTTGGGAAGAAATTCTTCTTAGTCGTTTTAGTCTTTCTTCTGAAGGCCCACAACCCATTGGCTGAGGCTATTTCATGTTATGGAGTATAATCTGCTTGACTTAAAGTCAACTGATAGTAAAAGTTAATCATATCTACAAAATGCCTTTACAACAATATCTAGACTAGTGTTTGAGGTGAGTTGACACATAAAATTAACCCTAACAGACCTAGAAT
The DNA here is from genome assembly GCF_028018385.1 of Neofelis nebulosa. Lineage (NCBI taxonomy): Eukaryota > Metazoa > Chordata > Mammalia > Carnivora > Felidae > Neofelis > Neofelis nebulosa. Next base: position 50,055,541 of record NC_080782.1, read on the forward strand.
AGGCATGACAGAGCATGCCACCTCCAGACTTTGAGAATTCCTGGATGATTTCAATAGTTCCTTTAGAAGATAAGTTGAGGCAGCTGAGGGTTGAAGGCACAGTTTAGTGTGCAAAAGAATCATCAGTGTGCTTATTGTTAAAATGTTGGTCTCCTGACTTCATTCTCCAAGGATTCTTATTCCCAAGACCTACAGTGGGTATGAAATTAATTTTATGGGTCTTTACCAAGATTTTTTTTTAAAACGGAGAATTAGGGAGGCCTGGGTAGCTTAGTTAGTTGAGCGTCTGACTTCAGCTCAGGTCATGATCTCGTGGTTCATGAGTTCGAGCCCTGCATCGAGCCCTGCATCGGGCTCTGTGCTGATAGCTCAGAGCCTGGAGCCTGCTTGGGATTCTGTGTCTCCCTCTCTGCCCCTCCCCCACTCATGCTCGCTCTCTCTCTCTCTTTCTCTCTCTCTCTCTCAAAAATAAATAAACATTAGAAAAAATGTTTAATTATAAAATAGAAAAAGGAGAATTAAAAGATTATAGAAAGAATTGGAGGGCATCTCGTGTGGTAAAAGTGAGTATTTTTTCAGGGAAATGTTTGTTTCACCTGTGAGTTTGTGCATGGGGGGTTGGGGCATATTGTAAAATGCATTTCTAACTATGGGTCATAGTCAGGGTCAAAAAAGTTTGAAAGCCCTGGTGAGGAATATGGTCAGTATTCACCCTTGTGGCATGATGTGGCAAGTGACTCTTCTCTTATTACATGGACTTTTATTGCCATTGACAGCTCCATCCATCCTTCTGTGGGCAATTTTTTCATCTTTTGGTCTTGCCAAGTCCGGTGGTTATGGAGTAATGAAAGGTTAAGGCAGAGAGGGTACAAAACAAGAGTTTGAAATCCCCACTCCAACAAGCTCCTGCATTCTCCTCCTTCCCGTCAGTTCCTCCTCACCCTTCCCTGGAGTCTCTCTTTGCAATTTGTATGACTTTTTGTTGCCTGTACTGCAGGGACAGGAGAAGCCTGCAGTCAGATGTAGGGTCAAGCACCCCACAGAGCAGATGGCAATAGCAAAGTGTACTTTAATAACTCTCTCTTCCCTAGCAGCTCTGGAAACCAAGCGCGAGATTTCCAGTGCTGTTTCTCCTCAGCTTCCTGGCCCGGGGGGAAGACCTGACTGATGGCTTTGAATATCCATCAACAAATAATAAATAATAATAATAATAACCTGCCTGCCTGCCGCGGGCTTGTCAGAGCCAGGGAGGTTGGGTTTGCTGACGCTTTCTCGCTTCTTAATACAACCTCAAAGTCAATTTTAAGCAGAAACCACAGCAGCTTTGCACTGCAGGAATTTCTCCTTGCCACTGTCCTTAAGTCTGATTCCCAGTGTTGAGACCCATTTGGTAAGATTGTGAAATGGATGGTGTGTCTGTTGTGACCTGGGATTCTCAGATCTGCAATTTTTTTTTATCTCTCCTCAGATATACCCTATCTCAGGCACCATGCTGTTCTCAAATGTCCCAGTTTACCCCCTTTCTTCCAGGTTATAGGTTGGAAAAGACCGAGATTGACTAAATGAGTCCTGGGGTGTGAGAGGTATCCCCTCAGGAAGACTTGCCCTCCATAATGATTTAAGATCCTGGGCTTAGGGGTACGAATGCCTAGGTTTGAATGTGAATTTCTGCTCTTTCACCTCTTTGTGTGTGTGTGTGTGTATGTGTGTGTGACCTTAAGCATATTACTCAACTTCTCTAAGTCTCATCTGTAAGGCAAGAATAATATTAATAGTAGTAATTATAATAGGTAACATTTATTTGCTTGTTGTGTTCCAGGCAGTGTTCTAAGTGCTTTACCTACATTGGCTCCTTGAACCCCATGAGGAAGGTAATATAATTGTCTTTGGCTTACAGATGTGGACACTGAGGCAGGAGTGGTTAAGGAGTGTGCCCCAGGCCACAAGCTAGTAAGAGTGAGTCAGGATTATTCACTGGGCTGAGCCTCTGCTCCTGCAAGCTAAGTGGAAGTAAGCATAACCAGGCTTACTTACAAATCCAGGCTTTGGGACAGGGGAATTTTCCCTTTAGGATTTTGATTAACCCAAAGTAAACATTTTGAAGTCCACATTTTCAGGCCCAGAGAGATTGTTGGTACAGATAATTATCCCTACTCCACTCAACCTCCAGACCAGCCCTGTACCTTAAAGGCAGGTTTGGGCTTTGCGTCTCCTAAATGTCAACTCATTGGCTGGACAGACTTTGCATTTCAAGATTCTTTACAGCCCCCAGAGCATTGAAAAGTTTATCCTCAGTGTTGAGAGAGTTTTAAAGTCCACTCTGCATGATGGATGAACCCTTGTGTGAGAGCCCTGACTCCCAAGCCCTTCCTCTCCCAATCTGTGTAAAGTGTGGCCTGCCCATGGCAATTCTCCTTTAAGCTGCAAATATTCTTGGTTGGAGAAAACTTTGAGACATCAACTCTTCAGGTGCCTTAATTTGTCAGATCACTGTCCTCTCTGTTGTGAGGAGCCAGTCGCTGTACCCAGGTAGAAGAGAAGTTGGAATTAGGTGTTGACTATCTGAGTTTGCTTTGTGCTGGCCACCCCTGGCTGGCCTGGACCACAGACTCCATCTGGAAAACTGCCCTGGGTTGTGGCATAGGATGATATTTCTTTTTCAGTCATGGAAAAGACTAAGGGGGCCCTCTTATATTTTTGACTAGCTGGATTCTGGGCTGGGGATCTTGCATTTGTTGTTTTCCACACTCGCTGCTGCCTCGTTGCTCACTTGTGGACCTCCTAGAGATGAATAATTTAGCTGGCATAGGGATAAAAGTCCCAATACTCTCATCTCACTTCATTTCAGATTCACATTTAGCTACTAGAGGTAGAAGGGGACTGGGAGAGTGACTGAGAGAGACCATAACCCGTGATATGTCACAGCTTTAAGGCCTCTCTCATGAAGGAAACTTGCCAGTCTCAGGCATGAAATGGCCCAAATCCCAACCGTGGGAAGCACGTTCCAATAGGACTCCTGGAAAACGATTCAGCCACACTCACTCCTAATCCGATTTAATGATCCTATTTTGATAGTATTACGTATTTATTTGCTGGTTAGGAGAAAAACCACCCCCTCACAAGGTCTCCCTGCAGGTGCTCTAAAAACAGGGCTACTGGAGGAGCCCTCTTCTTGCTCCATGCCAGGGGCTTAGGGCTTTAATGTGAGAATGTGGCCTTCAGACAGGCTGGGATGTTTGAAAGGGCAGGGACAGGGAGTGGGGTGGCAGTGCTAAAAGTTCTAAACAAGCCAGCTGGGGCGGGAGCATGGTCGTGAGGGAACATTATCTGGTGTGATTCTTTGTTTTCACGGCATCACCTCCTATTCCTCAGCCCAACAGAATCACCAAGCTGTAAACGGCACACCTTACAAATCAGGGTTCCCTGACGTGGCTGGAGCGTTCATTACCAGCCGTAAAGGCACGCCAGCAAGAGAGGTTGCTGTTCTGTAGCCCAATTTTCCATCGCAATAACCCAATTAACTGGTGTGTGTGTTTGTTTTACAAAGCTCCAAGCTACAATAAACCATACAGATACGTGGGCTGCAGAAAGCTCTGTAATTAGGACAAGGTGTACAAATTAAACTACTCTTTTTAAACTTCAAACCAGCTAACTTCTGACATACTGTACTGCTGGGGCTTCTGGGACTGAACCCAATTAACATCTTAGTATTTTATAAGCATCGTTTTAATTGCATTTGTATGCAATCTTCTCTCCAAGTGCCTTTCAAGGTGCTAGTCCTTGGTTCTGCTTTTATTACTTTGGTGATTTAAATCTTCTCTCTCGGAGGTTCCCGTTAATAATGACTACTGCTACTTCAAATGCTGGTCCAACATAAAACTCGTCTCTCAAAAGAATTATGCATTAAAACAGTTACATTTAACTTTATTATTACATTTTTAATTTTTTTCTCTGTTTGAACATTATGCCTTGAAACATTTTATCAACCTGTCAGCCCTCATAATGGCTAGAAAAGAGATTCTTTTTGGAAGCTAGGATGATGGCTTTTTCCCCACCTCTTCTCCTTACCTTTAGTCTGGATTAAAGGTCTTTGGTGCCATTGGATGGTGTGATGGCGAGGGGGTATTTAAACAAGTAAATTTGGGGTCTTTAAATTTCCTAGAGGGTTTTGGAGCATCTTAGTCTATTCTGGGGCTAGGAGTAGGATAAGGCAAGTGAGACATTTTATTTCTGGGTGAAATTTAAGTAGGCACCAAAAAAATGCAGGGATCAAGATGAATAATATTTTAATGCAATATTAAGAAATAAAATCAGTGAAATATAACTTGCAGACCAGCTGGCCTGTTTTTGTAAATGAATCTTTGTGGGTCCAGGGCTGAGGTGAGTGAGACGACATTGTACAACTATAGACTGGGTTTCTGTTTTTATTTAAAATTCTGGTATTTTGTTCACTGTGGATTTTTTTTTTTTTTTGGCCTTCATTTCTAATTTTTTTAAAAAAATGCATTAAACTACTCATTTTGGTTCCCGAGTTTTTGGTATCCTCTTAAATTTTGCACCTGGGTAAGTGTCTCATTTGCCTCCCCTGGTTTAGACCCTCCTATAAATCTAAGGGCAGGGAAGACTTTTAAAGGGATTTAAACATATGAAGAAATCCTGAAGGCAAGTTTTCATGCAGTGAGTCAAAAATGTAGGGAAAAACTCAGCTCTGTGTGTGTTTCTTGCTGGAAACGGTGTCCACAGACCTCACTTTCTGCTTAGAAGCCCTCAAAGAAGTGACCACGCCTGAGTTTATGAGAACAGCTGAATGGCGAACTCTCTTTCATAACCCCAGCCTGCAAAAGCAGAGCGTTTCCATAATTTTCCTTTGGTGCTTCTTATTTCAAGAAGGAGTTAGGAAAAATGAGTACTAATGTTGTGTTCAATTAGGATTTCTGTTATCTGGATAAAAATATACAGTCTTGAGCAGGCAGTGAGATCCTCCTGGAATATTTTAAACCTTTTTGCTTGATTGAGTGTCTTGTCAAACAAAACTGGCAACCTCTCTCCCAGAGCTGCCTGAATCTATGCAGATATGATTTCTATCATGCCTTTATTATGTGTAGTCTGTAATAAGGATGAGCACATATAAATCATCTCTGGATGGCAGTTAGGATGCAATACTCAAAGGAGAAAGACATTTCTGCTTTCAAATGTCTAGTGATTTCAGATATTATATAGCAAGTCTCCCCCGAACTGCACAATCTTCAATTCTACTCAAGCTCTTCTGTGGAAGAATGAGACTTTCATATCTTTCTTTGCAAGAATCACTAGTGAGATAAGAATTGTGTCACTAAGACCAGAGCACTGTATCTTCTTGGCTAGTCTGATATCAAAGTTGCATTTGAAAAGATGATCCTTCTGTAATTTGATTCAAGAGGCTGGTCTTGAGAGATGGTGGGGAGACCTCCGATTTTGGGTCTGCTTTGTTCTACTAGGAAATACAGAAGATGTGGAGAGGTACAAAATTCTTTAGCAAGGACAAAGTACACTTCTGGTGACATTTCAAAGGGTTGTTCTTTCCCCTGCATCAGGAACTGAGTCATAAGTATCTCAGGCTCCTCTCCATGACACAAAGGGAAATTTGGTAAAAACACAAAGCAAAACAAAACAAAACAAAAACTGTACTGCAAATCCAAAGGGAAAGCCTCCAGACCTGGCTACTAATATTGTTGAATGCTTATCATATTCCAATAAGCATCTTCTTGTACTATTTCATTTAGTCTTCAGTAGACTACAACAATGTAAGTACTATTAAAATACCCATTGTACAGATAAGGGAAGGTAGACAAGTTAAGTAATAAGCGTATGGTTGCAGGATTAGTAGTAGGTGATGGGCCAGGATTCAAATCCAGGTACATTGGTGCCTGATCTAACTTTTCATTCACTTTATTTTCATGTGCTGTGTGGTCTTGGGACCCTTTACCCCTCAGATCTTGGGAGAGCCAAAACAAGAGTGAAATAGCTGGCTTGGAAATTGAAGCAAGTGGGAGATCAGAGGCTCTCAAGAGCCCTGATCTCAAGGTCAGCCTCTGTTAAAAGGCAGTCCATAGGAATTCTTCAGTTGGGTTGTGGTGTGTGTGTGAATGGATTGAGGGTGGCAGTGGGGAGTCGAGTAAATCCCAGACCTATTGTGAAGTAACAGTTATCTTTAGGCTCTCCAATTCTCTGGTCTGGGGTTGTCTTTCCCTTTCAGTGCCTTCCCTTCCTCTCTCTAGGAGCCTTGGATTTGACTGCTGTAGGCCCACCAGATCAGCGCTCAGCCTTTCTCATGATGCAGCACACATAGAAAATGACAAATGAGAACTTCGTATGAGGGACTAGGCTGTCTTTGTATCTGCTGCCCAGCTGCCTGGAGACTGAGAGGAATTAGGATATGCACTCCTATATCAGAGTTGAGGGAATCTGTGTATCAGACCAGGAGTGCCAGGAGGTCTGGAGCCATGTATCTTTATGCCTATCACCGCTGTAGACTAGATACGTCACTAGATCCACTCCTGGTACAAAGGGGGAAATTGTGATAAAATAATTCCCACCAAGTTGCTAGAGATTTAACTAATCAATATACATATGTCAGGCTGCCCTTCATTTTGGGAACATTAACTCTTGCAAAAGGGAGATTTTTGGGGGCAAGGGACTTTTCCCAGCACCTGTCATCATGTGAGTGGCTTCTCTGCCCTGCAGTGAGAGGTGAGAGGTGAGAGGTGAGAGGTGAGGACTAGCATGCCTCTTATCTTATCGGTAAGATAAGGAAGGAGGCTTGGGGAGAGAGCAAAGAACAGAGAGAAGACAAAAAGACAGGAAGAGAGGAGCATTTCATGGCTGGAGTCTTTTTTAATGGGACTATGGGGCAGTGGTTGTCTGAACACAAACCCAGGAAGTAACTGTGACGTGCACTATTTTCTACCTTATCTTCAGGCAGCTCCGGCCAGATAAGGGGTGTCACTGTAATTTCTCACTCTTGGCTGCTGTGGCTGTGCAGCTGTCCAACCCCCAGCCCTCAATGTCTGTGTAGAGCTTCCCTGGGCTTTCTCAGAAATCCAAGTGGTTGGCATAAGGATTCAGACCTTGTCTATTGAGCTACTGAGAGCTGAAATCCCAGCTGGTAAAATGCATGGCTCTCCACAGCTTGATGGAAGAAGCATTGCCCTGTCAGGGTCCCAAGATCTCATTCTTCATTATAAACTGGAGATACTAATTTCTTCCCAGACTACTTTCCAGAATTGTCAAAGATGATCCAATCTCCATAAAAGGCTTTGAACACTGTAAAGTCTATACAGCTGTAAGGTATTACTATGATTTGCAGTGGCAACATAATTTCAGATTAGGAAGGGAGGCCTGTATCAAGGTCAGCTGACATACCCCTTTATCTTAATGCAAGGTAATTTGCCCTTAAGCAATTTGATACTAAGGGTTGCAAATCCTACTCTGGAGCTCTCTAGGGGTGGGCTTTCCATGGCCTCATTCACTCTTGCATTTGGGAAGTCCTTCTTCACACTTAATCTAAAATTTTCCTGTTGCAGTGGGAGCTCTTACCTTTCTTTACTTCTGATACAGACAGAAGAAAGAGAGTCTAAATCATCCACAGAGACATGTACCTTTGTGTACTTAAAGATCATGTGGAGTGCCTCTCACAGATTTCTTTTCCTTCCAGTAGGGGACCCTGATCTGAGAGGTCTTTTGACTCATTTCCCAATCTTATTTTCTTTCCTTCAGTCATTTGTACTGTTCTTTGTGGAAGCTGAGGTTCCAGTCCTTCAACTTCTGTCGTGTCTGGTGGCCAAAGAATGAGGACATGCTTAGCCTACTTTTGGCAGAGAGGAGGTGTGGTTGAGAAGTTGCTGTGGCCAGCAGTTGGAAATAGAGGAGGGGTGGGCCATTTTGGTCCACTGTGTTGCTGATTGTTGACTTAAGAGAATCCTAGTGGCAGCCCCCGGCCAGATTTACCCCAGCCTCTGGCAGCTGGAAGCCTGTGGCAGGTGATAGTTGCTGAGCAGATTAACTTTGCTAGCTTGATGCAGAAAAACTCTGGGGCATGGCCCAGATAGACTAAACTCAGTGTATGCTGACGTCTGCATATGGAAGACATTTAATATGTGATTCAGTAATTGCTCAGATAGCAGCCTGAGGTCAGCAAAAGAATTCTAGAGAAACAGAATTCGAAGCTAGTTCCAGCCTTTGACAAACACTGTGACTTGGGCAAGTCACTTGGCCTCTCTGAGCCTTGACTTCCTGATCTGTAAAATGAAGGCAATATCTATTTCACTGGATGATGTGCAAAGACTAGATGAGGTCACATGTGTGAAAATGTGGAGGACAGTTTAATTTGCAAATTATATAAAGGACTGTTATTATTTTTATTAACATTCTCATTCACCTCACTAAACAAACTTGGCTATCTCCTTAGACAGAAAGGAAGGGAAACATAAATTTGTGGCCAAAAAGTCATTGTGTCAGCTTAGATTTCCCATTCAGCACCTAGAACTCCCACCAAGTGGGGGCATTGCCTTTCCATGGTGGAGACTCTGGAGCTTGGCAAAATTTCCTTGTCTGTCTGGGCCTGGAAGGGCCAAGGCTGGTTGAGGTGCCCAAGCCCGAGGGGGACTGAGCATTGATTTACCAGCTGGCCTTTTGAATGTTATGTCAGGATGGTTGAGGGTCCACTGTCTTGGAAACTCTCCTGAGGCCACAGAAATGGCTCTGACACTGACCCTGCACTCGAGGACTTTCCAGGGTTCAATCATTTCTTCATTCAACAGGCATTTATTATGCTACTATGTCTCAAGCATTGTGTTAATTTTTGGGATACCATTGTAAATAAGACAGATACTGTCTCTGCTCTAGTGGAAGCCACGTACTAAATTGCTGTGGATGGACTTTAGGGCATCCATGAACTTCCTGAAATTGGATACAAAATTACATGTATCTGTGCACTCTTTTTTCCCTTGGGGAAATATTTGTATCTTTGATAGGATTTTCAAAGGGGCCCAGGACTCCCAAAAGGGTTAAGAACCATAGTCTGGTGGGAAAGATAAGCTATTCACATGAAGCAGTAACTACAAGGCAGGAAGTGTCTTGTTGTAGAGAATATACTGTGGGAGTACACTGTATACAAAAGAGGGAATGATTCCTGTCAGCTGGGCTGTTTTGGGGAAGGCTGAGTGGAAAAGGATGTATCTGACTTGATCCTTAAAATATGGGAGAGTGAAGTTTATTGCCTCTTCATTGAATAACTCCAGGAGAAACCATTTACATCATACTTTATTTGAATAGTGCCCCTTGGAGTTGAGCAGTGTACAGCCTGAGTAGCCATATATGACGACCCTGATTTGATTGGAGGAGAGAAACCATCCTTGTGTTGGTGAGTTATGACTCTCTTGAGCAAGTTATTCCAATTACTCCTTTGTCATATCTTGCCAACAGAATAGAAAGACTAATAGGAGAAACACCAAAGAAGAACTCTGTAATATCACTGCTTGTGGAGCAACCTCAGTATGTAAATAGAATCAATTTTCTTATTTTTCCATGTAATTGCTTGAAATCCTCACATGACTTATTAAAGGAAACCCAGAGTCTCCCACCACCCCTTAACTTATCCCAAATCCCAGGGCTAACTTACTTAGCCCGAAGGGTGGTTAGTCTTTGTTGGATACTTACTGAGGAGGGTATTGGAGTATGGTCAGTCTTCTACTGATGTGGTTTCTCACTGGCCCATGGTGTGACTGGTAAAGCATAATTCTGCACCATTCTTGGGGGGAGGCTTCAACTCAAGTCTGGTCATGGTTGCACTGGGAACTTAGGCTCTCTTAGCTTGTCCTCACTTGCTCCAATGTCAGAGTTGTCAATAGTATCATTGGTTAGGGGCTGACTTCAAAGTCTACCTTTTCATCAGCCTAGAACAATGATCTCACTTTCTTTTCACTGACCCCCTCCCCTGGGGTGGGACCGCTTCTTTCTTAAACCCTCAAAAGGCAGAAAGCTTATTACATCCCTATGTGAGAACAGTTGAGTACTCTCACAACACCTCCCTTTTAAAGAAAGTTCCCTTCAGGGATTTATATTGTAACACAGCTGGTAAGAAAGAAAAATAACTTAGCTGGAGCTCAGTCTCTGGTAGGCAGTCGTCTGATGGGCTCCCTCTCTACAAACAGGCTTCATAGACAAGGTTGTGCAAAGTTTAGAGTATGACTTTGGATTTGGATGCTGTATCAGATCTGTGACCTTGGGCAATTTATTTAATCCTCTCTGAACTTTAGTTTCTTCCTCTGAAATCTTTATATATACTCAGAGGGTTGTTATGCAGATTAAATAAGATGACGCATATAAAGCACTTAACATTAACTTGCCTCAGAGGTAGTACTCAATAAATACTCAGTAAATAAATTTACTACTCAGAAGTAGTAGTAAGAGATGAGGAAGAAGAGGAAAAAGAGGAGGAAAAAGAAAGAAAATTGGACAACTGGCTAGAATGCTTAGGGGGTAGCAGGTAGACAGCCAGCACCCTACTCTGCTCTTACTTTATGTACAAGCAGCTATCTCCCCATTCCTTCTTTTCCTCAAGAGTAGAAAAGAATTGTAACCAGGGTTCTCTCCCAGTTCTGGACCATCATGGATGCCATTTTTGCCTTGGGAGCTTTTACCTCCTGGTTTTCTCAGTGGGTAACATTCCTTTGACACCCCAACCTGACCTTTTCATCTGTGAAGCTTCAGTTATCCCTGCCCCTGGGCAGCCCAATGCATCCTCCACATTCTCCCCAGTAGGTCTGCCCTGGGAACCCCAGCCAGTCTCCCAGTCAGCTTCTCACAGCGGATCCTTCCTGCTTATGGCATGGAGGCATTGGTAGTCTTGGTTCCCTTAGCTCTGTTCTGCCAAGCATCATTGTAGGGATTAAGGGAGCTCTTTCCAGGAGCCTTGGGCCCTCCAGTGGGGTGTCTTGTGGGACTGGGGCCTATGGCCAAGGGATGATCCCAGTGACATAGCGATAGGAATCAGACATGTATTCTATGCTCTGGTTGCTGCTTCCTGCCCACCGCACCCCCCCCACCCCCCCGCCGACTCCTGCCAGTCCAGGCAGTGACCCAGGGTGTGTTTCAACAAAACTTGGCATTTGGCTATTGAGCTCTTCTTGGCACCCACTGGTCAAAGAAGAGTGATGTGCTATGGCTATGATCTCCCTGGTAAAGGACAGAGGGACCCAGAATTCTCTGTGCTTCTTTAGGGGTTAGCAAGCCACTAGACTCCAGAAAGGCACTGTTTTGCACCCTGAATCCAGTTGTGGACATGTGGCATTACTTGGTGCTGCCATTTCTCACGGTGTCTAGCCAGATCCCGTGATAATTAGAAAATAGTTACAGCATGTTAAGAGGTGGAGAGAAGGAGCACTCTCCCTTGCCCTCACTTACACATCGACATTAGTTCTGTCACCTGGAGCAAGTCACTTCCCTTGTCTACAGGTTTTCTAATCTGTAAAGTGGCGATGGTAATGGTGATTGTGCTAAGATGATTGACACAGTGCCTGGCATGTAGTAAGTGATTAGCAAACACTTGTTACTTATTATTTGCTTGGATAGCTCTTTTAATTCCCCAAATCTTTCATATACCTCTTACTTAAAGTTTCAAGCCTGGTAGAACCTCTCGGTGGGAAATCAATCTCATTTGACTGTTGAAGAGGCATAGAGAAGTAAGGTGGCCTGACTGAGATAACACAGCAAGCCAGGATCAGGTCAGATCTCCTGACTTCAGGGGTGCTCCCTTCTGGACCCAAGAGAATAAATCCAGGGACTTGACCATCTCTAGGAACAGCCCAAATGCAAAAATTTCCACAAGAGGTTTTGTTCCTCTGGCATATGTTGATGCTTTGGTGAGAGCTTGCAGTAAAATCTTATTCCTTCCTCAAAATCCTGCTCAAATATTATTGACTATGTAAAGGGAAGTTTCCAGCTCCCCAGGCTGAGTTAATCCTTCTTGCCTTGTATTTTGGACAAATATCTTGTGAGACACTTGATGTTATACTAGAACTGAATTATGATTGACTACAAATTTTGTAAAATAAAAAACAATGTTTTATGCATATATGTATCCTAATCAGTTCAGAATAGGTATTCCCTAAATATCTATTGAATTAATTATACTGATAATGGTGCCAGTAACTATGGCCCCATTTAATCTTACAGCAACCCTATGACAACTATAATTATTCCCATTTTTTAGACAGGGATACTGAGGTCTAGGGAATAAAAGAAATTAAGTAACTTTCTGAGGTCACACAGCTAGAAAGTGGCAGGATCGTGATTTGAATCAAGATCTTATTATCTTCAGCATTGAGCTCTTAGCCAGTTTCAGGTCCTCATACCAATTCACATAGAACTTTTTCTTCCAGGTGATAAATACCTATTTCAGAAGTTGTCCAGGCTTGCCTGCCAAGAGGGATAAGTAAGAGGGAGCTGGGGAGTTGTGAGCTGAATGGAACAGAAGAGCCTGAAAAAGACTCCTTTTTCTCTGTATGAAGAGGCAAATGTCTTCAACTCCTCCAAAGTGCCTCTCCCTGAGCAGCCTCATGGCTCAGCCACATATCAGGTTGTAGCATGTTGGAAAGCCTTTGCAAAATAGTATCTATTCTCTTGTAGTTGACCTTTTCCAAGGCCCATGAGCCAGCCAGCTGACCTTTGCATGCCCCCTCACCTGCAGTGGCTGAGGGATCACTCTTCAGCAAACATTCCTTGCCTGTTGCTGCATCAAGTAAATGGAAGTTTCCAGTGTTTCGTCAGGACTAGGAGTTAGGTCTCCAGAAAGGAGATTCTACAGGGAGAAATACCAGTGATAAGTTCAGTGAGACTGGAACTATGGTTGGGTAGCTAGAGCTTCTGGGTCAGGAAGTGACAAAGAAGGCGCCTGTGCAGAAAGCCCTTGGATTAAGTCACATAATTGTGTCTGGACATCAGGATCATCATGGCATGTCTCTTAACCCAACTTTCTAGTTAAGTTCAAGGAAGAAACCCATGGCACCTGCCCAACGCTCTCATCATAGAGTCTTTGGACTGGAAGGGACTTTAGAGATTATCTAGTCTAGCATATATGTAATATTCATCTTCCCACTCCCCAGTCCTGTGCCCACAGCAACGGCAGACATCACTAACTGGTGGCAGTATTCTTTCTGGAAAGGCCTAGATACAGCCTCAGAATCCTTTAATACTTAGTGGTCTGTGCAATCATGGAGTTGGCCATAGATGCCAACCAAGACCTTTAATTTTTAGCTTAGTTCTCTCTACATGGTGCCTTCTTGGGTTTGTGGGAATAGGGGACTTGGGGAATCCTTGGGAAATATAGAAGTTTGAATATTTATTGGATGTCACTAGGGGTAACATGAGGTCTTGGAAAAGACACTAGATCAAAGATACGAAGTCAGCACCTAGCTCTAATGTTGTCACAAAGGAGTTGAGTGACTTAGGCAAGGCATAACCTCCCTGGATCATTTGCCCCACCTCTAAAATGAAGGGCTTGAGAGGAGTGCATGATTGCCATGGACCTTCTTTCAGTGGTGTGGCTATGTTGAGATATGGCATGTCCTTGCTCCTAGAGGGCAGTGTCTATATGCATGTGGACATTCACACTTCTATTCCCCACTCCCATGCCTGTAGCTTACATTAGCAATGTGGAACCTGTGTAGACTTGGTTTTAGAGTCCTTTTCAGCCTTTTTGGCAAGGGGTGTCCAGGCAGCCACTACCAGTTGATCAAGGTTTGCAAGGAAAATAAAAACCATTTGCCTCTGTTATGAGCTGAATTGTGTATTCCTCAAAATTTCGTGTTGAAGTTTGAATCCCTTAGTACTGCAGAATGGGGCTGTATTTGGAGACAGGGCCTTTACAGAGGTAGTTAAATTAAGATGAGGTCAATAGGACGGGCCCTAATTCAATATGATTGGTGTCCTTATAAGAAGACAAAACTTGGACAGAACAATGTACAAGGGAAGACGATGTGAAGACACAGGAGAAGATGGTCATCTGCAAACCAAGGAGAGACACCTAGAACAGATCCCTCCCTCATGGCCTTCAGAAGAAAGTCACCCAGCTGACACCTTGATCTTGGACTTCTACCCTTCAGAACTATAAGAAAATTAAACTCTGCTGTTAAAGTCATCCACTGAAGGATATTTTGTTGTGGTAGCCCTAGCAGAATCATACACCATCCTTGCCTACACGGAATCTGGCAGGCGAGAAGCAAACAAAAATACAAAATAACCAGACCAGTTTACTTTTGTACCCATTTGCTTTGTAGAAGCCTGCCCTTGAAGACCTGCTGAGTTTTGGATTTTACTGTTAAGGAGCTAGGAAAGGAGAATGTGGAGAGCTATTCCCCTATTCTATGGGCTTGGGTAAGTCCTTGAATTTCTTGGGACCTCATACTCCTCATCTGTAGAGGGAGACATTTAGATTGAAGCAGATGTTTTCAAACTTCTTCACAAGCATCAAAATTCTTTATTCAAATAAAATTTAGGCAGACATCGAATAAGTAAAACCTAGATAAAAATAAAGCTGCTCTGATAGAGGTAGAAGTGTGTGTGTGTGTGGGGGGGGGGGGTGGGTATCTTAAGCCTGTCTTCTCTTCTCTATTCCATAGACCCTTAGCACAGCCAGAAATACAAAGTCCTTATCCCGAGTCAGACGTCCTGCAAATCTGAGAGTCTAACATCTGAGTCCATTGGACTGTTGGACACTTGAGGGAGGAACTGTCTCTTAATTAACTTAGCATAGTGCCAGGTATACAGCAGGCACTGAATACATGTGAAAGGAGGGGAGGAAGGCAGGAGGAAGAAACAATTGGAAAAAAAGGAAAGAATAGCAAATGTTGCCACAGAATTCCAGAGGTGGCCTGAGCAGTTCTGCAGATATATCTTTAAGACGTTCCAATTTGTTTGCTTTGGAGAAGTCACCTGCAGTTCCCCAGCATCAGGCAGAGCCTGTTGGTTCACCTAGAACTTCCTTGCCTTTTCTAGGAACGAAGGCCACACACTGAAACTAAATCAGGTACTGGAGAAATAGGCATGCTTGGAAATGGACTAAAAGCTCCAACAAAGCCAAAGGTTAAACTGTTGTTTCAGATCGTTGGGGTTTGACTGGCTGAGAGTTAGAAAGAGAAGCTGGAAGCCTGGGATAGGTGATTTTCTTCTCAGCTCCTAGCTAAGGGTTTGGCATTTCACCTGCTAGATGGCGCTGTCCTCTAAGGAAAGACACTAGCTCTGCTCCACCGGGGACTCAGTCCAGGAAACAGGAACAACTGAAGTTGAAAAGAATTGATGGGGAAGAGGTAGAAGGGATGGAATAGGGTTCTTTCCCTGGGGCAGCAACATCTCCTTTTGTGGTGGTTCTGGTTTCCTTTATAGTTTTTATTTTGCAGTATGGGTGTTTCACACACTTCATCTGAAAAGTCACAGGGTCTTTTGCTCCTAATAAAAGTGAATAAGAAGTGAAGTGTGTGTGTGTGTGTGTGTGTGTGTGTGTGTGTGTGTGTGTAGGGATGGTCACTGGGGTTCTACCCTAAGGCTGCAGCTTAAAAATGATGTGTCCTGGCTCTGGTATTTGACCTTGATTTAAAGGAGATCAGTTGGGGGAAAAATAGTCCTTTCTCCATTCTGCTAGCTGAGCTGTATCCCTCAGATTCCGGGTACTTTCTTTATACTGAACCCTTAAAGTTCAGCTCCAATCTGTGTGTAAGGGGTGGGAACTGCATGTAGGGACTGAGACTCCCTTTCTCTGGGCAATGTTAGCTGGCTCCATCCGGGTCTGCCTGTGAAATCAGGGCTGCAGCCTGCAACTACTCCCACTCTATCAGCGGCCAGAAGGAAGGAAAACAAAGATAAGGGGGGGGGGGGGAGTATGGAAACCAGGAGGGGACCCAAGAGGAGGGAGGGGAGGGCTGAGGAAAGACAGGAGACAAGGGAACAAAGACCAGAGGTGAAGGGTGAAGAGGGTGGGGAAGGGCAAGAGAGACACGAGGGACCAGGTGTCCAGAAAGAAAGGGAAGGGCCATGCAGAGGAGCTGCAGTGGAGGAGAGAGAGTGGACCAAGCAGGGAAAGGGGAAGACGAAGAACCTGGAGTGGAGCTTTCAAGTCTGTGCTAAAGCCGGGAATCTGCACAGGCAGGGGAAGGACGCTCTGCCAGGCAAACAGGAAAACAGAAGGAGAGGAAGTCTAGTAATTAGAGAAAACCTGACCAAGGGCCTGAAAGGAAGGGAAAACCACTGCAATGGGGACATTGCAGGAAAGCAAGGAGTGAGACAGTGGTGAGGAAGCTTTGAAGCAGGAGGGTGAAGCAAGGGAGGCAGAGAGCAGAGCAGCGAGGAGGTGGAAGAAGCAAAGCAACACAAGTGAGAGTGAGGGAACAGGGAAGGAACCATTAAAAGAATGCTTACCTTATAGTCATAAAAACAGGAATGTGTGTGTTTTGGCCTGTGGCCATAGTCCAGGAAACACAGTGTGGCTTTTAGGCAAATTGTGGAGTGGTTGGTCCACACATTGGTAGCTTGCCCTGGTCTGCTGCTTTGAAATGCAGCTGCTCTGAGCTGCCCACTTGTTGGCAGGCAGACTGCTACTAGGGACATCAGATGGAACCTGCTGTCTGTACCCAGGGTCATTCCTGCTCGATTTATGGTGCTCTAAGTTCAGAGGCACCGGCTTCTCTTCCAGGGCACTTGCTTCCCTTTGGGGGGCAAGAGCTGAGATGTGTATCATGTGGGTGACTTGCTTGCTGTCTCCTGAATCAAGGGTTCCTTTGAGGATGTTTCTTGGTGGGACTGGCCGTGGGAGGGCAGAGGGGGAGACATGTTAAAGGCAGTGAAAGATGGATGTTAAGGAAAGGGCCCCTGGAGTCTGACAGCCATAATTCGGTTCCTAGTTTTACCATTTGACTGTGTGAACTAGCATATATTCTTTAATGTCTCTGAGCCTCATCTGTAAAACTGAGCTTATAATCACACCTGTCTCACAGGGTTCTGTTGAGACCTAAATGAGATGATGCATATTGCTGGCAGAGTGGCTAGCTCGTATTAATGCTAACTAAATGTTAACTGTTCCTGTCTGTATTATTGTTAAAGACCAGATAACCCTGTGTGTATGTATGTGTGTATGTTTGGAGAATCAGCCCTTGAATGCAGAGTCATGGGCTTAGATTTGAAGGTATTTTAGCAAGGGAATGATTGCTTGTGAGGACAGATCTAACAGTGATAGGTATGCTGCTTTGGGGAGTAGGTGAGACCATTTTGGTGACCAGAGCATGCATGAGATAGTAAGGAACTGGACTAGGGATGGGGGGAGCTGGAACAAATTTAGGGGGTATTTTGAGATGCAGCCCAAACCTAAAGATATTTATGATGGACAGGTGGTGTGAAAGGAACATTTAAAGCATGACTCTAAGGTTTGTGGGCACAGGACAAGGTCAGAGGGAGCTCTCAAGCTAAGAATGACTTTTTATGTTTTTGAAAGATTGTAAAAAACAAAAATGAAAACAAAGAACACAAAGAGACAAAGAATATGGTGACAGAGACCATATGTGGTCTGCAAAGCCTAAAATATTTACTATATGGCCCTTTATAGAGTTACTCCACCTTTGGCCTGGTCTGGCCTAGGGTATCAAAAGAAGGCTCTGCCCCCAAATTGGGAAGCCTAGAGGGGTTTAGACAGTCCCCAGAAAACTAGAGCATTGAGACTAACGCAGGAATGAGGTTTGTGTGAATAATATACCAATTCAAGAGTCACATAGTGATTCCCTAAATATTTTTTGAATGTGGGTTCATAAGACAGACAGACCTGGTTGAATCCTGGCTCTTTCTTCCTACCTGTGACCATCACCAGGTTATCAACCTCTGTGTGTCTCAGTTTCCCTACTTGTGGAGTGGAGATGATAACTCTACTTACCTCCTGGAATTGTTTTTGGAAGATTAAGTGCAATAAGACATGTAAAGCATTTAAACAGCGTCCAGTGCACAACACACAAGAAATACTAGCTTTTAGAGTTTTGAGAAGATAGAGACCTGGAGATGGAAATGAACATGGCATATGGTAAGCAACAGTAAAATGGTGGATTGGTTTGGTAAATAACAGTAAACAAATATCACTTATCATTATTATCATCAATGCTATGACTCTGTTGCTATTATTGGAACTCAGGGTCTGGTTGAGGGAACCTGGTGTTCTCCTCCATAAAGCATGGGGGTTGCTAAGGTCCCTTCCAGCTCTGTCTTTTTAATTTTTTGCCTGTTTCTCCCTCCTTCCTTCCCTCAATGCGGAACATGCTTAATTCTCTTTGACGTTTCTGATAGCAGGGTAATTTCTTCCCCATCCTCTTTAAAAATCCTGATCATGTAAGAACTGATTCTGTTTTTCCCTTCACCATTCCCAGTGATCTCTCTTCCTTTTGTAGCCCCTCCCCCTCCAGGCACTTCCAACAAAAGAGTCAGGTCATTTTTCATGTGGTATCAGTGGAGCGTCAGCCTCCGAAGCATTTGTCCTTGTTTCTCTGAGTGTCGGAAGTTCTCTGTCTTCCCACTAGGACTTTCTGAGAGCATGGAGTGGCTCCCAGAATTTCTAATCCTTCCTGCTGCAACTGACCCTCTTCCCACACTTTGAGAAAAAAACGATTGGGGAAGAAAAAAAGGCCAGCAGAAGAGGGAGGTATGCAGCCCTGGCCCACTCAGCCACACAGGGTCTGTGCTGGTGAACAGGCTGCACCCTGCCCGTTACTCATGGCTGCCTTGAGAGGTTGGTCGGGGGAGAAAGATTAGGGTCATCAAGATAAGGCAGAGAATATTCAAACTGGAAGCAAAGAGGGGCTGTTTTTCCAATAGTAAGCAATCAGGGAACAGGAGGATGTAATTTGCAGATTAGGAAAGTGAACAAAGAACATAAAATTAACTTTATAGCAAAGAGGAGCACAGTCTGTTTGAAGAAATAAACCTCCATAAAGCATTATTGTTGATAAAATCAGACTGTTGATTTAAACTAAGTAGGAAATATGACCAAATCAGGGAGACGATGGGGGCTCAGTGGAAGCTGAAGTTGAAACTTCAGGCAGGGATGGAAGGCTGGGGTGGAAGACTAGGGTGGCCCGCAGAAGCCTACTGGGGCATCTCCGCCCTGGGGGAGAGATTTAGGACCAAAGCAAGGATGCCTGTGCTCAGGGCATAGATAGGAGGGATGTGCCTTAACAGGATGGCCAAGCCGCCTTCACTTAGGGATTGTCTTTATTTGAAAAGTGGCATTGATTTCCAAGAACTCATAAATAGCAAACATGCTCCTGCACACATGCATTCCCTTCCTCCCCCTTCTGTTTTTAATTCTCAAAGACCCACAAAAACTCATCTGAAACACCAGCAACTCTCTGCTTGAACGCCAGTAGTGATCTTTGTACCAAAGCAGAAAAGTCCCAACACAATGCCTTTGATCCTGAGGTGATTGGAACAGAGTTTCTGTCTGCCCCCTTTTATCATACACAAGTTGGCCAGACTAGGATAACACTCATGCAGTGGGTAGTGAGAAATTCAGCTCTGTGCTGTGGCTGCACTTTATTTCCCTGTGCCATGCCTTCGTGGCTCCACATTGACTGGCATGAGAGACTTATTGTTTTTTTGCTGTCTTTGACCTGTGGAGGCAGGACTCTTCCCAAGGACTGAGGTCCAGAGAAGCATCCCTGTGTAGTAGTGCACTCAGAAGTCTTCATTTGCCTCTCCCAGTCCAATCTTCTTCCTTTCCTATCCTGCTCTGAGCCCTGGAAGCTGCCTTGGAAACCCCTCACCTTCTGGCATTTGGTAGAATGCCAGTACAGCTTATGGGAGGCACCACTAGGACACAAGTAGACTAGAGAAAGAGGGAGAACAGAGTACTATGGCCTAGATTCCCTCCCTGCCAGCCTGCAGGCTGGCAGTGCCTTTCTTTACCAAAATTCAGAGTGAGTTAAGGGCCCTGGCCTTGTCCCTTCAGGCACAGGGGTGTTCATAGCCCCCTTTATAGCTCCTACACTTGTATTTCTTCACCATCCTTATTTGGCTTCCCTTAAATGTGCCCTTGCATAACAGTCCCTTCATTAAGCTCCCCACTAATGCTCCCATTTGAGTGTGCCATTCTTGTAGGACCTCGAAGGATACAAATAATGAGAGCTCCTATTTGGAAATCAGAAGGTGTGGGCTACAGCTGAGAACCTCTTACAAGTTGACCATGTGAATTGGGCAAGTTGCTTGTCCTTTCTGGCCTTGGTTTCTTCATTTGTGAAATGGGGATGATGGTGAGGTCATCTTTCAGTTAAAACAGGCTATAATTCTGTTTCCACTAGGGGTGTAGTGGGCAGGGCTCTGGAGGAAAATAAACATTAGTTTCAATCCTGGTTTTTATACTTTCTAAGTGTGTGGCCTTGGCCAAGTCTCTCAATCTCTTTAAATCTGGGTTTGCATCTTCAGTAAAACATGGAAGGTAACTCTTTCCTTGCAAGTTGAGGTGGTGCTTGCTTTGGCAGCACATATACTAAAGTTGGAATGATACAGAGATTAGCATGGGCCCTGCACAAGCATGACACACAAGTTGAGGGGGAGGATTAAATAAAATTACATGTTTGAAAGCAGCTAGGATAGTTCTCATTACACAGGAGGTCTCCAATCCATGGTAGAACGTTTCTCTTCTTTCCTGGCTTTCTTGAAGGGAAAATGCCAAAGCACGAGGGTAAAGAAGTTTGTTGGCTCTAGAGATTTCCATTCTTTCCACCTCTAATTCTGTTTATTTATATTTGCTTACATCTTAGCTCACAGACTCCAATTCATTTATCCCTTCTAATCTGTCTGCAGATTTCTCCCTGGAGCCATTGCTTCAAAAGGAGGGTAGGTCTGTGGTTAGCTGGAGGAAGGGAACCAGAAGGATCAGGCTCCAGGTACTGTGCTACTCGGCTGACCTAGTGTTCTGACTAGGACAAGGATTTCTTTCAGCTCAGAGCTTCCTGGGACAGCTGACACATTTCAGGGACCTTACTTTTCTTCTTTATGCAGAAGTCATCCTCATAACTGAAGGATTGGGCCTCTAATTTTTCACGTAACAATTCATACCTGGATTTTAGGTCACAGGGAACTCTCATCAAACTCAATTATAGTCCTGTTCACCCCCAAACTTCCCATAAGTGATTTTGTAAAGTATATAGAGTGGGACTCTTAAAATTTTTGCTTCAAGTTTCAGTATTTAAGTGCATGAACTGCCACAGATAGGTCTAGATGTGGACAAAGCTGTGAGTGAAAGAAAGTTTATTATTAGTTTCTTCCATATATTTTCAGTGTTCTCTTCTTACATTTCAGCATCTCAGCCTCCAGGTACCCAACATCTGTAACTGCCTATAGTTCACCAGAGACCCCTTGCAGTCAAGTAGACCCCTGTAATTCTACCCCTATTGAGTATATAAACTTGTGTGTCTGCCCGTACCCACTGAATGCTCTCAAATATGTGATAACTTGATCTGTTCTTTTGCCTATCCACCCATTCATCCGCCCACCCACTTTAACAGTTAATTGACATATGCTGATTGGAGATGCACAAAATGTGGTGATAGGCTTTGTGTAATCATTTTTTTAAAATGTCAGACATAGTTTCAGAAAATATCGAGTGTATTTTCAGGCCCAAAACAAATTAAAAAGATAAAAAATTCTCTCACAATAATACTAGTGCAAGTAAGGGCTAAGTATCCAAAAGTGAGAATAGACATTGTTGAGGTTCAGAAGAAAGAGGAAGCACAACAGGGAAAGAGTAATCAGGACTGTCTTTAGAGAAGATATGAGAATAGAGCCAGACCTTAAAGGATGAGTAGAGTTTCTGTCAGTAGAAAGAAAGGGGGAAGGTACCAGGGAAGGGATGGGGGCAAGGGAAATGAGAAAGATAGGAGATAGAATTCTAAAAGTAGACCTGTTTGACTGGAGTATAGCATTTGCAAAACTAGCTGTGCTAAAATTGGAAAGGTTGGTTGAGACTGGTTTCTGGAAAAGAGGCTGGAATGTGAAACTGGGAAGCGTAAGCATTTCCTACAGGTAATAAAGAGCTCCTGAAGATTTTTCTAGCCAGGGAGAGCTATCTAGTAGAAGTCTGCAGAGTGACTTTGAATATGGAGTGTTTGCATTGTCTGTTGACTCACTGATTCACTGATTTCATGCAACAAGAGCTTAATGAGCCCTCCTAAGTGCTTAATTCAATGATCATAGCTGGACACTAGTTATTATGTCCTAGTTCCTTCAGAAATCAAAGGAGCCCTTGCTTTGGGGAGAGCTTCTTAATTCATCATGACCAAATATTTAACCCAGAGAGAAGGAATACAAATAACCACTACAGTTAATTCTTTTTAAAAAAAATATTTTTATTGTAAAATTAAACACAGACACAGAAAACCAAACCAAACCAATGTGTGGCTTAGTGAAATTATTATACAGTGAACACTGTTATAACTACCACCAAAATCAAGAAATAGAATTGCCAGCCACCCCTATTATAACCCCTTCACACGCCTCATCCCAACACAATCCCTTCCTATCTCCAGAAGTAATCACTATTGTGACTTTTATAATAATTACTTATTTGCATTTATTTATGGTTTTATCACTCAACTGGCCATCCCTAAACCCTATAGTTTAGTTTTTCCCATTTTTTAAAACTTGATATGTTTTTTAGGTCTCTTCTAATTTATGGTTTTCTCCTTCCACATCTTTCTTTTCCTTATAGTTTATCTGGTAACAGATTTGGGTCATTTAGCCTGTCAAGTTTCCTACAGTCAGATTTGCTGACTGCTCACTCATGGTACAGTTCAATGTGTTCCTCTGTCTTCTCTATTTCCTGCAAATTGGGAGCTGAATCTAGAGGCTTGTCCTGACACAAGTCTGATGCCTTTAACAAGGTTAAGGTAGTATTATGTTTTCTGTCTGGTTTACGTTGTTCTTTAATGTTAGTCCTAGCAGATCTTCAATGTCTATATCCATTAATTCACTGGGAGTTGAAAAATAGTAATATTTTAATTTTATATGTCCTTTTAATTATCACCTGGCATACTTTTATAAAGAGACACTTTCCCTCATCTACTATTTTGTAACATAGTACTATAATTCATATAGGATAGCTAGGATGAGGTTTGATTATTTCCTTTTATTTACCCCATTTTCAAGATGACAGTTGGATCATTGTTTCTTCAGAAGGTGACCAGTTATTATTTTTAAGATATATGTCATAATCTCTTGGATTTATATATATTTATATTTGATTAGTTTCAATCTATTGTAAAGCTCAAGTCTTTGGCCAGTGGAAAACTCTTCAAGGTGCTTCCTGAGATCTTCTGACATGACCCTAGTAGTTTTTGATAGCTTCCTTCTAACTGCATGTCAGGATGTTCCAAACTCATCATAAACATTTCCTGCCTAAGACCTGGAATTAGCCATTTCTCCAAGAAATCCTGGTTTAGTTCAATGGGCTGTGTCATTTGAAGATCAAATCTGAATGCTGGAGATGAGCACTGCTGTTGGGTTGACTTTGTTTTTAAACCCTTTTAGTGAAAAGAGCTGGAATAGACAAATACCCCATGAGTTTATACTGATATGTCTAATTCAGATTCATATCTATATTGTTTATTTAACATCTTCTATTATCTACATAGTTCCTTTAACTAAAAAATCCTTTGAGGCGTGGGAGATGGTAGAATTAGAATGTCCCATAATTAGCATTTGCTTTTTTCTACTTTATATATACAACATCCTCAGAATAATAATATTTGTACTATTACTGACATTATTGTTAGTGAAAGCAGATAAAATGTTTTTTGCATATGCTAATCATCTCCCCAATTTTTATAGTTGTAGTATATTTGCATTTGAATCATATACTAGACTATCTACCTTTCAACCCTCATTTAGTTTTTTATCTACAAGTAACTATATATCTGATATTCACCAGCAGTACCTGACTGAAACTTGTTCTTTAGAAGACTCCTTAGGAAGGGCTCATGGGAATAATATTCTCTGAGTCTTTACATGTTATTAGCAGCTTGTGATTTCCTGGATAAAAAATCCTTAGTTCACATTTTCTCTCCTTGAATATTTTAAATACATTACTCTAATTTCTTCTAGCAAAAAGCTTTGCTGTCAAAAAAAAATCTGAGGATAAATTAATTTGATTTCCCTTGTAAGTTATATGCTCCTTTTGCTTAAATATCTATTTTTTTCCCCTTTTCTTTTAAATACAGTTTTTTTTTCCTGGAATATGTCTTGGTTTTGGTCATTCTGGGTCAATATTCTCAGGTACAGGGTATGTTTTTTCAACATATAGTTCAAATCACTTTATTATATTAGGAAAACTTTATTGAATTACAGTTTTTGGTATTTTCTTTGTTCTCTTTTTCTCGAGATTCTTCTGTTCCTTTGCTTTCTTCTTTAGGGTTTCCTAGTAGTTGTATATTGGATCCTCTTTGCCTATCTTCCTGTTGACTCTTTTTATTTTATTTTATTTTATTTTATTTTTTTTTTTAAATTTTTTTTTTCAACGTTTTTTATTTATTTTTGGGACAGAGAGAGACAGAGCATGAACGGGGGAGGGGCAGAGTGAGAGGGAGACACAGAATCGGAAGCAGGCTCCAGGCTCCGAGCCATCAGCCCAGAGCCCGACGCGGGGCTCGAACTCACGGACCGCGAGATCGTGACCCGGCTGAAGTCGGACGCTCAACCGACTGCGCCACCCAGGCGCCCCGTGTTGACTCTTTTTAATGTAAACTCCTATTGTTTGGATTTTACCATAATTCATAAGAGGTCTGGGCAAATGTGCACCTATTCCTAACTGATTTGTGATTTGGGGATAATGACTGACCATGGTCTTTTATATTATTTTCTTCCTACTGCAGGGGCGGGAGGGGGGACACTGGAAAAACTGAGCTGTAATCCCCAATGGATAGTATACATTTCCAGTAGAATAGTAGGCCAGTAGAAAAGACAGTTTGGTGTCCTGAAACTTTTGTTTTCACTCAGACCATGCAGTCTAAAAATCTGAGATTGGTACCTCCTATCTTTATGAGATTAGAAATCTTTGCGGGGCGCCTGGGTGGCTCAGTCGGTTAAGCGTCCGACTTCAGCTCAGGTCACGATCTCGAGGTCCGCGAGTTCGAGCTCCGTGTCGGGCTCTGGGCTGACGGCTCAGAGCCTGGAGCCTGCTTCCGATTCTGTGTCTCCCTCTCTCTCGGCCCCTCCCCCGTTCATGCTGTGTCTCTCTCTGTCTCAAAAATAAAATAAACATTAAAAAAAAAAATTAAAAAAAAAGAAAAAAAGAAATCTTTGCTTTTTCTAAATACTAATGCCCATGGGGCACAGAAAACCTCACTTTCATCAAGCATATAAATTTAAGAAGATTTCACTTATTTGTTTCACCATAGAACCCAAAATAGCAATGATGAGAATGGCTCTTGAGGCTATTCTTGATATGAACAAATGCATGGAAGCCAGTCTGAGCAAAACATGACTTATGGCTTAATAGAATATTTTCTAATGGAGAAGGGATAAAATAATTGTCCTCCAACATCCTGTGTTCTGTATGGTTCAGAGAAAAACCACTCATTATAATAGTGTGAAGTTGCTGGTCCACATGACCTGGACTTTTGTTTCTGAATTACAAATTTAGTGACTTAAACAATACAGATTTATTCTCATACAGTTCTGGAGGGAAGAGTCCAAAATGGATTAAAATCAAGGTGGGTTAAAATCAAGTGTTCCTTCCTCAGAAGGAACCCTTCTGAGACTGGGGGCAGAATTTGCTTCCCTGCCCTTTTCAGCTTCAGGTAGCCATCAGTATTTCTTGGCTTGTGGCCCTTTCTTTCCATCATCAAAGTGTATCACTCCAATCTCTACCTCATCACTTCACTTTCTCTCTGCAGCCACATCTTCCTTTGCATTCTTCTTATAAGGACACTTGTGATTACATATAGGGTCCACCTAGATAATTCACAATATTCTCCCTATCTCAAAATCCTTCACTTAATCAAAGTCCCTTTTGTCATGTAAGGTAAAATTCATAGGTTATGGGGATTAGGACATGGATATCTTTGGGGGGCCACTATTTAGCATACCATATGCATAACAGTTTTGCACCAGAGAATCCCTAATAACAGAGGGAAGTACACTCATTTCCGGGTTGGTGATAAGGTTGAAGCTCAAAATAGTCTCCTGGAAGCCTGCAATTTCTTTGAAGACTTACATTTTACTTTAAAAATATTTGAGTTTTGCAGGGTACTCTACATGTATGCTTGCTTCCTAATAAGAATAATCTCCCTAGCATAATTTTCTGCAACAAAAGAAAAATTGGTCTGGGAACACATGCCATAATTCTTCCACGGCTGTAAGGACTCTGGAATACCACATTACACCATAGTAGGAACCGTATCTAATTCGGATGGCATGACATCCCACCATAGGAAACAGGGCAAATTAAGAGGTGTCATTAGCCTCAACTACAACTGACTCAGGCCTAACCCAATAATTGGTGGGGAGAGGATCTCCAATAGATTCTGATTTTCTCTTGTTCAGAATCCCCAATCATACCCGAGTCCCATGAATGAGGCAGGAAGTCTCAGTGGGGCATGAGGTAAAGATGGCAAGTCATACTTGTTCTTCAATTAGAAAGTGAGTCCCAGGAGATCATGGATACCATCTACTCTACAGTGTTGAATCAAGAGCTGATTCTCATGGAATGCTCATCTGTGGATCGAGTCTCAGAATGGACCTTCGTTGTTTTCCTGACCCAGAGTTCATGGATGGGATCTCCTGCCTGTCACAGGACTTGTCATGCACAGAATCAGCATTCTAGGCTTGATTTCTACTAAAGGAGAGGGAGGAGCTTTTTTTCTGTCCTGCAGTTCTTTGCATGATAGGCCATGCATAGTTATTATGCACACCTCTCTGAATCCTTCCTACTCTTCTCCCCCCAGCCCCTTCTGCTCTGTAACTGCTCAGGGTCCCAGGACAGTTGAAACTGGACCATCTGGGGTACTATTTTTAACTTCTTTGCGCACAGCTGAGGACTTGGCCCCCACACCGTTGCATCCACCGTCTGTTTCTTCCTCTCTGAGGATATAGACAGAAGACCAATACCTGTGCCTGGAGTGGAGGGGGCATGGTAGGCAGGAGGCCCAGTTGTTGTCTCTCAACCTCCTGGTCTACCCACCTCTGCTTTTACTGCAGTGTGTAGTGCAGCAATACGGCAATTCATAAAATGTGACATTCATGTGTGTGGCACACTGCTGTGAGCCTGTTTTATTCCATGATAAAGGCTACATCTGTCAGCCTCTATCTGCTCATGTTGGGGTCAGGAAGAGAATTATATTGCCCAGAATTGCTCTCTCTTTTCCTCTTACTAGAGGCAGACTTCTCTTCCCTCCCTCCAGAGTCAGCTGAGAGGACCTCTTTCAGGGGGCGGAGGGAGTGGGCAGAAATCTACCCACTGGGTGGATATCCCAGTATCTAGAAAAAGATGGATCAACTTCAAATTATTTCTCTCTTTAAGGACTTGCCCTAGAGTGTCAGAGAGTCTCTGTGACCTATTAAAAAACTGATACCATATATCTATATGCACACATATAAACATATATACACACATACTATGTATGATGCAATATATATTACATATCACATTATTATGTATATATGTGTGTATAATACATGTACATATAAAAGAATTTTTTAAACTGATTTTAGTTTTGAAACTTTTCACCAGGCATTTTTGTTTCAGTTAATCACGTTTCTATTGCAGCCTGGGGACTTTTTAAAACATTTCTAGAACCCTCTATCTTGCTCCCAAAGGCTTAAGCATTATTTGATAATTAGCCTTCACAATTATGTTATACGTTTTGGAGAGAAGTGTGGGCTGGGGGAGGGTGGGAGGAAGAAAGTTGTGTGTGTTAGTTAATGTGGGAGGAATGAGGGTTATTATCTAGGGATTGGAGGGATGCTTATGAGAGAAAGAAGTTCACTCTGTCAAAATTGTGTTGGTTGCCAGTTCTCTGTGAAACCCTCACTTAGACACAGGGAAGGATGGTGGGGGGAACACTGGGAACTTTCTCGCCTTTCCTAATTAAAATGATGCCAGAAAACAGGATCCACATAGGGGCCAGCTACATGCCACTTAAAAAGAAATATGCTTCATTATATTTTCTCTCCATTTCCTGGAACTCACAATGGGAATGAGAAAAAGGAAGAAGACGTGTTGAAATTCTGGACATAGCATTTTGGTACTTACCCGACTGTTAACTTGAAATCACAATAAAGTAACCGCTGCTAAAATGACAGTTTTTCTCTCTTTCTTTCTGCCTTGTGTTCCTATACTTTCTGCCTCTCAAAGGCCACACACTTACATAATCAAAATGTGCTATCCTGTGCTCTTGAAGTCTATTCCTTTGGATCATGCTCTCTCTGACCCTCCAGAGGAAACCATCACATTTTCCTCTTCTATTTGCTGTGTGTTTTAATTTTATGAAAATTATTGTATTTTTTTTCTTTTTTAAGGGGAAAATTTCATTTTTGTTGATTGGGTCAGATTTCAACAATGTTGGGCATGTGGCTGATTTTGAGAGAGAGGGAAAATGAGAGAAGGGATTGTGTATTGTACTGTATATTGTGTGTATGTACACATAGAAGGTCTGAGCATTCTTAGTAAAGAATTGCCCTCAGGCAAAATATTAAAGTAGATGAACGTGTGTGCTAGGAACCACTTCCTTCTTCATCACTGTTATTCCAAATCCAAGATGTTAGAGAACCACAATACTTAACCCAAGCTACAGTGGGATTTCAGGCAGTACCAGAAAATGAGAAAGACTTTTTTGTGTGCTTGTTTGCCTGCAATTTATTGTTGTTATTATTATTATCATTATTATTATTATTAGGTTTTGGTTAGGGGTAAGGTGAGAGAAATTACTGAATTTAACAGTTCCTCTAGAATCATATCACTTACAGTGCTGCTTGAGACTAGACATGCTAAATGGTTTTCTTTTGGCCAGGGCAAGAAGCCTGCTGAAAAGTAGGGCTTCTCAGTGTAAAGACATAGGGCCATGACTGTGATGGAGATGAGTGGGGCCAGCTGAATGTTAGGCAACTGAGAGTGAAGGGGACTGTGCAAACAGGAGACCATGCCACCCAACTCCAACCATTGCTGGAGTGTGAGCCCAGGGTTGGCAGACCATTGATTTCTTTTCTGGATTATTTTGTGAAGTTTCATGGTTTTAAAATGCTGATCACTCTTCAAATTAAGATTTGGGGAAAACACTGTACCAGCCAAATAAAACACATCAGAGGTCTGTCTGGATGTCTCTGCTACAGAAGAGAGAGGGTTGAGTGCATTATGATCCATTAACATGCGACATGACCTTGGAAAGTCTGCCTACTCCTTTATGAACCAAATGAATTGGGATAGATGAGCTCCACAATTTCTTCTTGCTTGGACCCGTTAGGATTTTTTGATTCCTGAGTCCTGTGTTCAGACCTCCAAGATCCTTTTGTCTGCTAGTATTTCATGAAGAGCTCCATAGATGCCCAAATGAAGAAAAGAGGAGAAGAAACATATATAGATGAGGGTCAGAAAGGATTATGTAACCTGAAATATTGCCTGCTCATGTGCCACTATGTGCTTTTGCACAAAAGCCTTCCTTCTTTGAATCCTTTATGATAGCCATTTTTTCCCCTCCCCTTAACATCCATAGTCCTTTTCCAACCCTTTCCTTCAACAAGTATGTTCATTCAATATATTTATTAATTGCCTGCCTGGGGCCAAGTGTACTCTTATGGCTTCCATCGCTTTCCTGCTTGTATTATATTTATTTGAATAAAATGATGGAGAAAACTTTATTCCCCCAATTCCCAGGATACCAGGGAAGGAAGACTGGTCTGTGAGATGTGCTAGCTATGAGAAGAGCAGGGTGGGCTTACACTTCAGGGGAATGTGCACGGTGAGGCAGGCCATCTCCTGGAGAGCCCAGACTTTGGGAGCCAGCGGAGAATGAGGTAAAGGGCCACCAAGATGGCAGAAGACCATGTGGTGCTTGATGCCACCCCTCTCCACTCATTTCAGTTCTTCCACAGAATTACCAAAGTCATGAGATGCTGGTGCCCAATCACAGCAAGAGGCTTAAATGCACAGCAGAGAAAGAAGGCCGGGGTTTTGCAGAGCTCATAGGGCCAGCTATGGATTCCAACAAGCCATGATATTGTCTGAACCAATTTCAGAGGTGGATGAGGCCCCCAGGTGATATCTGGGTATATTTGGGTATGTCCAGGCATGTTATTGCCTTGGCTAGACTGTGAGCAATTTCAGAGCAAGACCCTTAGCAAAGTTGTTTCTGTAGGTTAAATGCAGTCAACATGGTGCTTTGGTACACAGCAGATTCTCAGTGAATACTTGCTGACTGACTGACCAACTGAATGAATGAATTAGTAAAGGAGAAAGCTGTTAACTCTAGCCATGAATGTGAATGCAGGCATTGCATGGACAGACAAGAAAGGAACCAGTCAGGAAAGGGTTAATTTCTGCCTTCAGCATTCACAGGAAGGATAATGTATGCTGGGGAGGGAAAGCATTAGTCTTTCCCTTTTGAAACCCTGAAAAGATTTGTCTGAAGCATGTATTTAAATGGGCAGCATACAGGTGTTTTCAGAGCTGTTCCAGCCCCAGAGAAGGCCTCAGGCAAACCAGAGAAGACGATACTTAGTAACGAGAAACACTCCTCAGCTACTCTGCATGCTTCAGTGGGAAAATGCAAATCAACTCATTTTCGCTTTTGAGGACAACTTCAGATAAAGGGGTCCCCGGGCAAAGTAACCCCTTCAGTGTGCCTGGCTGTCTTTCCCCATTGCTATCTTTTCCTGCACTACCTGCTGAGCAGAGCTGTAGGGGGTAGGGAGGGGCTGTGGATTGACTGCATGGGAGAAGGAGAAGAGATCGGAAGTGCATAGTAATAAGGAACTGAGGGAGGAGAGAGAAGGAAGGGGGCGTTTGTGTGAAAGGCCTTGAACTAGGAGGTGGAATCACCTCCAGTTCTGTCTCTGTGGCCACCAGCTGAGGGTGACCTTGGGCAAGAGGTGGGATTCACAGGCAGTCAAAGCTAAAGTGAATGTTGAAAGTCATGTCAATTCCACCGTCTAGGTTTTTTTTTCCCCCCCATCGAGTAACTGAGATTTGAGGTATCAGTGAGGAGTAAGTAGAAAGCAAGGATTAGAATACAGGTCCCCTGGCAGCCAGAACAGAGTCCCTCCGCCCTTCCCAAGTGTCATGCTAAGAGGCACCTGGATAACAGGCATGGGTTTCCATGTTTTATAAATTTGGATGTGAATGTTTGCATGTGTCTCAGGGCTCAATTAAGATTTTAAAGATCTGAATAACTCAAAAATTGTGGTTATCTCTCCATTCCCAATTTAGGTGATTGAAAATAAAAACAAGGCAAAGCTATAACAGAAGTATAAGGAAGTAGAATAAATATTTTTTCCCATGATGACTACTCTGATAATTTTTAAAAAAATGTTTATATATTTATTTAGAGAGAAAGAGTAGGTGTGTGCAAGCAAGGGAGGGGCAGAGAGAGAGAGAAAAAGCAGGCTCTGCGCTGTCAGTGTGGAGCCCGATGTGGGGCTCGATCTCATGAACTATGAGATCATGCCTTGAGCCCAAATCAAGAGCTGGACCCTTAACTGACTGAGTCACCCATGTGCCCCTACTCTGGTAATTTTCAAGTAGCAAATTTTATTTAAAATTTTTATTTTGAGTGCTCCTGTTTCACAGGAGGTACATGCTTTTTCTGCTTATTGGGAAATCCAGTATATTACTTCATGTCATCGGGTACTTATTTTTGAGGGGGTGCATGAGAGGGTTGTATGAACACACATTTGGGCAATTGTCTGTTATTTTTGTGTTTATGTGGTTTTCTATGGTATTAAGTGCATGTGTTTTATTTTTGTTTTTGTTTTTTCGTTTTTTTTTCTTTTGGTTGAATATGTATGTATACACATGCAGTTTTCTCTTTTCTTTTTCTACAGAGTGAGACTATCAAATGATTGCTAAAATTGGCAGGCTCTAGTTTGCCAAATGAAATAACGTTTGTAAAAGAGTCTTGCACACAGCCTGTATTCAGTGCATGAAGGTTACTTTTTCTCACCAAGTAAAAGAGAGAGCCACTCTAAGTGAATTTCAATCTAAACTTGAAATAGTCTGAGTTCTAAAAGCATCTGGGACCTGAGTTTTTAGAGAAAGTTGTGTGTCATAGGAGTCAAAGATTGGACAGGTCAGTTTTAGACTTTAGACATTTTTATAATTTGCTTTTTATGGGTAGAGGAACTTACAATTTTCTGTCAATCAGCAGAGTTCACTGTAGTTTTCTGTGCTTACATATTGTAAACTTATGTGTATGATATATCTATATACCCCTATCTATATCTGTATCTATGTATATAGACACATACAGACCTACGTTACTTTATATTGGTGGCCTTTGGTTTTTGGCTTGGTTTGTCTCTCCAGGAACTGGAGGTAAGATGGCGCCTTCATGTCTTGGTCTGTAATCCATAACCTGCAGTCATTTTACCCCTACTTGCTCCCTATGTACTTTGGAGACTTTGGCCTCCTCTAGAAAGAGGTTTCTGCATGTTAGTGTGAGATACTCAAACTAAAGCCTGGAATTATTCCCAGTGATCATAACAAGAGCTGGCGGAATTCACTGTGGGACACCCTACGGTATTACCCCCACCCCCACCCCCGGAAGCAGCTTTCTCATTTCTCCTGCTAGGTGATTCTCAGAAAAGATCATCCTAACACTGAGCTAGTGTTTTTTCGGTCTTTAGTGTAGACCAGTGGTTCTCAGGGGTGGCAGTTTTGCCTACTACGTCTACCTTCCCCTTCCAAAGGATACTTGGAAATATCTGGAGACAATTTCAGTTGCCACAACTGGGAGGGGAGGAGTGCTGTTGGCTCCTATGGCTAGAAGCAGAGATGCTGCTAAACAGAGTGCAACGCAGACATTCCCCCACCCAGCAAAAAATATCAGGGATACCGAAGTTGAGAAACGCTGGTGAATGCCAAACTCTGTGTTCCTTTATTACAGGCAAGTGTCCGTTAATCTCACAGATCCAATGGGCTAGGTACCATCATCCTCCTTCATTTGGAAGTGAAAGGTAATATGGAGGGAAGAAATGACGTGACCAAGTCCACTAAGTCCTAGGTGTAGGACTGCGTGTGAGTCAGATGCATCTGCTTCCAGACACTGTTTTCAACAGCCTTCTGTGCTGCAGACGTCCTTAGTTACGTCTGACCATCATCCCAGAGAATGAGCTATTTCCACTCAATACACTGGCACCCCTTGTAGATAAAGATGGATTGTTCCTGCCTTGGAGAAACTGGTCTAGATTTTGTTGTTCTCTCCTACCAGATAGTGCGTTTCTCTGCCAAAAGTCACATTGTAGTGTAAACGTTGTCCCTGTTACCCCCTTTATTTTCTTTCGTTTCTTTACCTTACCCTTTTGGCTTGGCTTTTCTTGGACTGCAATAATTTAGCTCTCCTTCAAAACTATAGCTCCTTTCTTAAAGAGCCGTCCAAGTAGCTGGAGGGCCAACTTCACTGATGGCTACCTGAATGGTTGTCCTGGGGGAGAGGGTGTTGATGATTGCCACCAGGCAGGAGAAGAGGACAATTTCCTGTGAAACAGGACAGTCCCTGACATTCATTAAAAAATTTTTTTTGATGAAATTCTCTGGCTGTCCAGATTCCAGGAAAACAAAAATAATTCTGAATTTAGGTTCCAGATTGTGCCAAGGTTTCACGGGAAAGCTTTCTTCCATAAAAGCCTTCTGAGGAATTCCTTTATCAGGAGAGAAAAGCATTCCTGGAGATCTCATTAGGTAAATTACTCTCAGATTAACATATTTTATTAATTACCTATTATGAGACCCCAAAGCTAAACAATCATAAAAACAACAAAAAGAAGTAAATATAGTTCCCAGTGACTAATAGATGCCATAAAAGACATAATCAGTAAAATCAATTATATGCATTATTATAATGAAAGGTACAGTTAGTGCTTTAAAAAAATAATTAGGTTATTGGCTAAGAGGAAACTAGCCCCCTCCATTACCCCTGGAGCAAGCCCCGGAGGCTTCACTCAAAGGCTTTTAGTATAGAAATCATTGGTTTTATTGGCCAGGCAAATTAGTGACTCCATTAGCTTCACCAGTGGGGGACTCTGGTTTTCCTAAGTCACCAGGTGCTTTTGATCTGGTTGTGCATTTTCTCGAGTGGAAAAATATAGGGTTGGAACAATGCATCAAGATGTGTACAAAATATCTGCCAGTCTACATGTGCAGCAAGGGTAGGAATCAAGGGAAAGGAAGTAAAATAGGGGGTGATGGTTGGCCTGTGTGTGGACTGTGCAGTTTGCGTACGGTGTGCGGTATGCCTCCTTTGTGCACTGGGTGTGCATGCCTGCCCAGTGCACACGTATGTGCCACTCGAGAGCTTATCCACAACATTTCCAAACCTCTGTCCAGAGCTCAACTTGGCCATCTTGCTTTGTATGTAAAAAATATTCCACTTAAACCTGTAGCAAAGCTACCTCCAAAGTGCCAATAAATAATATATGCAAAGTTTTTTTTTTCTTATCAATATAAAGAAATGTGGAGTTGTGAGGCTGGTGAAAACTCGCATTAGACAATGTAATGAAGCAGGAATTAGAACAGCGTAGTTCCTCTGGCCATTATAAATGAGGACGGCAGCTACCTGGAGAATGGGAAAACTGATGAGTACAGTCTGTTGGGGAGAGCAGGAGGAAAATTTCCCTCAGGAACACATTTCAAATTACTTATTTATGAACTGATGAACTGGGAGACCACCTATCGAGACATCGGCGTAAGCAGTCTGCTGCAGACAGCTACAGAACTCCAGCTAATTGTGCGGCTGTTTTCTGTTAGAACTCGTGCTATCCAGCTGGGCTTTGGAGGCAGGAAATTTAGGCTGTGACTAGAAGTTACGCTTTTCCTCTTTCTTGTCCTCATAAATATATGCATACATATTTTAATCCACTTGAATCGTTTGGTGGGGGCCTGGGAAGAAGTTGCTACAATTGGCCCAGGAAGGGCTGGAGTGGAGAGGAGGTTTTGGTGTTGAAAGGTTTGCAGTTTATGTCCCTCAGTCTGGGAGGGAGTTGAGTTCTGGACTCCTGCATCCGCTCTCTAAAGGCTATTGGATCAGGCTGTGGAGAGCCATATCTTCCTCTTTCCCTTCTTGGTCAGTGTCCCTCTCCCCTTTCTCAACACCTTTATTGCCATGGTGACAGGGTATCGAGTGCTTCCTTAGTGCTGGGCTTTGTGCGATGTTTTACATGACTGATCTCATTCTATCCTCCCAAGAACCCTATGGCAAAGGTACCATTGTTGTCCCCATTGCATTCGTATATAGACTGATGAATGAGGGAAGTGAAGTGATTTGGGCAAGGCCATGAGTCCAAGTCCATCTGACCCCATAATTTAGCCTCCTAATCACTTCCTGGATGATTATAAATGTTCGTGGTAAGCAGTATCATCTTTCACTGGGGTGTGCTATGGACTTTTCTCTGTGCTGCAGGCAGTGGGGTGAGGGGAAAGGAATTCAACAATCAGGAACCATGGGTATTGTTGGGAGACAGTGTAACTGACTGGTTAAGAGCTAAGTCCCTTAGGGATTTTTATTATTATCTCCGTTTTACAGATATGGTAACAGAGACTCAGAAAAGTGCTGCAAACTTGTCCTAAATCACATATGCGAGTTGGAGAGATAGGATTTGAACTGGGTCTAGGCTGAGAGCTTCCTACTAGGTAGACTAGCTCCTTGAGGGTAGAGTCTAAATCTTATTCAAACTTTAATTCCCAGTACCTGAGAAAATGCCTTTGGAAATGGATCCTCAATACATATTTGCCGAAATGAGTTTTCAGCCTTAAATCCAGCAAGCTTATGGAGTTTGTGCAAAGATCCCCATTCCTTGGCCAATACTGCAATAATAGCAGCATATATTTATTGACTATCTAACTGTGCCAGGCTGTATGCCACACCAGTACCTGATCATTTCATTCAATCCTCAGAACCTGATTAAGATGGTATTTTTATCATTATTACCTCTAGATTATATTGAAGTCATTGAAACTTGGGGATGGTTCTCCAAGTGGTTCTCAACTGGTAGTGATACCCCCCATTCCTCGCTGCCGACAAAGGGGACAATTGCCATTTTGGACACACAGCCAGGGGCGAGGGAGGAGGTCAGGTGTGCTATTGGCATCTAGAGGATAGATGCTAGGGTTGTTGTAAACATCCTGCAATGCACAAAGTGTCTTCCTACAACAAAGAATTATCCTGCCCAAAATGTCAATATTGAGATAATCTGGGTTAAGCGCTTGCCCAAGCTATTAAGTAGCAGAGCCAGGATTCAAATTCCCTGTCTGACTCCAGGACCTGTGTGCTAATCATCTACTGAACAATTATCCCAGTCCCTGTTTTCTTGGGCAGGCTATGGTTTGCTCAGAAGACATAGTAACATTATAATGCGAGTGAGAGGGTGGTAAGTGCCTCGAGGGAACATATCAGGAGCCTCTGGTGTGGATCTTTTTGCAAAGTAAATCTTTAATCTCAGCCTGATCTTTGGGTCCTGACTACACCAAATAAGTAACTGCTGTCTGCATGGCAATTCTGTCAGGGCCAGATGAAGCTGGAGCCAGGAGGACTTGGTGGAAAGACTACAGGGCTGGAGGACCCCAGATGGCTGACTTCAATCACTCTTACTGTGTAGCCTCTGGAAATCCCTAAGCACTCCCTGAGTTTTTATTTCTTTAGCTGTGGGACAGAGAAGGCTCCACTCCGCCTGTTTCTCAGAGCTGGTTACAAAAGCCACATGAGAAAATGGCTGCCTGAGAGTTTTGAAAAGGGCTTACACATCGACTGGGATTCCCTTCATTACTTTGACAAACATATAATGATAACAGTAAAAACTTACACCACTACTATTGAGTATGTGTTCTTTGCTAGACATTTCTTTAAGGACTGGATGTACTCATCTCGTTTATTCTTCAAAACAACTCCACAAGGAAGGCACTAGCTTAGAATGGCCCCATGTTTTGTTCAACACCCTGATGTAACCATAATTCTGGTATAAATTCTTAATAATATTTGAACAAGAGTCCCTGTATTTTTATTTTATAATGCCTCCTGCAATTTATGTATCTGATTCTTCCCTTTAGAACTATCTGATTCTAGCCTAAGTGTATATTAACCCCTCATTAGTGCACCTCTCAGAAATGACCTATTGCTCACTGTAGGGTCAGAGGTATAAAGGTTTTGAAAGTTGATTCTTTCCCTATGAAAAGGAGCAGTGACATTTACCAGGTTTATCAATCAGTTCTATCTACACATTGATCAGGTAGAGAGGACAGGAAACTAGACCAGAGGCAATAAAATAATAAAGAATTAAGTAGTTAGGCTCTGAGTTCAGATAGCATCATGACAACAGCCATGATAATAATGATAACAGAAATAGTATAATGTACAGCAAAACTTTCTCGAATTTCCTGTGTACATAGCCCTATGCTGTGCTTTGACATGCATGATGCTCTTTAATGCTCACAGTAATTCTTGGGGGTGTGCAGTATATTATTATTTATATCTTTCAGATGCAGAAGTCATGGCTGAGTGCAGTGACTTATCCACCACATCATGTAGCCTGAGATGGAATCCTAGCTCCATTTGCTGGCTATAATGCCTTGGGCAAGCAACCATTCTGTGCCTCACTTTCCTTGTGTGTTAATGGGAATATAGCATACTTTATAAAATTATTATACATTTTGAATTAGATAATATAATCTGGAATACAGAGGAAGGGCTTTGCCCATTTTGTTTACTGCCCTATGCCATATTTTAGAACAGTGCCTGACATATGGTTGGTATATCAGCTATCCATTGCCAAAATGCCATGTAATAACTAGTCACAAAACTCGAATGGTATATAGTAATAGACAATAAAATGTGACATTATTGCTTTTATGTTAAGAGTCAGTTGATATAGTCCCAACAGTACTTTTGCTTTTGTTTTCCTTGTGTTAGGAGGTATACAAAGAAAAATGTTGGTATGGCTAATGTCAAAGAAATCACTACTTATGTTTCCTTTCAGAAGTTTTATGGTTTCGGGTCTCGCATTTAGGTCTTTAATCCATTTTGAGTTTATTTTTGTGTATGGTATAAGAAAGTGGTCCAGTTTTATTCTTTTGCATGTGGCTGTCCAGTTTTCCCAGCACCATTTATAACAGAGATTGTCCATTCTCCATTGTATATTCTTGCCTCCTTTGTCATAGGTTTATCGACCATATAAGCATGGGTTTCTTTCCAGAGTTTCCATTCTGTTTCATTGATCTATTTTTATTTTTGTGCTGATAATATACTATTTTGATTATTACAGCTTTGTAGTTCATTTTGACATCTAGAATTGTGATATTTCCAGCTTTGTTCTTCTTTGTTCGGAGTCTTTTGTGGGTCCATACAACTTTTTGCATTAGTATTTGGTAAGGACTGCATTTAATCAGTAGATTCCTTTGGATAGTATGGACATTTTAACAATATTAATTCTGGGACTACACCAAAATAAAATAAAAAAAAAAACTCTTACACAATGAAGAAAATCATCAACAAAATGAAAAGGCAACCTACTGAATGTGAGAAGATATTTGCATATGTTATATCCAATAAGAGATTTTATCCAAAATATATAAAGGACTTATACAAGTTAGCATCAGAAAAATTCAATTAAAAATGGGCAGAGGAGAGGTGCCTTGGTGGCTCAGTTGGTTGAGCATCTGACTCTTGATTTCAGCTCATATCATGATCTCACAGTTTGTGAGTTTGAGCCCCACATCCAGCTCTGCACTGACAGTGTGGAGCCTGCTTGGGATTCTCTGTCTCCCTCTCTCTCTGCCCCTCCTGCACTCACATTGTCTCTCTTTCTCAAAATAAATAAATAAACTTAAAAAAAAATGGGCAGAGGAGCTGAGTAGACATTTTCCCAAAGAAAACATACAGATGGCACACAGACACATGAAAAGATGCTTGGTATCACTAATTATGAGGGAAATGCAAATCAAAACTACAAT
Organism: Neofelis nebulosa; assembly: GCF_028018385.1. Taxonomy (NCBI): domain Eukaryota; kingdom Metazoa; phylum Chordata; class Mammalia; order Carnivora; family Felidae; genus Neofelis; species Neofelis nebulosa. Next base: position 50,094,746 of record NC_080782.1, read on the forward strand.
GAGATTTCACCTTGCACTTGTCAGAATGGCTAGAAATAAAAAGATAAGAAATAACAAGTGTTGGTGAGGATGTGGAGAAAAAGAAACCATTGTACACTGTTTGTGGGAATGTAAATTGGTGTAGCCATTGTAGAAAACAGTATGGAGGTTCCTCAAAAAATTAAAAATAGAAATACCATATGATCCAGCAATTCAACTACTGGGTATTTGTCCAAAGAAAATGAAAATATTAACTGGAAAAGATATATGAACCCCCATGTTTATGGCAGCGTTATTTACAATAAAGAAGATATGAAAACAACCCAAGTCCATTGATAGATGAATAGGTAAAAAAAAGAAATGGTAACATATATACAATAGAATATTACTCAATGACAAAAAGAAAAAGGATGAGATCTTGCCATTTCTGACAATATAGATGGATCTAGAGGTCATTATGTTAAGTGATAGAAGTCAGACAGAGAAAGACAAATATTGTATGATTTCGCTTGTATGTGGAATCTGAAAAAACAAAACAAATGAATAAACAAATAAAGAAACAGACCCATAAATACAGAAAATAAACTGATGGTTGCCAGAGGAGAGGGGGTTAGGGGGTTGAGTGAAAGGGATTGGGGATACAGGCTTTCAGTTATGGAGTGAATAAGTCATGGGAAAAGGTACAGCATAGGGAATATAGTCAGTGTATATTGTAATAGCATTGTATGGTGACAGGTGGTAGCTACATCTATGGTGAACATAGCATTAAGTATAAGCTTGTTGACTCACTATGTTGCACATCTAAAACTAATGTAACATTGTGTGTCAACTACACTTCACTTAAAAAAAAAAAAACGAGTCATTTCGACTCTATCTAGATAGGTCTGCTGATCTTGTCTGGGCTTGCTCATGGGTCTGAGGGTCAGCTGTCGAGGGTACCTGAGACTACTTGGTTATACTCCACATATCTTTCCTTCTGCAGAAGGACAGCCTGGGCATATTCTTATAGTAATGTTAGAGTACTAGAGTGAAAGTGGAAATGCACAAATGCTTTTTCAAGCCTCTGGTTGTTTCACATCGGCTAATACCTCACTGGCCAAATCATTGCCTGGGCAAGGAGTCAGGGAGTAGGACAGGTCACCTGGACCAGCGTAGGAGAGGTGAAGATTGGGGCCAATATGCAATCAATTTACCACAATTGACTCTCAATAAATATTGGAAAAAAGGATTTGAAAGTGGTTAGGCATGATAAAGGATCAAAAAATGGTAGTTCACCATTTTGGGCAAAATAGTTGTAGGGAATTAAGAGGTACAAACTTAAAATAATAAGTCATGGGGATTAAAGTATAGCACAGGAAATATAGTCAATGATACTGTAATAGCTTTGTATGGTGAAAGATGGTGGCTACGCTTATTGTGGTGAGCATTTTGTAATGCATATAAATGTCAAATCACTATGTTGTATACCTGAAACTAATATAATATTGTATGTCAACTTTACTTCAATTAAAGAAAAAACCCTGATGGTTAAGAAAAGCATAATAAAATAAAAAATGATAGTCAAAACAGTTATAATAATTATCTGATAAACAATGGATTTTGTAAAAGTGTTAACCCAAGAGAGTGATTTGACCGTACATACTTTTTTGACCTATTATGCATTTTTATTGTTGTTGTTTTTTTTTACATTTTCAAAATATATTGGGGGTGTCAGCTGGACATAGTGCCACTTTTCCTTCTAAGAAGAACTAAAATTTCACAGGTCACAAAAGTAACTGATGAAACAGTTTCTCCAGAACCAAGGTAACCATAGGGCTCTTTGAATTTGTCAAAATAAATTCCATTCTCAGCAAATTTCCCCTGATACCTTTTCATATCATGGTTCCATTCCTTTGTTTTAATCCAGTGGGGCATGGACTTGGGTTCTGAGAGTAGTGATTGTTTAAACCTTCCTTTTGACAATTCCTGACACAGCCTAGGGTGGAAGCAGCTCACCTTAAACCTGAATTTGGCTGGCCCCCTCTTGCCATGCCCTTTCGGGCTGCTCTTGAGTGCTGGCTGTGGAGCAATAGCCACCCCCCCCACCGCCCCAATTCTAATTTCTTCTAACGGGTTAAGGAGTTTGCTTCTGAGTGTGTGTGTCTCTCTCAGAGCTACTGCTCTGTGCAGCGACAATGATGACAGGTTGGTTTAATGCAGCTCTTGCCAAGATTAAGGGGTTGTCAGACAAGTATCATGGGAGACTGAGGGATTACTCTGAAAAATCACTCTGAATTGCTAACTAACAGAGAGCTGGCATTCAAGTGGGGGTAGGCTTCCTCATATTTGAAGAGCTGCAAAGAGGTCCTTAGCAGATCTGACCTCTCTCCTCACTCTGAGAACAGATTAAGTGAGCCACTGAGATGCCCCCAGCCTAGGGTTATATGTCTCAGGAGGGCAGGAGGGCTCAGGATTAGACAAGGGGCTCCATACCAGCCTTATAAAACAGCATGCAGAAGTATATCCTCATAAACATATGACTTTTTCTGGGAGAGAGGGCCATAGCTTTCAGCAGCATCTCAAGGGTTTGTGACCCCCAGATAGAGGACTGTCCTGTTCAGTGCTTCAGGCAGGGCTCTGTAGTTAATTTTAAGGAGTTTTGTCTGGACACTAAAAGTAACGAGCAGCCAGTAAAGAGTTTAAAGAAGTGAGATGGCATGAGTAGGCCTTATTTTCAAAAAAGGTAACTTTAGGTATAAAACTGATATAAAAATTTCTATAACTATTTTTTTATCATTTGTGTATTCCATAAATATATATACTGAGTGTCTTTCCTATGCCAGAGACTGGGCAATGAGAATGATACTCAGCGAGATTCTGGCGGTTGAAGTGTCTGCCCTCATGAAGATTAAAATCTATGTAGAGAGCTGAGTAATTCTAGTACAGCTGGAAATTCTAGCACAGTATGAGAAGTGATATTTGTTCATCTATTCATTCATTAATTTGATAAATACTTACTAAGCCTCTACTGTGTACCAGGCCCTGTGCTACATCTGGGGGACATCAGGGAGTTTTAGATAAGCATAGTCTCTGCCATCATAGAATTCACATTCAAATGGGGGATACAGACAGGTGAACAAGCCATTAAAGCACATGGTAACATATACTAAGAGGATGTACAAAGGCAGTGAGGACATAGGGGGAATACATCCAACTTAGCCCCCAGGTCTTGGGGACAGTGAAGGTTCACACACCATTTCATATAGAGACAGAGGGAACCCAGTTGCACACTATCCGTGCATTTCCTGCTTAGTAGAAACTTGGATACTTTGAATTAGATGTCTCCTTTCTTGCTTATCAACAGGCATGTGGATTTGCTGAGGGCAGAATGAAGAAGGCTAAGTAGGTTTAGTAGTCTAACTCACAAACCATGAACTGAATGTCAGAAGGCTTAGGTTCAATCTTATTTTTGTGTCACTGGCTGTGTGACCTTGGGCAAATCATTTCACCTCTCTGAGCCTTACCTGTGAAACAGGGTTAATAATGTCTGCTTTGCCTATATCAAAGGGATATTCTGAGTATTCCTGTCTCTCTGCCTATGCAGAGGCTGTTAGCACTTTACAAAGAGTCTATTACTCTTTTTTCATAGCTGAGGCATTCCTGCAGGCTCTGCTCCCTGACTTTCCACTTTGTCTCTTCTAACCAGGATCTGTTTTCTCTGGATCCATCCTATGAACTTGTGTGTGATTTCTCTCACCCTCTTTGATTGCTTTTAGATTGGTGCTGGTTTCAGTTTCAACCTTGGGATGTTGCCTCTCAGAACACTCACCTCAGTTTCATATTCTGTAGCCAATTCCTGACCCCATACCCCAGTTAGGCTCCTGGGACCCAGCAGTCCAACTTGGGTCAAGACACCTGGGCTCCTGCCGGTCTGGTAAGAGACTGAATACAACAAACAAAAGGTGTGGCAAGGATAACATCTTACTCACCACATTGTTTCCTTTTTGTGAGCGTACAGGGAGATTACATTTTCCAGCCTCCCTTGCTGCTAAGTTGGTGCCATGTAACTGAGTCTGGCTAATACAATGTGGGCCTATGTGATGTACACTATTTCCAAGACTGCACCTTCAAATTTTCATGTGTGATTCTCCAACCCTTTCCTTTTCTGCCATGGGGACCATGTGTTCCAAAATTGTAGCAACAAAGTAGAGAAGGGTCACCTAAGTCCCATGGACTATGATGTGAATGAAAAATAAACCTTTGTGGTGCTAAGCTTTTAGGGTCTATCTGTTGTAGCAGCTTGTATTAATAACCTGATATAGGTGATAACTATGAAAGTTCTTTGTAAACTTCAAAATAACTTATATTTTATATTTTAACTTATTCATATTCATACTCTCTCACTGACAACAGATGTCCGGTGGTTGTCACGTTCTCCTAATTGCTCTTGTTTTTGCCTCTTTATGTTGCAAATGATAGAATCCCAGGGTGCCTGGGTGGCTCTGTTGGTTAAACTTTGGACTCTTAATTTGAGCTCAGGTCTTGATCTCAGGGTTGTGAGTTCAAGCCCCATGTTGGGCATGAAGCCTATTAAAAAAAAAAAAAAGAATTAAAAAGACAGAATACCACTCACATAAGGTCTACAGAAAAAGGGGAATTTGGGGGGATGGTGCATATGGGTTTGGGTGGAGAATTGTTCAGACCCAGGGTTCTAAATGTTATCATGAAGTCTTATTGTTTGTTTCTGTCTCAGCTCTTTCTTCCCTTCCGTTGACTTTACACCCTCTCCACAGGGTGGCACCTGCCTGCTCTAACCTTATGTTCTACCAGCTTGGAAGAGAAACAAAAATCTGAGACCACTTTTTTCTGTTTTGTTTTGTTTTTCATTTTTAAAAAAAGTTTATTTATTTTTGAGAGAGCACAAGCAGGGGGACGGGCAGAGAGAGAACAGAGAGAGAATCCCGAGACTCCATGCTCTCAGTGCAGAGTCCAACGTGAGGCTTGATCCCAAGAACCATGAGATCATGACATGAACTGAAACTTAGAGTTGGACCCTGAATCAGCTGAGCCTCCCAGATGCCCCAGTGAGCATACCTCCAGGGAGTGCTTTTGTCACCAGGCCTGGCTTGGGTCACCTACTCATCCCTGAACTGGTTAGGCACTGTGCAGTTATTTGCTCAGGCTTAGATTATGGGGTCACCTTTGGAGCCTGGAGATGGTGACAGCTGTCCACTCCCAATCATATGGGTTAATATTGGTGTAGAAATGTTTTTGAAAGAAAACTGGATTGTTTGTATCCAAATGGATAACAGATGTTCTCGATAGCCAAATTATAATAATTAGAGCTAATGTTTACTAAGTACTTATTGTATCTTAGAAAAGTACAAAACATTTTTTATACAATATTTCATTTAGACTTTCTAAGAACTCTAGGAGGTAGCTTCTGTTATTTATGGAGTAATGGCAATGGGATCATTGATCATTTTCTGTAATGTAGATTTGATGTGAATTTATACATTTTTTGTAGTTCTAACATGATTGCAGCAGTGACTGTATCCATTGATAATCTAATTGTTCTTGCAGCAAAGGAACAATGGAATTCCAAGGGGAAGAATTGTCTGGCATAGGAATGTTCTTGCTTTAGTGATTCAGGCCATTCTAATGAACAACAAGAAATATGGGGCTTACATTGTATTTATTTGTGGAAAGATATTCATATAACACTGTTCCAGTGTCATCAATACAACCATAATTCATGATCCTGACAACAGAGCAATGGATTCTGTGTGGTCTCACCATCCAGGAAACCTGAATTTGAAGCTGAATCTGCCAAAACAAAAATAAAAGCCATAAATCACAAATATTCAAATTCTTCCTCCTGTTCTGACATGTACAACTTTAGCATTTCAGGGCCACTGAGATGAAAGGAACCTCCTGTTTCACACCTCCTAAATTCTCCCTTCCAGCTGGACTTAGGTTGTCAAACGGTTGGGCACACTTTGAAGCTGATCATTGAGAGTAGAAAGGGGATGGGGAAACAGTCACAGCTCAGCCTATCAGCCAACTCGCTGAGAGATGGGGACTGTTAGAGGGTCACTTAATGAATGTGTGAAAAAGAATAGTGCAAACAGGGCAGATTTCTTTCATCCACAGGCAAGGAGACATTTTCTCCTTGGCTACGAAGGGCATTCTGTCCTTAGGTGTTTGCCATGAATTTACCCTCTGATGTCCTGTTTGGAGAATTGAGTTCAGTGACACTTTGATTAATGCTATTCCTATTTTCACTGACAGAGCAGTAGCTTTTACTTGGGGCCATGTATTAGGTGCTTTCCTTAGCTCAATGTTAGAATCCCAACAGAGGGCTAGGGTTGGTTGTGGCAAAGATGGATAGCTGTCCACCAGAAATTTGTTATCCTCTTTTTATGGTGTGTAGTTATCACTGGGAAGCAGTTGCTTAGTCAGAGACTACATTTCCCTGTACCCATTATATCCAGTGGAATGTGAAGGAACCTTTTTTGGGGTGGGGGGAGTTTACTAAGAAGTCAGTGTGACATTTCTATTTTCTCTATTTCCATGTACTGCCTAAACACAGTGGCCACCAAAATTTTACAGGATGCTGTAAAGCTACCAGAGGAAGGTGCCTGGGTCCTGAATCACCACATGGAGAAAGAGAAAGCCCTCCAACTAGGAAAGTCCAAGCAAACTTTCAGGACAATGGCAAAATTTTGGAGAGTCTGACACCAGAACACCACAACCTCACAGATCCCGAGTTCCGAGATCTCTTCTCAAGACTTGTCTCTCCTGGAAACCTTCTTAATTCTAGACCTGTGCTGTCCAAGATGGTAGAGACTTGCCACATGTGGTTACTAGACTTAAATTTAAATTAATTAAAATAAGTAAGACAGGGGCACTTTGGGTGACTCAGTCCGTCAAGTGTCTGGCATGCTCAGGTCATGATCTCATGGTTCTTGGGTTAGAACCCCGTGCTGGGCTGTGTGCTGACAGTTCAGAGCCTGGAGCCTGCATCAGACTCTGTGTTTCCCTCTCTCTCTGCCCCTCCTCTGCTCACACTTAGTCTCTCTCTCTCTCTCTCTCTCTCTCAAAAATAAATGAACACTAAAATTTTTTTTTTAGTAAGACAAAAAATTCAGTTCTTTGGTTGTACTATCCATATCTCAATTTGACATGTGGCAAGTGGGTATAATATTGGACAGCATACATATGGAACATTTCCATCATTGCAGAAAGTTCTGTTCGGTAGTACTTCTCTAGACAGTGGGAATTCTAGATGGCGAATTTATCTAGAAGGAGTAGCAGGGAAGTCTGTAAGTAGTAATAGGGCTTCAGCATCATTTATTTTTTTTTACTTTTTCCTCTTCTTGCTAGAGGTTGTGAAGTGTTTAGAGCAGGGATTACCTCATGCATCTTTGTAGCTCTAACATCTAATGTACAGGAATGTTTTTTGAGCAAATGAAAGAAACTCAGTTATCAGTATAATTTGGGAGGGAATTCCAAAGAATTGGTGACTGGCATTGCTTAGATCCTTCCTGTTCATATATGGTGAGGACTGGTCCTAGAGATGGAGCTAAACCAAATTATTTCAGGTGCAGGGAAGGGAGACACAGAGAGCCAAGAAACTATAGAGAGCTTGACACTATGTGAATTTCTTTGAGGTTTTTAGCTGGCTCACCTAACAAATTAAATTATTCTAAATGACCTCCCGGATAACCTCTCTCAAGACCTATGCTGCCTTTATACATAATAGGCTCTTCATTAATATTGGTTGAATGAAAATATTTTAATAGTATTCTATTACTTTTGTTTATTTCCTATTTCCCAACACTGCCATTTGTCTATTCTTCCATCCCATAATGGAAGGAAAGCTCTGTGATGGTAAGGTCTTTATCTATTTTGCTTATAGCCTCATCTTCAGCACTGAGAACAGTGTCATAGCTAATATGTCATAGCTCAACAGATATACCTGAATAACACTGGGAAAACCTTTAATAACTTAACCCAAAGAACTGCATAAAGATGGAAATTTTAGAGACTATTGCAAGACAAAGAAATAATTTTGAGGACAGAGGAGACACTTTTGAAGGTTCTCAAATAACCTCTTAAAACGATCCACTGACTTTGCCGATATACAAGCCTAGGCCAGCCCTCATAAATGATGTGCCTCAATTTGAAATTTAAATCCCCATAGGACTCTAGGTGCATACACAGCATAATACTAAATGGCTGATAACTTATGACATTTATTTCCCCACATGAAGAACCACAGGGCAGCATCTCTTGTCAGGAAGGAAACAGATTTGTCAGAAAGGAAACCAGCCATCATATGCTCTTTGTATTTTTATGATTTATGTATTTATTGGATGCACCCACCACTTAACAACCTCTGGGTACTTTTATATGTTTCATAGACAAAAGGCAGACACTGCTATTGTGGATTATGAGGTGGAGAAGTACCAACAAAATAACATCCATAAATCCCAAAGCACATCATAAAATCATCAAATGCTACAGAAGCTGTATTTAGACTCCCCCCATGTAATGAGACACCTAAATGGGAAATACTGAAGACCTGAGCTGTGGTCCTGGCTCTGGCACTTATTAGATTTCATGGACTTAATCCCTCTTAGCCTCATTTGTTTATCTCTAAAATGGGCATAATAATAACAGTAATTGCCTGGCTTATCTGGCAGGGTTGAGGAATCAAATGCTCATGGCTGTGCTTTATGAATCACAGAAGTCCCCAGACGTAATAGACTAGCATTTAAAAAAAATTAAGTTCCTTATCTGTGTGAATTTGAATTTCCTTTTGACTCTCTGTGATGTGAGCCCCAAAATGATGTTTTGTTATTATTTTGTGTTGTACTCTTCCTTAAATGTGATCTATGATCCCTTCCTCGATGACTTTGATCATAATCTCTCTGCCTGCAATTTCTCTCCCTGTCATTCTCAGTTGTTGAGATTCTTCACAAGAATTTGACTTTAGCCTCTGGATTCATACCTGAACTACTAAAAGGCAACAAATTGTACTAATTGGTATCATTTATTAAGTCCTTAGTGTATGCCTGACATTATGATTTTATGCACATCATCTCGGTTCATCCTCATAAAATCCCTGTGAGGCAAGTGCTATTATTATCTCATTTTATGAATGAAGAAACTGAGGTTTAGAGAATGCAAGTAACTTGACTAAGGTCATGTAGACAATAACTGGCCAAGTCAGAACTGCAGCTTAAAACTTATGTTTTTAGCCTTTAGTTTTTTTCTACAATATTAATGACTATGTTCTCTATGCTGTACTTTTCATCTCCAAGACTTATTTATTTTATAACTGGAAGTTTGTACTTCTTAATCTCCTTTATACATTTTGCCCATCTCCCACCCACCTCCCCTCTGGTGACCACCAGTTTGTTCTCTGTATTTAAGAGTCTGTTTTTTTTATTGTTGTTTGTTTTTTATATTCCACGTATAAGTGAAATCACCTGGTATTTGTCTTTTAGCATTTCACTTAGCATTATAGCTGCTAGGTCCATCCATGTTGTTGGAAATGGCACAATCTCATTCTTTTTTGTGGCTGGTAATATTCCACTGTGTGTGTATGTGTGTATGTGCAAGTGTGTGTATTACATCTTCTTTATCCATTCACCTATCAATGGACACTTACATTGCTTTCTTATCTTGGTTATTGTAAATAATGTTGCAATAAAGATAGGGGTGCAATATCTTTTTGAATTAGTGTTTTTGTCTTCTTTGGGTAAATACTCACTAGTAGAATTATTGGAACATAAGGTATTTCCATTTTCAACCTTTATTTATTTGTATTTATTTAATTTTTTAATGTTTATTTATTTTTGAGAGAGAGACAGAGAGACAGAGCATGAGTATGGCAGGGAAGGGGCAGAGAGAGAGGGGGAGAGAGAGAGAGAGAGAGAGAGAGAGAGAGAGAGAGAGAGAGAGAGAGAATCTGAAAGAGGCTCCAGGCTCTGAGCTGTCAGCACAGAGCTCGATGCAGGGCTCGAACTCATGAGCCATGAGATCATGACCTGAGCCAAAGTTGGATGCTAAACCAACTGAGCCACCCAGGTGCCCCTATTTTTAACCTTTACTTTAAAATGTCTTTCTGCATGAAATAACAATTTCTCCCTTTTGACTTTGGTTTAATGTACTATAGTTTTCCACACAAGGCACACATATAGTATGAAGAGAGAGTACTAAATTGGCATTCCAGTTTCTAATTTTATTTCTACACAGATAAATTTTCTGTCTTTGGACACCTGATTTCATCTCTTTCAGTCTCAGTTTCTCTACTTCGAAAATGTCAGGTGAGTGGCAGTTGAGGTTGATTAGATGATCTGGGGTTCTCTTTATTTCTAATACTTCTGATAATAACTTAAAAAAAAAATCAACTCCTCCATTATGCCAGAACATTGGCAGTATAACTACTTTATTTTTTAGGTTTTAGTGGAATTGGATAACCATCTTACCTCTGAAGGGTCAACTTGTTCTATCACAATTTTAATAGCCTCCCGTTGGTCTTCTTGCTTCTATTTACTCTTATGGATGAATTTCCACACACATAGCTGCTCCCCTTTATACTAAACATCTCAAAAGAGTTTACTATATTGTATTTACTACGCTCTCTTTTCTTTCTAATCATGTTACTCTTTACCACTCCACTGAAACCTTCTTGTCAATGGCACAATGTCTGCCGTCTTGTTAAAATCAGTGACTGATAGGGGCGCCTGGGTGGCGCAGTCGGTTAAGCGTCCGACTTCAGCCAGGTCACGATCTCGCAGTCCGTGAGTTCGAGCCCCGCGTCGGGCTCTGGGCTGATGGCTCGGAGCCTGGAGCCTGTTTCCGATTCTGTGTCTCCCTCTCTCTCTGCCCCTCCCCCGTTCATGCTCTGTCTCTCTCTGTCCCAAAAATAAATAAAAAAACGTTGAAAAAAAAATTAAAAAAAAAAAAATCAGTGACTGATAATCAGTGACTGATGACTTACTCATCCTGTCAGCAGTGTTTGTTACAGTTGACCACAGTTCAAGAAACTTCTTGAAAGTTTCTTTACATGACTTGTGCTGTGTCACTGTCTCCTGCTGTTCCTCCTATCTCACTGCCTCTCTCTTCTCAGTGGGGTTAGTTGCCCCTACAGCTCTTTCTTCAGCCTTCTTTTTTCTCTCTGTTCTCATCCCCTAGGTAATCTGATTCAATCCCTTGGCTTTAAATATCATCTCTATAGTAATGACTCACAAATTGATATTCTAACATCAGTATCTCTCCTGAGAGCCAGACTCCCACAATTTCCCTCTTCATTGGTCTATTTGGATTTGTAATAGGCATCTCTAATTTAACATGGCCAGAACTCTTGATTTTCCTTTCACACCCAACACAATTCTCACATCTTCCTCAGTGTCTCCTGTCTCAGGAGAGAGCACTGCCATTCACTCACTCATTTACTCCGCAAACCCAGGAGTCATCCTTGGTTGCTCCTGGCTTCACATCCCCAAACTAATCCAACAACAAGTCCTGTTGGCTCTCCTTTCAAATAGTTTCTCCCCCATCAGTGATAAATACTTCGTATTTTAATATTATTTGACTTTTATCATACCAAGATTGGTATCTGCAATGACTAGGAAGCAGACATTAACTGCTAATACAAAGAATTTACTGCTGGGAATTTTGAGGTGAAATCCCTCTAAGCCTTTGAGTAATTATGAAACATTCACCATATCATATGGATCCACATGGCAATGACTGCAGGAGGAAAAGCCGCACATCATTCTGTCTCTGCTATATTGAGGTTGCTGTGTTAGTGTGCAACAAGATCACTTTCATTGCAATGTCTGGGTAGTTTTGAAACATCTACCACTTGATAGTGTGGATTACAGAAGAGTGGGAGTTTATGCTGTAGTTGAGTTAGTCAGGGAAGGCTTTGTGGGAAGAGTGGAACTTGAATTAAGCCTTACTATATGGATTAGAGTATATTAAATACCTAGAAAAAAAGAGTATTCAAGCAAGAGGAGTTTGGGGGACAAAAGTATAAAATGCGGGGCTATACAATTTATATTTGGCTAGTCTACAGGAGCAACAGGAAGGCTAACGCAAAAGGTTTAAACAAGATATAGGTGAAAGTTTCACATTGTAGATTTTGCATTTTTTTTAAACCTGTTGTTTATGGAATATATATTGTATAGGCAATCACTGTGTTTTACATGTGTTGTTATATTTAATTATTGCAAGAGTACTACGATGTGGGTACTATTTTATTTTAATTAATTAAGTAAGTAATTTTTGTGGGTACTATTTTAAATCTCATTTTGCACAAGAATAAACAATGGCTCAGGGAGGTAAAGAGACTTGCCTAAAATCATGTAGCAAGGACTAGAACAGGCACTTAACGCCAGGCATTTGGATCTTAGAGGCTCTGCTCATCACCACTCTGCTATACTTCCTCTTAAAGCAACATTACTCCATAGGGATGCAAGTGTAGAGACAGTAGAGCTTTGAGATATGCAGAAGGAACAAATTTTTGTCTTTAATACTTCTAAAAAGAGACAAGCTTAGCCTATCTTTAGAAATAGGCATTGTTGCGAATTTTAGTCACCCTTCGTGGACACAATGTTCTGGATTCTGATACTTTCAAAACTGGGATATATGGCAGACCTCATGGAAAACTGACAGCTATTTCAAGCCGCTTCACAGATATGTCATACTTTTCAAGAGAAAGAATCTAAATCAGCCAGTTTGTCACCACTCAGCATGAGGCATCTGTTGGGTCGGGTTTCATGTCAAGCCAAATGGAGATGGTTTTGACTTTGCCCATATTCAGTCCTTAACATAGATTCTTTGTCAGTACCAGGGGAATAGAAGTGGTTTCTCTCTATACAGGCACTTCATGACAGCAGTTGCAAGTCGTTGCCTGAAGAGGCCAACAGTTAACATAACATGCCAGGAGGCCAGATAGAGGTTATGGGGGTTGCATGAAGATGTAGCCATTACTTAACTTGTGCTGTTACTCACCATGTGGAAACAGAAGGTCAGATGATCTTCAAGAGATGCAAAATCTGAGTTAAACATCCTGATATTTAAAAAAATATTGATAATAAATTAAAATGAAAATAACAAAGCACTGTTTGGGCTAAAGAAAATGGGCCAGTTTGTTACTGCTGACTTTAATATGCCTCTTCAGTTTTGGGAGATATCTAGCTTTTCAAAACTGGCTTTGGGATTAGTTTCTCCAGGAGACGTCTTAATGGAGTTTTCAAGAGTGATTGAGAGACTAAGTTGGATTGCCCTTGGTGTCCAAATCTGATGCATCCAAAGCCTTTTCATTTTATTTTTTATTTTAGAGAGAGAGTGCACAAGTGGGAAGAGGGTGGAGGGAGAGAGAGAGAGAGAGAGAGAGAGAGAGAATCCCAAGCAGGCTCCACACTTAGTGTGGAGCTCAACACAGGCTCAACCCCACAACCCTGGGATCACAACCTGAACCAAAATCAAGAGTTGGGCACTCAACAGACTTGAGCCACTCAGCACCCCACTGTTTCATTTTCAAGGCCACCAATTCTCCTATGTCCATGCCAACTGACCTAAATATCCCTCTGTATTTGTGGAGGTTTGAAGAATTTAGAATCAATGACCCAGTAGTGTGTTTCGGGAGTTCCACATCCGGAATGAATCACCCTTCATTCCCTTTAATAGATCAGTCATCAGGGGAACCTGATTGCTCCCCTATCCATATCATACTTTGATTCATTTACACTTAAGTGATGAAAGTGGTCTTTTTTTTCCTCTCTCTTTAAATGGATACTAACCCAGGAGGGGCTTGGGGAGTTGTAAAGGGGAGTGCTGACTCCTTGGACACGCTCTTGGTTGCATTCTCAAATGGCCCACTCAATTAGGGGTAATATTTCATTGACTTATGTGTATGATGACTCCCTAGCCAGCAGTGTTTTCTAAATGGTCCTGAGGCAAGACTTTGGGCTTTGAAAACAGCCCTTCATCACCTTTATGTCTGGGGCTGCGTTGGCACAGCCCAGATTGAAGCAGTTGTTTTCATCAGGGGGAGAAGCCACAGTCTCTGGCTGGAATGTCTTGACTTGGCTGTTTTCACTTGTCAAAAGAATGGAAGTTCTGACACTATCTAGAGCTGGGTTCATGCAACTTCATTATCTATATGTTGAATCTAGCCATTCAGGTACCTGTCTGGATTTTCTATAAAGGTAAAAAAGAAAAAAAAATGTTGGATCAAAAAAAAAAATCAGGCTTCTTATATCCCTTCTTACACAGATGGTATAGCTGCATTTGGATAGCCAGTTGTTCCTACGGAAGACTTTAGGTCAGTGCTTGATCCAAATTGACCTCAGGTTCAAGAGTGAAGCATGCAGTTGCCTTGTTTGGTATTTCCATTAACAATAAACTTTCACAGAATGAGAAAGTGTGTGTGTGTATCTTTGTGTGCTCTAGTCTCTAGGTGTAGAAGACAATGATGGAAATTTTCCTAGTGGTTGGGAGAATGTATGATGTAGGTAACCTTCTACTCTAAGACTGGCTTTATCTGAATCTATATTAAGTAATTGATTTGATTCAGTGATAAAATGTTTTCAGTAGAGAAACATCAAACATCCTTATATGGCTACACCTTTGTCTCTGAATTAGTGGCTAGGTATAATCTGTGGCAAATACAAAGTTTGGAAGGCAGCTGTCATTGGAGGAATATGGTAGTCTTGTGAGGGCAAGAACTACAATAATAAAAACTAAGATAAACTCAGTGTACTATGTAGAGATACCTTTCTGATAATGTCCATGGATTTATTTAATCATCACAGCAAAGCTACGAGATTATTATTATTATTATTACTATTTTATAGATGAGAAAACAGAGGTATGGAAAGGTAAGTCACTGGTCCAAGGCCATACAACTAGAAGCAGCAAAACTTGGGCTTGAAAATAGGCCACCCGATTCTATGCTCAATTTCTCTACCCTACCTACCCTGCAGTCATGCTTTTCTTGTTCCACAGTTGAATCCCCAACTCTTGCACAGTGCTTGGCACCTAGTAGATGGGTTGGATAAATGTTAATGGCTGGATAAAAGCCATTTAAAAGATGTGCATTTCCATATAAATGTCAATTTTTATTGTTATTGCTGATGCCCTTATTGTTAATAACAGTTACTATACATTGGGCTGTTTCTTCTTGGTGCCAGGCACCAAGCTAGCAACATTATTTAAACATTGTTATTATTGTTATTGTTATTATTAAACAATGTTATTTAAACACTGAAAACATTATTTACTTTTCTCCTCATATCAATTTCATTTGGCAAATAGGAACACTGAGGCACTGAACACATAATTATTTACATTTAGGAGTTCTGCTAGAAAATAACAGTACCAGAATTTAAACAGTGGTCTGCTGTTATTCCAAAGTTCATTGCCTTGGCTTTCGGTGGTTATGAAAGCTTCTATTTATTTATTTGTTTTGTCCAATGATTTTCTTCTCGATATTTTCTCAGGATTAAAAAAAAAAAAAGCTACTGGGATGATAAGCAAACAATAGCATTTGAGATACATTCAATTGACAAATATATGTTGGATGATATAAAAAGTATTGTGCTAAATGGCATAGGGTAGCATTTTCCAACACATCAGTCTTTGTGCATCATCTTCATGATTTTTGCCATTTCTAATTTCCATGTGAACTTTGACTTAATATTTTTCTACATAAGTTCATTTTTGAAAACTATTATATGTTTATATTCCATTGTCATGATGTTTTGAGGAATTCTTAATGTGTATATTTCTAAGACACATAAAAATAATATTGATATCAACAGAAAATGCTTTCTACTTAGTATATAGTAATGTTTACTCTTTAGTGATATTTTCCCTTTAGAGAATATCCACTTACTACCATCTAAAGCCATCTTTCACACTACCTTTACTTCACTTATCACTCTGTAGGAAACACAGAGGATACAAAGATACATAAAAATTCACTCTACCTGCATATAAAGCCAACCTCAGGGTACTCTGTGAAGCAAACAATAGTTTGGGAACAGGGAAATGAACCATGCAGGCTCCTAATAGCTTCCATTCAACTGTCCCTCAAGGAGCTCACACTATCTTTGAGGGAAGCAAGCTCTATGAACACAGGGATGGTCCAGATAGCAAGGAAGGAGTTCATAAGAGGCAGTAGACACTGGGCCGGATAGTAGAGTTTCCTACAGGGTGGCAGGGTTAGGGAAGAGATATGAGGTGTTTACTATCTCCAAGTGCCCTTAGGAGCCCAGTTTCCTGCTAGATGGTTCTTTAACTTCCAATTTGCACCCCACTCCTTCAGTGTATGCAGCTCTGGCCTAGAGTCACAAATCAGATCCAAATTCAAGTCTGAAGGGCAAAAGGGTCATATTTCAGGTCATCTCCCCTTTGCATTACACTGAAACTGACCTTTTTCACTTTCTTTTTTTTATTTTTCAGTCTGTAGCGTATACATTTTGTTTTTAGTTTTGTGAAGAATAACAAAAAAAATCTAATCCAGTTTTTCAAAACACTTAATTTTTAAAGGAAAAATAGTCTTTTTTTTTCATTTTAATACTTTAGTGCTTAACAAGTGGTATTTACTTACCAATACAATCCATACAATTTTTCACCAAGATAATGCATCTGTTTTTTTCTCGTCCATTCTAACACTTACTGTCTTCTAGTGCTTGCTATTAAAGATTGAGAGGAGTTAAAGATGTAAGCCAAAGCAGGTAATTTCCTGAAGAGAAGAAATGTACCTTAAATGATTTCTCTTTGTTAGATCTTTTTATTCTCCTTTCATTTGGCTCTTTGTGGAAAACAAAAAAGGGAAAAATGGGTGACAAATGTATTTTGGATCCAAAGAGGTGACAGGAAACCTCTGAAAGCAGAATTTTAAAAAAATTAAATTAATTTCCTAGAACCAGAGTTGGAGCTGGCCTTTTAACACTGTTGCACATTAATGCTGCTTCCCCTCCCACTGGGGAGCTAAGGCCCGAGTGGCAATCATTACTGCCAATAGCACAGTTACCCAATGGATTCCTGGAAGGGCTCACTTAAAAGATTCAGCCAGATCCTCTCCAGGGGCTTCCAGTTCCCATCATCCCAGGAATGAAATATTTAGTATCATCTTTCTGCACCTGAGGCTGCCATGGATTAAATTCTTGCTGCCTCCATTACTGGGGCAGCCAAGAGCTCAGGCTGTAGCGATTGGATGTGAAGTGCTCAATGGCTGCACTTGGCTGAGAAAAGGAGAAGAAAAGAATAGGCCAGGGGCGCCTGGGTGGCGCAGTCGGTTAAGCGTCCGACTTCAGCCAGGTCACCATCTCGCGGTCCGTGAGTTCGAGCCCCGCGTCAGGCTCTGGGCTGATGGCTCGGAGCCTAGAGCCTGTTTCCGATTCTGTGTCTCCCTCTCTCTCTGCCCTTCCCCCGTTCATGCTCTGTCTCTCTCTGTCCCAAAAATAAATTAAAAAACGTTGAAAAAAAAAATTAAAAAAAAAAAAAAAAAAAGAATAGGCCAGAACCATAGTCACTAGTGTTGATGAGAGGCTGGAGAATAGAACTTCCAGAGATGCCATGGCCCAAGAAGGAATGTACCTGAATTCCCCCTTTCCCCCCCCCCCCACCTTCCTGCCACCAGACAGTATATTTTGAGATCATATTTTTTCTATTATCTATCTATCTATCTATCTATCTATCATCTATCTATATCTATCTAATCAACTATGGTCACCCATTAACACAAACAAACCTGTACAAATTGTGCTGCATGATAGGTCTTAAATCTGGACAAGTTCACATTGGTTTTCCTTTTCTTGTCTGTTCCAGAAATGTGTCAATTTCCCCCAAAATGTTGTCTTCAGTTCTCTACTTTTTACTCTCTACACTCTCTTTACATAGACTCCCATCACTTATGAACTATGGGGATGAGTTCCAAATCCACTCCCTTGGTGTAATTATCTTCATAGCACATATTCACTGCTGAACAAATGTTTATTGAATGGCTGAATGGATGAAGAAATATCATTTACCCCAAGTTCCAGACTTACATCTCTGTGTATAGAACATCTCTTTCTGAATGTCTGTGGTAGGCTAAATAATGGCCCCCCAAATATGTTCATGTCCCAATCCCTGGAACCTTTGAATATTAACTTAGATGACAAAAAGTGCTTTGCATATGTGATTAAGTTAAGCATTTTGAAATGGGGGGATTATCCAGGATTATCCCAGTGGATCTGTTGTAATTACAAGTGTGGTTACAAGGGGAATGGAGGAGGACAGAGAACAACTAACTGTGTGATGACGGAACCAGAAACTGGAATGATGTGCCCAGGATCCAAGAAATGCTGGCAATCCCCAGAATCTAGAAGAGGCAAGGAATGGATATTCCCCTGGATCCTCCAGAAGGAACCAGCTCTGTACACACCTTGAGTTTTATTCCATGAGACTCACTTTGGGGTTCTGATCTCCACAACTGGAAGAAACTAAGTTGGTGTTGTTTAAAGCCAATAAGTTTGTGGTAACTGGTTATAGCAGTAATGGGAAACTAATACAATGCCTTAGGACAACTCTAACCTAACAATCCTGAAGACAAACTCACTACTTCTCCAAATTCCACCCGCCACCCTTACCTAATGGCTAGCTCATCCTTACAGTCTCTTGCACCAGGAAGATCGAAGTCTCCTTTGCTTTCCCTCTCTTCCTTAACCTTTCAGTCATTCTATACCTGGAATGATTTTCAAATCTGCCCCCTTTATTTGTAACTGTGGCAATATCCCCAGTAGCTAGAACATACCGCCTGGCATATAGTAACTTTTCATGAAAGTTTGTTGAATGAATGTGAGTTGTGACTCATCTTTCCTGATTCCTTTAAAATGTTCTTTCCATTGTGTGTAATTACCATTATGGGATCTCTGAGGAGAGGGGCAGTGTCTTCTCCTAATATTCCATACAATTCTGGAACATATGGTCACCCAAATATGGTGAGTTAATAATTGGACTTACTCCTTGTCACCACTCGACTAGTGAATAATGTTAGTGGGGTGGTGAAGAGCTCCCGTTTGGGAATTACATGGAACTGGGTTTATATCCATGCTCTGTAATTATCTTGTTGTGTAATTCTTTCTGGCAAGATACTAACCTTTTCAAACTGCAGTTTCTTCAACTATAAAATGGGATACCGATTGTAGTCACCTTTTGGGTTATTCTAAGGAATGCACTGGGGTCTGGCTCAGGATAATAAATGGTCAATAAGTATGAGCTCCTATCATTATTTCCCTGTGGACAAGGGAGGACCCACATTAAGCCTCTTAGTTAGCCAGTGGCTGGAGTGTGGGTTGTATATTTATGTGTATGTGGCGGGGGGGGGGGGGTGGGGGGGTACAACAGCATTAGCAGAGAAGGAGGGCAAAGCATGGGGGTGGGGAAGGCAGAGAGGCACGCATTTTGCATTCAGTAATCGAGTACAATTTGGAAACACTCAGCTGCCTGTGAAATTCATCTGAATCTTGTTCCGTTGGCCTATGGGGTATTTTCAAATACAAATTAGGTTGGCCAGAATTCCTTTTCTGCACCAACTCTCCTGGGTGCAACTTAGAGGTTATTAAGATGCCTAATAAAAGGAGAGAGCACATTTAATAACATTACCATGAGCTCGACGGAGCTGAGCTATGCGGGCCCACAGTGCCCCAGAGCCCACAGCCTCCTGCCACTGGTGCACTTGCTTAGAAGAGGCCCTATAATTATCCACATTTAAAAAGCACCATTAAATCCATCGAGGCAGTCATGTCCCATTTGCAGGGCCTTTCTGCCCACATTCCCCGGGAGACTCGGGGCCTGGCTTCTCTAGGTGGGAGGAGGAGAGGGAATAGATGAAAGTTCTTGGGCTAACATGATGGCTGGTTAAATTCACAAAATGGCAGATCTGCTAAGCACCATTGTCATTCCTGTAGGACTTGTCCTTCCTTTCTGTATTTATTTACCAGATGTTTATTGAGCATCTGCCGAATTTCAGCACTATACCCACCGCCTCTCCTGCAGAATTCTGTTTAATCCTTACAACAACTTATTAGGTAGGTCAGTAGTTCTCAGTAAGCCGTGACTCCCCCACCCCCACCCCCAGGGGACATGTGGCAATGTCTGGAGACATTTGTGGCTGTCACATATGGGGTGAGGGGTGCTACTGGCATCTAGCGGGCAGAGACCAGGGATGCTGCTCCACATCCTGCAGTACACAAAGCACACCATGACAATGGAGAGTTATCTGGCCCAAATGTCAATAGTTGGGCAACTTGGTGGTAGATGCTGATCCTTCCCTCGTTTCCCAGTGAGGAAACTGAGGCCCAGAGTGTTTGTGGCATTGTCTGATGTCACACAGTGGTAAGTGGTGGAGCTGTCAGAGCCTGAGGTCTCATCACTGTGCTACATGGTTCCTAGTGGCCCCCTCTGCAGCCACGATTGCAGCTGAGTTTCCTCTCTGCCCTCACAATAGCCAATTGCAATTACATTTATTGGGAATAATATGATGTTTGCTTTGATGGGAGCTATTTCCTATAAAGAAGACTCCTCTGAGCACACATAAAATTGTTGCACAGCTTGAATGAATTAGAGGCCTGTGCAAGAGTGGAGTCTCCATTTAGCTTTCATCTACATGAAATGTGAACATATTATTCTTTTTCAAGCCCCTGATATCTGATTTCAGAGATATTTCATCCCAAATAAAGAGCCAGTAGTGGTTTTACAGGTAGTGATCTGTAGGGGGAGCATTTGTTGGCTTGGAGCAGAGAAGCTGTAGCACACTGGAAATGATACCCATCTGGAGCTAGGTGCTGTGCTCTGTTTGGCCTCCGGGCCTTTGCACAACCTTTTCCTCTGTTAGAAGCACTCTTCCTTCTCTTCTGGCTTATGTTTTTTCTTCCTTCAGATCTCACTTTAACCATCATCTCCTGGGAAGCTTTCCCTAGATCTTGGTTAGGCATCTTGCTCTCTGTTTTCTGAGCACCCTAAGTCTTTTAGATCAGCTCTATCCATAAGGAATATAATGAACTACATATGTAGTTTAAAATTTTCTGGTAGCCATGTTAAAAAAAATTAAATAAGGGACAGATGAAATTAATTTTAACAATCCATTTTATTTACATTAACATTAGCATTTCAACATATAATCAATACAAAAGTTATTGAGATATTTTACATTTTTTGAACTAAATCTTTGAAATCTGGTGTGTATTTTATACTTATAGTTCAACTCAATTTAGATGCTAACTTTTCAGTGATTAAAGTGAAATATAGTCCTTCCAAACAACAAAGCTGCATTTAATAGAAAAATATTTTACACTGCCTTAGTTTTTAAATTTAAATTTATTAAAATTAAATTAAATTAAGAAATTCAGTTTCTCTGTTTCAGAAGCCACATTATAAGTGTTTAATAGCCACATGTTCTAGATTATTACAAGTTACAGTTAATTGAAATTGCCTGTTGATTTGCCTTTTCCTCCCACTAGATTATAACCTTTTTGAGGTCAAGGATTAGGTCTTGTTCACTACATTTGCCAGTGCCTGGCACAGATTTTGGTATATAGTAGTCACTCAATAAATATCTGTTGGATGGCTTGAGATAATACTTCTACTCATGGCTCTGCCATTGATTTACTGTGTAATCTTCATAATTCAGGATAGTCTCTAATAAAATGGGAGTTTGGGACACTTTTGCAAGTCTGTCCCACTGAATGGTACCAAATATTATATGATCAAAGGGATTTGTGGTCAAACAACTGTGAGAAACACAGAGCTCAATAAAAGGAGCAGGCTTCTTTACTGTACGACTTCTCAGTACACTGTGACTTGCCAGGATTAAATTTTTAATTTAATTTAATTTTAATAAATTAAAAATTTTAAATTAAAGAGGATGCCCTATTACTCTAACATATATGACCATGGACATTTTTATTCTCAGAGCATTTGCAGGACTGATGTTCCCTAGAACACAATCCAGGAATGCCTGTGACATCCCTCCAGATTTAGGGAGATGGTTTTAAGTTTTATTAAATCTATCCCTTGACAAAACAGGGGTGGTAGAGGACTGACTCACTCTTTGCCATCCTGTGACTCAGGATCAATGCCTTACCTTACTTAAGAACAGATTGTTTCCAGGTTAGAAAGTAGGCATTCTTCAAGTAATTGCACATTGTCAGAGGGGCAGTTAAAACAATCTTCATCTATTTATTTCCTCCTCCCATCCTTCGTGAAAAGGTGCACAATACAAACATGTTACTTGCCCTTTTCTTAATGGCCAACATAGTGTTTGCAATGGAAAGGCAATGTTTGATTCCCATTAGGAATGAATTATTAGATTGAACTGTGTGAATTTACCAATGTTCAACCACTTTTGCCCAACAAATAGGACAATTTCATAGGTTCAACCTACCAGTTAAGTCCCTCTACTCATAACAGTTAGTAGAAAGCTAAGATGGAACTATCTTTCTAAAGAAAAATAGTTTAGGGGCACCCAGTGGCTCAGTCTGCTAAGCGTCCAACTTCCGCTGAGGTCTTGATCTCACAGTTCATGAGTTCGAGCCCCATGTTAGGCTCTGTGCTGACAGCTCAGAGCTTGGAGTATGTTTCAGATTCTGTGTCTCCTTCTCTCTCTGCCCTTCCCCCACTCTCTCTCTCTCTCTCTCTTTCTCTCTCTCAAAAATAAACATTAAAAATAATAAAAAAAAGAAAAATAGTTTAGAAATACATAGCAAGGTTTTTTTTTTTTTTAGATGTGAAAGCACTATATTTAAACTTTCTCAAGAGCAAGTGTTGAGAATTATGTTCTCAAATAAAGTAACAGATCAAGCCATGTACACATCATGGATTCAGACTGTAGCCCACAGAATAAATTTTTATGTATCATAGAGTCATTATTGAATTATTACCCACTCCTGTTTTCTTCACGTTAAGAAAGCCTAAGTTTTTCATCCCTCCTCCACAGGTCTAATATTTATCCTCTAACGCTTTTTCAGGTTCCCAGCATTCCACAGCTATTTTTTCCTGTCTAAACATGTACTTAGTGGTCTTAGTAATGTTTGTTCGGCATCTTTAATCAACGGTCTTCATCACTGTGAACAATATTGTTCCAATCAGGTCAGTTAATAACCACTCAGCATCTTTAACTTGTTCACACTGGCCACAGTCTTCTCATCGTGCAATTTTGTACTCATTAGGCCAAATTCCAGGACCTGAATCTTGGACCAACAAGCCATGAAGAGGTCCAGCAAGAGCAGAAAGGACGTTTGGCTTGATGTCCAACAAACTTGTTTTCAAGGCTAGCCCTGCACTTAACCAGTGATAGATCTTATTCACATTAATTTTCTCAGCCCTATGTTTACCAGCTTATTACGAAAGATTTTATAAAGGATACAGATTAACAGCCCAATGAAGAAGTACATAGAGGGAGGTCTTCAACAGTCCCTAGAGGAGAAGCTCTGTCCCCACGGAATTGGGGTGCACTTCCCTCTTTGCATGTGGATGTGTTCACCAATCTGGAAGATCTTACAGCAAAGTTTTAAATATGTGTGTATATATAACTCTGCAATTCTATATCCAGGAATTCATCCTAAGTCCTTAAAGAATAAATACACAAAGATGCATGTACATGGACATTTGTTGCAACGCTATTTATGATAGCAAAAATTGGAAGCCATTTAAATTTTTACTCGGTTAATCATAGTAAATCTATACAAAATATTAAGGACAGCATTAAAATGGTGATGTGTTTCTGCATTTATTGGCATAGAATGATGTCTATGGCATATTTTTAAGGAAAAATAGATTTCAATTTTAGCATCTGTAATATGTTCTCATTAAAATATTTTTTTGTAAGTGTAATGTGTATAGGTACAGAAACATATCTAAAAGGATTTATGTAAACTTATTAATAGAAATTCTATCTGGATGACAGGTGTAAAAGAGATTATTTTCCATATGGGATAATACCTAAATTGTCCTTCATATGTAATGCCCTGACATTCCTATTGTAGGAATTTCAAGGCTTTTGGCCCAGGTAAATTGGGTTGGTGGAAGATGGAGACGAATTTGTTTGTTTTAACTCTATGGACTTTTGACTCAAACTCTCTGTGAGTTTAACTTAGTGGGGGAAAAAATTCTAGGTTAGCTTTATAATCTTGGAAATGATTCTATGTTACTCTAACATATATTAATACTTTATATGAATAATAATGTCTTGATTTCAACTAGCTTTTTGGAATGCTGGCACACACATCACATCACTTCCCTTTACTGAGTAGTTGGTAGGTGGTTGTGCACACATTGCTATTTTTGTTATCCTTCTGAGATAGGAAAACTCTCCATTCTGCTGGTGAGAAGACTGAGCCTCTGGGAGGGCAAGTAACACAAAATCCCACTGCCAGTTGGGACTAGGTTGGTGTTTTTTCCATTGAATCATATTTTTACTTTGCATTATTTTACACTAAATCACCCTCCCTCTGATTCTCTCAACATACTATAGGAGGCTGGCACTTCTCCAAACTTTTCAGCCAGGCACAGAGAAGCACCACGAAGATAGTATTGCAATAAAACACACATCTTTGGCGTCAGACTTCTTGAAACTGAAGCCTACTCCACCACTTATTGGCTATGTAACCCTGGGAAAGTTACTTTACTTTTTCACTCCTCCATTTTTCCTTCTGTAAAATGGGGTAATGATAGTCATGAGTACCTTGTAGGCTTATGAGAGGAAAAATTGAGACAACTCAAGAAAGCAGTGTAGCTTAGTGTCTGATTCATGGTAAGTGGTAGTGGAAAAACATTAGCCACTGTCAGTAACCTCCTTTTTTTTTTTTTTTTTAATCATTATCCTTATAAGAAACCTCACATAGGCCAAGAGGTGGAGTCAGAGGTTACATGCCTTGTCTAAGGTTGCATACCTGATAAAAGATGGAGTAGATCTTTTAGTCTTTCCACTCAGCAGAGGGCACACATGTGTTGTTCTCAGAGGGTAGAAGGTGTAACAGGGGCTCAGGGTAGAAGGGTGTTTCTCCTGGTACTACATGCAGTAGGTGAATGGAATGAAACAGCAACTAATCCAGCCCAGCCCCAAACCACAAATGTCAACAGATATTTTATGGCAGAGAAGGTGCCAACGAACATGTCACATGCTCTTTTGAAAATAAATGAAGCCACATAGGGACTCTAAAGTAAAAAATAAGAACTGTGTTGTTTATGGATCTCCTCTGGCTCCAGTTTTATGGTGTTTCAAATTCCACAGCAGGAAGAGGCACTGTAGGAGGAACCCTGCCATATGATTGAGAGGTCAGTGGGGTCTGCTGTTATCTAATTGCATCGCACCAGGCAAGTCATTCAAGGTCTGTGCTGCTACATCATCACCAGTGGGGTAAATAAACTGTTCGTGGGTTTGTTAGGAAGATAATTTCAGTATTGAGGTCTTGGTTTTGCTTCTCTAAGCTGAAGTTCAAGGAAAATAAATACAGTGTTCAGTTCCCCAGAGGGATTGACACCTGCTTCCCCTTGGAAGCCATGTAGGAGGTGCCTCTTGGAATCAGACAGCAAAGTTCCTTGCAGATTATCTAGTGATCCTAGTTCACTGATTATTTATTTATTTATTTATTTATTTATTTATTTATTTATTTATTTATTGTCAGTGGTAGATCATTTTTTAGAGAGGAAATTTAATGTAGAACCTCAATATATAAAACATAAAAGGAGAGTTGCTTTAGTTGAAACAAGAGGGCCACCTTTGTCAACTTTTCTTGCACCAGAGGCCATCTCTGTGGATCCTCTCCAGGACTAAGGATCCTAAGAACATAAGTTGACAATGTGCTCTTAAAGCTTAATAGGTACAAAATCACTGCTGGCTACAAAGCACATGCCTGGGCCCTACCCCAAAATGACAGAATCAGAATCTGAACTTTCAACAAGATCCTCAGGTGATTCTGACATTCTCTACAATTCAAGAATCACTGGGTTCTTCCAGTGCTTTCATTTTACAGGTGGGGAAGCTGACATCCAAAGTAGGGAGGTTACTTGTCCCCGCACACAGCAACAATGGGTCCAAGCCAAACATCCCACGGGCTCCTGGTGGCTCACTTAGTTGTAAGCAAGAGAAACTCTAGCTAACACAAGCAGAAGAACCCAGTAGATGGCTATTTCATCGTTCATAAAATGGAAGAGAAAGCACGAGACCCAGGAGTCAGGGAAGCTCCACTGAAATAGATGGCAGGAATCAACAGAGTGCTTTCAGGATACCACTACCAGGAAAAGTCAATTTCCACCAGTGTTGGTTCTTGTGACAATTTATCAGTAGTCAAAATCTCGGGGGGTGGGGGGAAAGTCTGATTGGTACAGCCTGGACAAGGAGGTCTTTTGGCTGGGGATCACAGGGAACCTTGACCAACAGTTCCAGGAAGACCTCACTCACTGGGTGTGGTAGATCTCACTGAGGTGATGCTACCATAGAAAGTGAAATGCATGTTAGGAGGAAAAAATGACAAAAACCCATGCACTCAGCCACCTTTTCCACCATACTGCGCTGTCCCTGTGTTTAGGGTCAATGCTTCACACTCACACACACACACACACACACACACACACACACACAGACACACACACAATCCAATTGAAATGAAGGGGTTAAGGTAAATTCTGTGGCTTAACTATCAGCCAAATGACATTTTAACAGCCTTTTTAGCATAGCCTGGCTGGACTGAGACCTTCCCTGCAAAATACCTTAATCCTTGGCCTCTAAATAGAGAGTTATTTTCAATTTCTTCAGTTCCTAATGTTTTAAATGGAACTACTGTTCCCCTTAGAGCACCCAGTGGCTGGCTGGAGACCTTTATTGATATATATATAAATTACCCCAATCCCCTCTGCTGCCTACAGATCCAATCATATTGAACTAATGCGCATATAAATAAAAACCTGAAAGTGTGGTTTATGGCAATAAGTAGTGCAGCCGAAGTTTATACCATTCTGCAAAGACACCTTGATACATTGCTGATAATCTTCATAATGTGTTTAAAGAGGCAGTGTGTCAGCTCAGGCTGGAGCACCCTGGAAACTGAAGGGGAAATCTGATTCCCAAGCTTCTGATTGACCAAGAGAAGAATCTGTCCTGCCAGGCTATAAGGAGCCCAGAGGCTGGAAATATTTTCCCAAAGTCTCCATAAAGAGATGGGCTGGCCTGCAAAATGTACAGGGGTGGACTATGCATTCTCCTGCCATCTTTTTGCAGCCTGTGTTCTGTAGTTAATCCTGATAGCAGGCTGGCCCCAGAGAAGCTGGGAATAGGCTGGGAGTGCTTTGCAGTGCAGAAGTCTTTTACCCCACCAGAATGTTTCAGGGAACACCCTGGAGTGATGTGTTTATTCCGGGGGAGGCCAGTGTACCCTCCCTTAGTGATGGACCTTCCCTTACCTGTCTTCAATATATTCTGTGCACTGCAGCCAAAACAATCTTTCTTGAAGGTAGATCTGATTAGGGCTGCTCTGCACACTTTCTTCTCAATGACTTACCTTGTGAGCCTTGCCTTGTGAGCCTTTCAGGTTTTGAGCCAGGCCCAGGGCTCAGCCTCATCAAATTCTGCACTCCCTAGCCTGCCTACTCCAACCATTCTACTCTTGTCTTCTTTTACTTTGTTGTGGATGTTGTGGTCTCTGCCTGGACTGCACAGTTCATATAACACAAGATCAACTCCCCACCTGTTGGATCATCATTTGTGCATATCTTCTGTTCCATTTAGGAAGATCCCCTATTTATTTGCCTTCCCCCCTCATTGTCCCATGAGCCTATAAAGTGCACTTCCTGCCATTTCTGAGTCCCACCCACCTGTGTTCATGGTCTCCTTATTCATGTACATTTTCCTTATCTTTTCACCTAAAAATGATTTCTCTCATGTCTCTCATAACAAATGTATTACTTTTAACTTAATATCATGTTGATTTATGTGTGTGTATTAAATCCCTTTCTGGTCTGGATATGCCTGGGACTGGTTCATCTTTGAATTCTCTGAGCTCCTACAGTGCCATCCCATAATAGAGGGTTACTAAGTGTTTAGAGGTTGTGAGAATGAATGAATGTATGAAAACAAGAAGCTATCTGTGTGCCTGGGAGCCTGGGTAGAAGGCTGGGAAGAAGGGGTAGGTGGCATGGAGGTGTAGAGTGGAGTATGGGGTGTAGAGGTAGATAGGGGAGGGTGGGAAAAGGGAGTGGTTCTGTTCCTGAGAATTTTTCCCAGGGCAAGCCCTGAAGCTGAGCCCAAAGAGGAAACAGAGGCAAAATAAGGAAAACACATCATTCTTTCTCTGTGTTGTAAGAAGTGGCTATGTGTGCCTCAGAGACTGGGGACAACAATCCCTTTGGGGTTGGGTAGAAACTATTAGAATTTGTATTTGTATAGATTTCTCACTTAAAAATTTTTAATTTTCTGTATGTTTTAATATGTCTCTATTACATTAGTGTTATATGTATGCAATATGAAAATAAATACACACATATATAAATAGATACCTATATATTGGATTGGATGACACAATGTTTTGTTTTAACTAATGGAATATGCAATCAAAGAAGTTTACACACTGCTACTTTAAAGATTCAATCCCTGTGCTGAGCTGAAGGCTGCCAATACCTTCTAACCTTGAGCTGATATTAGTTTCGCTTATGCAGGAAAAAATGTAAGAAAGTTGCTTTAGTTCACCTGTTCGGATGCTGTTTTAGGATCTCAGCTAAAGTTCAGTGTAATGTCATAAAGTACACTGGCCTTGTGATTGTTCATCATTTGTTTGTAATTCTAGCTCTACCACCTGCTAGCAGTGTGATCTTAGGCAAGTCAGCGTCTCGGGGTCTCAGTTTCCTCATTTGTAAAATGGGATTAATATTAGTACTTACTTCAAAAATGAGATAATTCTTATGAAACACTTAGTAACATGCAGGGCACATTATTCAGGCTCATACCTCAGAGCTACAAAAGGACCTTGTCTAGGAATGTCAATCAGCTGATGACCACTTCTTTCCAAGCCCATAGCAGACATCACTAATTGATCACAGCCTTTTTCCTTCTGGACTTAGACTAGACCTCAGGATTAGGTCACATAATGATTTCCGCCCCCCTGGGGGCAATTGCAATCTCTGAAAAGCATTTGCTATGAGAAGCTGCTAATGTACAGAAACAACCTTGTGGACTTTCTAGCAGCAGGAGAGATCCCAGTGAGACTTGAGGAAGAGCTTTTCCTATTTAGGATCCCAGTGGGATGTTATCAAGCAGGTCTTTGAAAACTTTCCTCTAGGGATTTTTGGGGCTATGGCAACAACAATGAGGATAATGCCTCACATTTTGAGCAGTGCTTTATAGTTTTCAAAGCACTTTCATGCACATTTTCTAACTTCATCTTCATAGCAACCCTGCCTGGCAAAGCAGAGCAGGCATTAGAATCAGAAAAATAGCAATTTTTTTTTTAAGTTAAAAGAACCCTAGAGACTTTGTCCAACCTTCTCATTTTATAGACAAAGAAATTGATGCCAGAGAGGGTGACTTATTCCAGGTAACTTACTTGAAGCTCAGGCACTTGTGTTCTATTTCTTGGTTATCACCTACTGTTCCTAGTAAATGCTTAATAAAGATTAGTTGAATAAAGGAATGAATGAGGGAATGACTCTAAAAATGAAGGTAGTCTCTTTGTGGCTAAATCAGGACCACTAGAATCTTCTATCTAATGGAGAGGGCAGGGAACATTTGCCCCAGAGCCCCCTATACCTATCATTGCCATTACTTGTATGTTCACCTGGAAGTAGCAGCAGGTTCCAAATATGAGAAATGGCTCAGCACAGGTTTTGGCCTATACCAGAAACTTTAAGCTCTTGGGGAGGAAATACTACCATTTTGAGGAAAAGTATAGGTGGGGAGTCTAAAATTCCACTGAGTTTGAGTTGGAGACGGAGAAGGAGCATTTGCTGGGGATGATTTTGAAATGCTAGTCTCTTGAGAATTTCACAATCCCATAATGTTGAAGTTGGCTTTACCTGTGGCTATAGCAGTACCTGGGCCCTCTTTCTGATGCTCATGCCTGTCCTTCCCCACCATTGGGTCTAAGGATGTCCCACCTCTTCCATGTTGCATGTTTCCCTTAGTGAGGAAGGGGGTCCATACATGGCTGGTCTTATAGGAAAGCCTAATTTGGGTTGGCTCTGTGATATCACAGGATCACATGGAAATAATGAGAGTGTGGTTTATTGGTATTTGGGGAAACTAGACTAGCAGCATGAATATTTTCCCTAGAAGCTAATGTAAATTAATTCCCTCCTTTCTTGCTTTTGAATTGAATGCTGACTCTTCCTAGGCACTCTAAGATCATCAGGAAGTAACAATTGGGAGATGAGGCAAAACCTCTACAAGTGAGGTAATGAAGTGATAATTTGTAGATCTGACCAGGATTAAGGTGGGTCACAGTGATAGCATTAGGAGTGCAGGGAATGAGTTCACTATGGGCTATCATGCGAAACTTGAACTGGATGTAGAAGAGCAATATCTATATTATTTAACAAATACTATAAAGCACTTTTTACACACCAAGCACTATTCTTAGTAATTTATAAATATTGAATCATTTAATCCTCATAACAAGCTTATTAAGTAGACAATATTGTCACCACTTTATAGGTTAGGAAATCCAAGTAGATAGAGCTTAGGTAACTCACCAAAAGAGGAGGTGGGATTTGAACCCAAGCAGCCCAAGTTTCCCAAATCTTAGCTACTACAGTGCTACCTCTCTTGGAGTAAGGAATTTGGAGGGCAGAGGATAGGGGTAAAGTGTGAGCAACACATGAAGAAAGAGTTAGTATTTATAATGGGTACAGCATATTCAGGAGAGCCAGCTGGGTTGGAGTATAGAGGTTAATACTGTAACCAGCAGAAAATAATGAAAATAGGTAAATAGGGTCGAGTCTGATTATAGTTAGTGGTGAATGGAATGGAATGGAATGGAATGGAATGGAATGGAATGGAATGGAATGGAATGGAATGGAATAGAATAGAATAGAATAGAATAGAATAGAATAGAATAGAATAGAATAGAATAGAATAGAATCGAATCTGATAATAGATTTGTGGCAGTTTTAGGTTAAGTCCATGGATTCTTTGATATTTCTGCCTTCAAGAGGTAGAGCTTAGTTGCCCTCACCTTAAGTATGGATTAGTGACTCACTTGTAATAGAATACAGCAGAAGTGAGGGTGTGTGACTTCCAAGACTAGTTCCTAAAGGCACTGTGGCTTCCTTCTGTTTATCTCTCTTGGGTCTCACTTCGAGGGAAGCCAGCTGCCAGTTTGTGAGGACACTCAAGAAGCCCTATGGAGAAACCCACCTAGTGAGGAATTGAGGCCTTCTGCCAACAGCCATGTGAGCAAGCCTTCAGCAAGTGGATCATTCAGCCTTGGTTAGGCTTTCAGATTATTGTAGCCGGGCCAACAACTTGACTGCAATCTCATTTTAACAGCCAAGCTTCTCCTGGATTCCTGACCACAGAAACTGGAAGATAATACTTGTTTTTGTTTTAAGCTGCCAAGTTTGGGGATAACTTGCTATACAGTGGTAAATAATGAGTGCAGTCCTCAGTGCTATGTTGAGTTTAGACTTTATCTTATAATTTTAGCTATGTGCTAGGATATGGAGTGCCTGGTTGATAAATGGGCCCTAAAGTGAATTAAAGATGATAGGGAGCTATTGGACATTTTTAAGCAGGTGAACAACATGATGACAGTAATCTTTAAGAAAAATTAACGCAAAATGGGTGAGCAATGAATTAGGGGTGGAGGACATTTGTGGTAGGGAAGCAGTTCAGGCTGTTGTGAAATGGCTTAAGCATGTAAGGCTTAGGTTTAGGGTGAGGGGAAGGAACAAAGCAAATGTAAGTTCCATAAGAGTTGGCCCTTTCTTGTCTCTCTTTACCACTAGAGTCCCAGAACCTAGCATAGCGCCTGGCACATCATAGGCATTCAGTAACATTTATTGAATGAATGACTGGATCAGCGCATGAGTAGGTGGGTGAGTGAACTGAGTGAGTGGGTGAGCGAGTGAATAAAAAAGATAGAAATGTGCTCTAGAAAACTTTGTTTCTACTTTTCTTTAGAAATGAAAACTCCCCAAAGATTCTATAGGTAATAACCGGAGTAGATCTCAGTGACCTCAAACTCTGTTTTCTATTTCTGTGATCCTGATTGGGGCTAGCTTGTTTTCAAAGCCCATTCCCATTCTGAAGTTGATTTTTAAAATATTCCTTTTCTTTTCACATCATTCATGCCACAAACATTTATTGGGCATCTGTAATGTACTTGGCATTGTGATTGTGATGGGCCCCAGGGAGAGAAGATGAGTGAAGGATGGTCCTGTGGTGCTTCAGTATTTCTTCCTCTGCTTTTATCTCTAGTCATCTCAGAAGTTTATTTTTGAAATAAAGATTCATTTTCTTAGTGGAATTCTTAAGTGGGGAGCGATGAGATGAATTCGGGCTTTTAGGAACTGCTTTTAGAACTTGTGGATGACTTCCACTGTTTGCTGCTCACCCTTGCTGATATGCCCTATTAATATTCAAAAGCTGTCACTTTATTTTATCTTTGTTCTTTAGTAGACTAGACTGCTGGCTGGGAGAACCTGGTTTGTCTGGTTTAGTCTTGTCACACTGTGGGGTAGGACAAAAAGAGACATGGCCCAAGGTTGTTAGTTTTTAAAAAGATTTTTGGGAGTTTCTGCATATTACTCTTGGTATCAAATTCTGTTAATTGACTTCTGTCCTTTTTTTCTTGTAAATGAGATTCAACATTGTCAGGAACAATCCCAGGCATGGCCTGCTGTTGAGTGGACAGTTGCTAGAAGGGACACAGTCTGGATTTAAGGCTGAGGAAAAGCTCTAGGGATGGCACTTATGTATCAAGGCTAGAGTCCTCTTGAATAGCAGTGACTGTCTGGAATGTTGTGTTAGAAAGGATTCTAATGTGTACTTCAGCATGGTAGGAAAGAGCAAGGTCAGTGATTGCTGCCCAGGGGCAAGGGTATGGGGACTTTTAACATCTGTTTGGAGCAACTGTTGAAAGCCTGGGCCTCAGTTCAGGTGTTCAAGGTAAGGAACCAGATGAATGGAAGCTAAGAAAATTTTTGTTTCCCTTGACTAATCTTTTCTCCACCTCTTTGTAATCTTCTCTTTCATTATGGCCTTCCTTTCTCCCTTCTACTTCCCTGCTCTTTCTTCCATTGTTTCTCCTTTTCTTCTCTCTGCCTCCACATACTCTTTCAGCTGATTTAAAGAGTACTTCCCACACCAATCCAGCTGCACACATCTGACATAACAGTGGCACTTCTGGGATCATCTAAATATAGTTCAGGGCTAGTTCTGGGCTAGTCTAAATATAGTACAGAACTACCTAGTGGTTAAGGTGATGGTGGAGGTCAATGGCTTTACAACAACCCCCCAGGCTCCATTTTGCCTCTAATCCCTCTGGCCTTCCTGTTATGTTGGCAGAGGCACTAAACAGGGCAGGTCATCATGTTTGCAAGGCCATGGTCAAGTACATGGTCAAGAAGGAGCTCTCAACACGAGGAAGATGTACACACATGTAACTCTGCTTCCCCTCTCCACACTGTGCATAGACAGACAAATGAGTCTCCCCAGAGTCTCTCTTCTCTCTGGTTCTTCTCATCAGAATTAAATTCACTTAACGTTTTAAAAGAAAAAAACATCTGAAAATATTCACACAATCAACTCCAAAGGATGAACTGTGTTTCATTTACATTTGTTTTCCATTTAAGTCAAGGTGCACACACTCAAAGCTGCTTCCTCTAGCAGAGGCAGACTCAACCATTATCATAATGCTTCCTTTTTTCCCCTTCTCCCCATTTGATAACCACATTTTACTCTTAAATATTTAGTTTTCTTTTATTCAATCTTTTAGGTTACTATATTGGAACAGAAGGTAGTGAGAAGACAGTCTTTTTCTCATCCAGTTGATATTCATCTGTCTGCCTAAATTTTTTTTTTTTGTCATTTACCACCATTTTGGCTGGTGGATATAGGTTTTTTTTATTTTTTATTTTTTTTAACCTCTAAGCACATTGAATGTCTTTAGGCTTGCATGTTAGACAGGAGACTGATAGGATAATGATGATGGAATGTTAAATGCTATCTATGTAAATCAGCTCCATCAATGGGTACAAGATTTAGCTACTTTAGGACTTTTTTTTTTTTGACATACATTTTCATTTTTTTTTTTTTAAGGAGAATAATATTGGATTGTTATTAACCTACTTTAGAAGAATCATTGTATTACTAGACACATTACTATTTTGCATAAAGTCATATTAAATTTTGGTATGATGTACAACATGATTTTCTCCTAAATGCTGCTTTTAACCTCCAAGTGGTTTCTTTTGTATTTTTGGTGGAGGATTGGTTTCTAATAGCCAGATCCCAAATAGGAAGTAGGAAGAAAAAAAATGAAGATCTTTCTTTACATGCTCTCTGCAGGCAGGGAAAAGGAACTTATATATATTTTTTCACTTATTTGAAATATGGAAGTCAACTAGATAGATTCAAGAGTGATTATGTTTTAAGGTTATCAGTGAAACCTCTGGTTCATCTTTGAGTTCTAGAACACAGCCACTGAGAGCTAAGCTTGAAACAGGAATGTATTCGATTAAGGACATTAGAGTGGTCATCACTCTTGGTTGCAAGTAGCATAGGATCCAACTCAAACTTTGTTATAAAGTAGAACATATGAAGATTCAGGTGGCCTCAAGGGTGGACTGGAAGCAGGACCTCAAGCGATGTCATCAGGCTTCTGTCTTTTCTCCCTCCCCACTTCTCATCTCTTGCTTCACATCTGTCTCTCCCTGTTTCTTTCTCACTGATTATTTTTACTTTTTTTCTCTCCCTCATTTATCTCTTTCCCTTCATCCCTCCCTCCCCATCTTTCTCTCCCCATATCACTCTATTTCA
Source organism: Neofelis nebulosa (assembly GCF_028018385.1). Taxonomy (NCBI): domain Eukaryota; kingdom Metazoa; phylum Chordata; class Mammalia; order Carnivora; family Felidae; genus Neofelis; species Neofelis nebulosa. Next base: position 50,129,742 of record NC_080782.1, read on the forward strand.
TTTCTCTCTTCTCCATTTCTCTCTCTCCCCACTCTCTCTCTCCTGTTGTGCTCTCTCCATTTTCTCTCCTTCATCCTTCTCTCACCCCATTTCTACCCACTTCTCCATCTTTCTGTCTCCCATTTTGTCTTTCTCTCTCCTCCATCTCTCTCTATTCTTCCATCTCTCTACCCTCATTTTTTCTCCCCAACCTCTCTTTCATCTGTCTTTCTCTTGTCTTTCTTCCAACTCATTTTTCCTCTACCCCATTTCTGTCTCTCTCCACCATACCTTTCCCATCTCTGGACCTCTTCATAGAGACTGTGTAGTGGTTTCCTCTACATAGTAGGGGGCATGGCACAGGCAGCTTGCATTTTACATGTTCCCATGTAACATGTTACATGTTCCTTGATGGCACCATAGGAAAAAGAATGCTTCTCTCCTAGATACTTGTTTTATATAAATTTCAGGGAAGGTTTTCATTAACCTGGCTTGGGTTACATGCCTATTTCTTGGGATTAATTCACTTACACCAGCAAAATGAGAAACTGTCTCATGTACTTGGGTCCAATGCCTATCCCTGTGGCCAGGGATGACAGGTGGGGGGACAAGAAGTTAGGATTGCCAGTCCCATAACAATCACCTAGAATAGGAAAGGAGCCTTCCATTGAGGAGAAGGAAGTGTTATTAACAGAAGAAATGGGAAACAGACTCTGCGCAGAGAGGAACAGCAGATGTCTACCACAACTACCAAGACTGGGGTATGGAAAGAAGAGAACAGTTCTCCATACAAGTATCTTGTTCTGGTCAGAAAATACATACTGAAAAGAGGACAGGGGGTTATATTTCTTGCTAATGCATGTGGCTGGCCTTTTCTCTTTGTTTTTCGAGATCCTTCCAGCTTGTTGAAAAGACCCAGTTTTTAATTCCTTCAGTGACCTTTCCTCCTTGTCACTAATGTCTTCTACCTTCCAGCCTGCTGTAAAGGAATGACTCAGGTGAGCCAAAACAGCCATCCATCTGCCGCCCTTTGTCTCTATCCCTAGGCTCCTTCTCATTCTTACTATACTAACTCCACCTAGTTCCTTGGGGTTTCTTGATTCCCAAAGCAAATGTGAGCTCTTTATCCATGATTCAGCCCGAAACAGGTGGGCACATTTCAAAAAAAGAAGCAAAAAACAGGAATAAAATAATCATAAGCAGGAAGGAATAATATAATTTAATGACATTCAGTATTGTAATGGGCAATTTGGGGGACTGGAGTGTAAAAGGAGCATACTCAGTCTCATGGTGCATCAGTAGTTTGAATTGATTTACAGAGACAGAGCTGGGGACTACAATAAGATGGAGAGAGAACAGAAAAGTGAGACCAGGAAGCCACAGACACTCTTTGCTTTCTTTGTACTAGGCTGGAGGTGAATGTCCTTCACTCAGTATAAATAAGCCAGAAGTTGGGAGCTTTGGTGGGGAGAATGACAAGCACACCTTTAATTGGTATGGAAAGCATTTGGTTGGATTTACTTGCTTCAGAATGCTTTAACTTAAGAGAGTCAACCCCCAAAATGAGTTGAGGCCAATTCACTTTCTCCCTGATAAATAGAGCCAGGGGTGTTGATGATGTGCGTCAACGGAGAAACCAACCTCATGGATCCTTCTCAAGATGTTTATGGAAGGAGGTCATGGGGCAAGAGGGGAAACTGGGCTCAGAGGGTGGTGCTGAGAGCTCTATTTCCTCCACCAGGATGTTAATAGCAATTTCTGGCCGAGCTTGTGGCTTGAGCTGCCCATTTTGGATTTGGCTGGTGACTCTTCTGGGCAGGCTTTGCGTCTCTGCCTGTTTGTGTTAGAATGCAACACATGGACCCAGCAGTCAGCCAGGTGCCAACCATGTAATCTGACACCATATGTTCCCAAGTCAGGAGAGAATAGAGCAGATTTTTTTTTTTTTTCAATTTTGGAAGTAGGTTAATTACATTCATCTATATTTTCAGCTCTAAGGGTCACAGATGCAAGATTATTTCTGACATATTTAGGTGGTCATTTATGACCAAAATTATTAAGTATGAACTTTACCATTTACAAGACGAGGCAGAGAATATTCTCAGAATGAGACCACAGCTCAAAAAGATATTCCCTTAGTAAGACTCCTCATTGGCACTACTTTTAAAAATAGATTTAAAGTGTTGTTTTGAGGGGAAATCGGTGTTGCTCATTTTATTGGCATCCTTCTCTGCCTAGATGTTGGTTTATTTATGATATTTCACTGTTTTTTCACTTGGTATTGATGGATGGAGCCAGCTCTGTCATTTCTCTGCAGCTTTTTGTTCTTTAAGTATCAAAGCCAAACTTCTTACTAAAAAATGAAGTCTATTTGATTCAGGACATTTAACCAATGCAAGCTAATGACAGTCTTTCACATGGCTAACATTTGTTGAGAGTTTGATCAATGCCAAGAAGGTGCTGAGATGTTTACAATATCTTATTCAATCCTTGAGCAACTCTTATGGCAGGGGCTCTTATTATCCTCATCTTACAGTTAAGAGATGGGATATGCCCGTCATCTTGCATCAGCCCCTCCAAGTGTGTACCTTACACTTCTCATCCACCTGCCCTCTGGCTTACTTTTGGGTTTGGCCAGTGAAGATCCCTGACAAAGAAAGCTAGAAAGATGAAAGAGAAAGAAAGAAAGAAAGAAAGAAAGAAAGAAAGAAAGAAAGAAAGAAAGAAAGAAAGAAAGAAAGAAAGAAAGAAAGAAAGAAAGAGAGAGAGAGAGAGAGAGAGAGAGAAAGAAAGAAAGAAAGAAAGAAAGAAAGAAAGAAAGAAAGAAAGAAAGAAAGAAAGAGAAAGAAAGAAAGAAAGAAAGAAAGAAAGAAAGAAAGAAAGAAAGAAAGAAAGAAAGAAAGAAAGAAAGAAAGAAAGAAAGAAAGAAAGAAAGAGGAGAGTGACCTAGAACTAGAATAGAATAGTTTGGATATAAACCCAACCTCTTTATTCTAAGTAAGCCACTAAGCATCTCTGCTCCTCAAATTTTTATCTCTGAAGTAGAGATGCTTTTACCTATCTCTTAGGTGGTAGTCAGAAGGATTACATTAGATGATACACATGAAACTACCTGGCCAGATTTCTCCATTGTAAAGGTATATTTTTCCTTTCCCTTTGCATTTTGCAAGTAGTCTGTGGGGGTGATATTTTGCGGCGTGTTCCCTAATGCAGCAGATGCCCACCTGCATACAGTGCATTCTGTCATAGCTACTTTTGTCTTCCTTGCTGGAGGGAGTGTGCCTTGTCTTCAGGAGGAGCAGGCCAGGAATACCAATATTTTTATTGGTTCCTGTATTTTAAGTTTTTTTTTTAATTTGCAATTTTATAAATTTCACAAAAATTTGAGTTTTGTTAAATGCCTTCTCAGTGTATATACTTCTATGATTTCCCCCTTTGATTTATTAGCATGGTGAATTATATTAATAAATCTCCTCATGTTGAACTCTCCTTGCATGGCCAGAGCATTACTTTAATTAGCTATTTGGTTGTGTTCGCTAATATTTGATTTATTTTGGTGTTCAGGTTTACAAGTGAGATTGGTCTGTAGTTATTTGGTGCAATCTTTACCAAATTCAAGTGTCGATATTATACTTGTCTTATAAAGGGAATTGAGAAGTTTTCCTTCTTTTTCTATTTTCTAGAAGAAGTTAAATAACACTGGGATTATGTTTTCTTTGAGGGTCCAGTTTCTATATGAAATTATTTAGGCCTGCTGCTTTGTTTGTTTGTTGCTTTGTTTTGTTTTGTCATTTTGTTTTGTGGTAGGTCTTTGATAATTTCTTTTTTTTTTTCCTTCTAGGAAATTGGTCTGTTTAAATTTTGTCTATTGGGATCACATTAGTAAGTTGTATTTTCTTAAAATCGTCCATTTATTTAGGTTTTCAAATTTATTACACAGAATTATACAAAGTATTTTTTAATGATGTTTTCAGTTTTCTGTTTGCTTTTCACTGTTTCTTACTTTGTATACTTGTATTTTCTCCCATTTCTTTTTCTTGATTAACTGAGCTAGTGGTTTGTTTATTTTATGGATTTCTTGAAATGCCAGCTTTTTGTTTATTAGTTTTATCTTTTCCTCTTTTCTAAAGTATTAGGTTTTTGCTATTTGTTTTGTTCCTTCTGCTTTGTTTTGGTTTCTTTTGTTCTTTTTCAAACTTTTGATTTGGTCATTTAATCTATTTTTATTCTTTCATCTTTACTACAGATCTCTGCTTTAGTTGTATTTGATAAATTCTGACATATATAGCTTCTACAAATGATCACCATAGTGTGTTCTTTATTACACATTAAATTTTCATGCATATTTGAGCCTATTTCTGTTCTATCTTGTCTATATCATTTGTCTGCCTTTTTTTAAATTTTAGCATCAAAAATTTTAAGTTACAAGAGTTTTAGTTAGTTTATAAGAATAGTATGGATTTTTGTGTATTTCTTTTGTAAACAACCACTTTATTAATGTTTTTCTTTTATTTTTTGTTATTTTTTTAGAAACCAATTTTTTAGTGTTTATTTATTTTTGAGAGAGAGAGAGAGAGAGAGTGAGGAAGGAGCAGAGAGAGAAAGAGAGAGAGAATCTTAATCAGGCTCTGCACTGTCAGCAGAGCCTGATGTAGGGTCCAAACCCACGAGCTGTGAGATCATGACCTGAGCTGAGATCAAGAGTTGGATGCTTAACTGACTGAGCCATCCAGGCACCCCTATATTTTGTTTATTCTTTTGTGTTAAGTCATGGGGATAAAAGATACCATGTAGGGAATATAGTGAATGATATTATAATACTGTATGGAGACAGATGGTAGCTACAGTTGGAGTAAGCTTAAGTATAACATACAGACTTGCCAAATCACCATGTAGTATGCCTGAAACTAACATAAAATTGTATGTCAACTATACTTAAAAAAAAAAAGAACACTGCATGTCATATTGGTGGCTTTAATGGGGATGTTTCTTGGGTCTCACTAGTTACTATGATTGTTAATTTGGGGGACATGTATGTCTTTTTTCAAAAAGTAATTTTTTTTAACTTGGAGATGGATTTAAATTTTATCAAATGCTTTTGACAGGTGTTTTTTTTTTGTTTTTGTTTTTTTTTGGTAATCATAGTTTTCTCCTTTGACCTATTTGTATGATGAATTTCATTAATGGATTTTCTAAGATTAAAATACTTTTGAATTCCTGGAATGAATCAATATGCATAATGTTCTTCAGGATTCTCATTGTTAATGTTTTATTTAGGACTTTTTACATTAATATTTTTAAAGTTAGGTTGGTTTGCATGTTTTCTATTTATAATATTTTAGTTGTCAAAAATTTAATTCTTAATGGATTTCTGATAGTCTGTCATGTGGATGTTCCACAAATTAATGTCACAATGGTTCCTTTATAGATACATTTATGTTGCTTCCAGTTTTTCAGCATTGTAAATAAGTGACAATGAATACCCTTGTTAATCCCTCTTCCCCAGTCTCAGGTCATTCACTGCTTCCTAGGAGAATCCCTTTCTGACCCTCTGACTACAACAAACCCTTCAATGATCTGGAGTTGTCTTTTCTTCACAGAGCTTGTTATGACTGTAATTTACACGGACTGTATGTTTAGTTGATTGCTATCTATCTTCTCCTATTAGGTGGTAAGTGCCATGAAGTCCAGGATTGTGTCTGATATTGCACCCTTCCAGGAGCTCAGTGCCTGGCCCAAAGTATAAATACTTTCTGAATACTGATTACCATCCATCTACATGAATTTACTTCTAAGGAGAGTAGACCTTTTACATAAAGGGAGATTTTACATTTAATTTTATTTTCTGACTCTGCATGTTGAGACACAATTTTGGTTGGAGCTGGGAGTGAACTGTATTGTTGTCATAATAGAGGAGAGAAGAATTTGGTTGGAGTTGGGATGGTGGAGAAGGGTCAGGTGGGCAGGAGTTAGAAAAGCTGTGATCTGTGAGGGGAAGCTGAGACACAGGTCCTAGAGTTGGTAGTGAGGAGAGTAGAGAGTTTCAGAGAAAAGATTTTTCATATGAAGTGCCATACAATGGAATCTTTCTCCACAACTCTGAAGTCTTAAGAAAAGACTATTCAATTTATCAAATGCTTAGTCTGAAAAGATTTCTTATGAAAATCATTTTTGTGAAGCTAAGACAGGTTATTCAATGAGTACAAAGATGGCACTGTGATCTGAGTTTCACCAAGATTAACAGAGGGAAATGTAAAGCCCTGCATGCACATTAAAAAAAAAAAAAAAAGATTAGTTGTCCAAACAGAGGTTTGAGGAGGACCTGACTTTGAAAACATGGGCAATTAGCTGAGTCCAACATGAGCCAATTCTGTGTGGTGAGTATTGAAACAAAAACAATAAATGCAGTAATTAATAGGGGCACAGGGTCCTTGTCAGGGTAGGCCATGGTTCTACTTTACCTTATTGGTCAGACTCCATTTAAAGTATTCTTTGTAGGTTTTTACTTTAGTTATTGGCAGACTTGATAGAACCCCTAGTAGAAAAGAGTTTGGGAATCCATGGCCTAAAACATAGTGTTTGAGGGTTTCGTTTTGTTTTGTTTTTTAAATTTTTTTAATGTTTACTTATTTTTGTGAGAGAGAGAGAGAGAGACAGAGCGTGAGCAGGGGAGTAGTAGAGAGAGAGCGAGACACAGAATCCGAAGCAGGCTCCAGGCTCTAAGCTGTCAGCACAGAACCTGATGCGGGGCTCGAACTCAGACCGCGAGATCATGACCTGACTCGAAGTTGGACACTTAACCAACTGAGCCACCCACGTGCCCCAAGGAGTTTAGTTTTAAAATGAGAAAACTTGAGGATCACTTGTTGGCAATCCTCAAACATGCTGAAGGACTACTCTGTTGAAGAGGGATAGATCCTGTTCTGTGGGATGCAGAAGATATATTTGAAACAATGGCAGATATTACAAAGCAGAAAGTGTAGACTCAATATATGAAAAGGCTTTGTAGATTAAACTGGAATGCACTGCTGTTGGAAGGGGGAGCTTTCTGGAATTGAGGATTCTAGCAGAGGCTGCATGACCATCTGTAGGAGAGACTGTAGAAAAAATTTCTGCATCAGTTGGGCCAGATATATGACTTCTTCAGTGGAGAGTCTTTCAGTAGAGAGTCTATGAAAAAGGCTAGCTGCCTCACTGTTTTCACTCTTAATACTAGCTTCGTATCTACTCTACCCTTCAGGCTATAAGCTCTACGAGGATGAGGCTGTCTATTTTGTTCATACTGAATTACCAGACCCAGGCACAGAGCTTTGTTTTCAATAATTACGTGGTGAAGTGAAATGAATGGTTGCCATCCTAGGTAGCCAAGGCCAATGGAGCAGTTTAGCTCCAATGGAAGAAAGGAAATTAATCAAAGGGACTGGGTCAGTTGATTTTTGTCTTTCCCTAGGCCCTGTTCTTAATATGCCGGGTATTGAGCCAATAGGAGACCTTTTAAGTGTAGCCTTCCATTTCTCCATTCATGAGTTGATAGAGAAGTGGTGTTGTGGAGTAGTGAAGAGCACAGTTCCCAGAGTCAGATTCCCTTGCTTTACTTTCATAGGGTTATTATGAGGATTGAATTAGTGTGTGTGTGTGTGTGTGTGTGTGTGTGTGTGTGTGTGTGTAAGCTGTTATAAACTGGTATAAATTCTTTTTTTTTAAATTAAGCTGTTGGAAAACATAGGACACATAATAGGACTTTGAATAGTACACATGATGATGAATTCTCTCCCTATATATAGGAGCTTATGAAGTCTTCTAAAATTTTTATGTGTCATAATTTGTACACACACTAGAGGGGTAGAAGGGTGGATCTGAGTTCCAGTTTTGCCATAAGCTGTGATCTTAGGCAAGTCATTCTCTTCTCTCCAACATCAGTAACATGGGGCTGAAAATATCAATGTTGACTACCTTGAGAGTGAAATGAGCTCAAATATGTGGTGAGGTCTTGATAACTATATAGAATAAAATGCACACCTTTAGTTCTATTATTGTTTATATCTTTGCTCCCTTTACCCCAATGTCCTCACTTTGTAGTGGCAGCCTGGCTCAGCTACTGGTTTGGAGGAAAAGGATTTTCCCATTCTTTTAGGTTTGGCTCTTCTCCTTCTCATAATCCTTTCCTAGGAGGAGGGGGAAGGGAATACATCCTCTTTGCTTCAAAGCTGATCAGGATGCTCAGGTGTGAGGTCCTAGATCAGAAAGAGAAATTGTTATTTTGATTTCCACACTGTTCTTCCATGCGTTTCTTTCTCAGTCCCTTTTGAAATTTCCCTAGTTCTCCTGTGGCATAAAGTGAGTCAGAATGGCAAATGAAACATGCAGAAGACATAAATTCCAGGCATAAAATATATATCAAATATACATCTGTCAATTGGCTTTATGCTATCTGAGCTGCCCCCAGGGTGTCAGTGGATCAGGTGAATGGATTTCTGCCACTGTGGGTAATTCCATAAGGTAATAGGGTGGGCCCTAATGCAGTGGAGAGGCAATATTCTCCCAGTTATATATCATGGTTTAAAAGGGGAATTTGTATATTTTGATTTTGTGAGTCAATGAAGTTGAATCCCCAAGGCACTCTCGGAGCTTGGGCTTTTTGAGACTGTGGAGACAAACTGGCTCAAAGCCAGCAATGTAGCCTGAAGAGAAGGAAGCCACTTCGACTCCAGAGGCCTGGTCCAGAAAGGCTCAGTCCTACGACCTCCCAAAAAGCTCAGGGTAGAGACAATTACCATATAAATGTTATATATTTTTCCCATTTAATTGGCCAACCTAAGTATAATACCAAATAGTGAATTTGTCTAACCAAATGGGAAAAAAGAAATTCAAGCTATTTGATTGACTGACAACACCCAATCAGAAAGGTCAGTCAACTAACTCTGCTAATTGTGATGATATCGTGAGCGAGAGAAGATGGAGATAAAGAGAGAAACATTATGGATAGTTAATACTTATTGAGATAACATTTTGTTTTCTTGTACTATGCTTTGCACTTTCCATGCACTAATTTAATACTTTCTACAACTCTATGAGGTAAGAACTATGATTATCACTTACATTTTATGGTTGAGGAAATTAAGGCATAGAGAGGTTAAGCAACTTGCCCAAGGACCACCTAGTTAGTGGAAGAGCAGGGATTTGAAACCCCTCTTAACCACTATACCATTACTACCTCCAAAGAAGAAAAAGAAGCTCCTTCCAATTTGGGGAATCCCTTCCTAAGCTCCAGGAAGTCATATAATTTACATTGAGAAAAGTTTGATCGGAAGTGAGAGTATTAGAAATGTGCCTAGAAGCAAGTTAGTACTTCTGAATATAGCAATATGCTTAAGAATTGTTTCTACAGCTCTGCAAAATTAGTGGGAGGTAGGAAGAAACCTACTTTGACCTTACTTAAATAAAATCTGTTAGCAAAATCCACATTTAGACTGAGCCCAAGCAGTGTTGTTAGAGATTTGACTTGCCTTAGATTTAAGAAATTTTAAGATTCCAAAAATAGGGTCCTGAAGAAGGATGCAGATTTTAATTTGATTACTGAAGTAGAGCTGTGCTAAATGTTTCCTATCACTGAGGAGTCCCAAGTCCAGTACACAGTACACAGTGTGCATTTGGTAATAAGCAGGATACAGCACATGAATACCTAATATCCCACCTCTTCCTGCTAACAGAACTCACTTTTATTCAGGCAGTCACCCCTCCCCTATGCAGCCAGCTACCTCAGTCACAGTTGATCTCAGTCCCAGACTACAGGGGGAAGTCTGAATGGATTTAGGGTAATCCAATTCCTCTAGCCTGTGATTGGTTTGACTGTAAGCATATGACTCATTACTGGCGAATCAGAATTGAGAGAAAGTGGGGTAGGAAGGAGAGAGGTTAAGTTTTATTCTATTAAAAAAAATTTTTTTTTTAATGCTTATTCATTTTTGAGAGACAGTAACAGAACATGAGTGGGGGAGGGGTAGAGAAATAGAGAGGGAGGCACAGAATCCGAAGCAGGCTCCAGGCTCTGAGCTGCCAGCACAGAGCCTGAGTTGGGGCTCAAACTCATGGACTGTGAGATCATGACCTGAGCCGAAGTCAGACGCTTAACCAACTGAGCCACCCAGGTGCCCCTAATTTTATTCTATTTTAAAAGAAATCCTTAGATTTTTTTTTTTCTTTCCTTTGGAAATAGCTGTGTTTGTATAGTGATAACTATATATATCTCATAGTGCTTTATAATTTTCTGAAGACCCAACTAAAATCAGCTTTATGGGTTTATTTTATAATTTATCACATAGCAATGAGTTCAGAGGTAGGATAGTTCCAACATTGGTTAACTACAGGGGTACACGTTTCCTTCCATATTTCTGTAATGTGTGTTGGTAGCTTTCTTTGTGGTGACAAGATGGTCATAGCAGCTCCGGGAATCATTTCACACAGGAGAGTAAAGAATGTTTTGAGGCAGGAAATGGGGAAAGTTCCTGACTTATGTCCCTTTGTAGGAGTGTGGAAAACATTAGAAGGGCCAAGGCTGACTTCCCCTTACATTGCCAAGATTTGTTACATGTGCGTTCTTCAAACAATTGTGGGAAGACAAATGGAATGACCATAATTGGCTTAGATAATTAACAACCAGATTTAGGAGGAGTTAATGAAGTACACTGATGCCTGATACCTGAACAAAGCTGGGCTTCCTTAGAAAGGAAGAAGTGGGAGAGAGTGTAACAGAGAGTTGGCCACAGCCTGCAACAATTGTCATCAGGCTAACAGTGTGAATGAAGCCAACACCAAGGATGACAGGGTGGACAGATGGAAAGAATCTGGGTCCTTGATGACATAATGAGCTGCTGAATCAAACCAAGTAAGAAGACTGCAGAAGGACCTGTGGACTTCCTGTTATGTGCCATAGGTTCCTTACTACTAAATCGGTTTGAGTTTTCTGTAATTTAAAACTGAGATCACTAGGGGCGCCTGGGTGGCTCAGTTGGTTAAGCGTCCAACTTCAGCTCAGGTCACGATCTCGTGGTCTGTGGTCTGTGAGTTCGAGCCCCGCGTCTGGAGCCTGCTTCAGATTCTGTGTCTCCCTTTCTCTCTGACCCTCCCCCGTTCATGCTCTGTCTCTCTGTCTCAAAAATAAATAAAAACATTAAGAAAAAAATTTTAGGGGCCCCTGGGTGGCTCAGTTGGTTAAGCGGCCGACTTCGGCTCAGGTCATGATCTCACGGTCCGTGAGTTCGAGCCCTGCGTCGGGCTCTGCACTGACAGCTCAGAGCCTGGAGCCTGTTTCAGATTCTGTGTCTCCCTCTCTCTGACCCTCCCCCATTCATGCTCTGTCTCTCTCTGTCTCAAAAATAAATAAACGTTAAAAAAAAAATTTTTAAAACTGAGATCACTAAACACAGATAAAAGGTCTTTAATAAACACTTGCTAAATGAACAAATAAATGAAAGAACAAATGAATGCATTTGAAGTTTATGTTCTAAGGATGAAAGTCTCTATCATATCTGACATTAGAGAATGGGTGAATTTTAAATAAGAATAAGTCAAATTTTGTTATATTGAGAACACACAGTGAATCCTCTTGAAAAGATATATTTATCTTATAAAATTGTTCCTTTTTAAAAAAAAGTTAGGGAATATCTGTGGTTATTATGGTTGAAAGAAAATTTCTGTAAATAACCAGGCCTCTTCTGGATAGATACAAAGTGAGGAGATTAGGTAGGTATACTGGGGAAGTATTTAATAAAACATTTTTCAAATATTTGTTAGGTGGTAAGTGTGTGTCAAGCATTGTGATTGGCTACAGGGATGTAATAATGAGCAAGATGGACATGATCCTGGCTTTCAAGAAGTTTGGAGCTTGGGGGTGCCCGGGTGGCTCACTTGGGTGGGTGACCAACTTAGGCTCAGGTCATGATCTCACGGCTCATGAGTTTGAGCCCCACCTCGGGCTCTGTGCTGACAGCTCAGAGCCTCAAGCCTGCTTTGGATTCTGTGTCTCCCTCTCTCTGTGCCCCTCCCCTGCTCATGCTCTGTCTGTCAAAAATAAATTTTAAAAAAAGTAAAAAAAGATTATTTTAAGAAGTTTGGAGTCTGATATAACAATTATTTCTTCTAGGTTTTAGGAATCTAGACCAAAATATCCCCAATAGACTCTAAACCAGTAGAGAACTATTACTGACAGTTTTGTTTTACTAAAAATTATGTGAATTGAATAGGTAATATTTGCTGGTTATATAGCACTTATGAAGAGTATATATGTATATATGTATATATAATATAAAAATTATCAACATTAATATACACCTACCATTGATTGAGGACCAACTATGTGCCATGCACAGTTCTAAATGCTATAGTGTGTATATATATATATATATATATACTATGTGTGTGTGTATATATATATATATATATATATATATATACTATGTGTGTGTATATATATATATACTATGTGTGTATATATATATATATATATAGTCATGTACTTCTCATAATAATCCTGTTATGATTATTACTATTATTACTATTAATAATTATGTTTTGCAGAGGATACACTTGGAGAGAGATTAAATATTTTACTAAGGTTACATACCTTGTAAGTAACTTAGCTTGGATTTGAACCCTGATATTTTTGTTCCAGGGCCTATTTTCATAACCACTGCTATATGGGCATGGGATTTTATTCCCAGTGGTAACAGATGTGAATCTGAGGCTCAGACAGAGAATGTGATTAACCATCTTTACAGTGAGGCAGTCTGTACCTATCTCAAAGGATGTTCTAAGTATTAAATGAAAGAATATGTGAAAAAGAATATATATAAATAAACCCAGTGCCTGGTATATAGGAAGTCTTAAAAAAATGGAAGGCTTTATTATTATAAATCTAGATCTTGGTTTATGGTCTAATGCTCAGGAATCTCTGAATTTCTTTTATTTTTATTTTTTTTTAATGTTTATTTTTGAGAGAGAGAGAGAGAGAACGAGTGGGGAAGGAGCAGAGAGAAAGGGATACATAGAATCCGGAGAAGGCTCCAGGCTCTGAGCTGTCAGCACAGAGCCCGATGTGGGGCTCAAATCCACAAACCGCGAGATCATGACCTGAGCCGACATCAGATGCTTAACTGACTGAGCCACCTAGGCACCCCAGAAATCTCTGAATTTCTTAAACCCACAGTATTTCTTTACCACACCCATTTCTTCTAAACCATCACAACTTATAGGAAGTTCCTACTTGCTTTGCAGGTGGACATTATGAAAGGTGATGCAGATTCATGACTCTAAGACAGAAAGACGGTCTTCTCTAATTGCCTCATTTCACTCTTCTGAGAATAGCCGAGGTTAGCACAAGAAATCCAACTGGATATTGAGTTCTCTATCAATGTTCAAAAAGATTAGTTATCACAGAATTTTAGGATTGAAAGGAACTCGAAAGGACAAGTAGTCTAACTTCCTTCTTTGGAATCCTCACCAAGGGATACTTTCTGAAATTTGAATTTGGGGCTGGGGTATATATGAAGATGTTTACCACCTTTCAATCACATGGAGAAAAACAAACCAGGTTAATTCTTTTTTTTTTTTTAATGCATTTTTATTCAAACTACCACATATACACAGAAAAGAGCGCTAGTCATATAGCTCTGTTTTCCCAAAATGAAACAACAGAAAATAGCTTTATGAATCTCACAAAGTGAATACACATGTTGTAACCGTCTTCCAGAGAAGAAATAGAACTTTTCCAGCACCCCAGAAGCCTTCTTTGTGCCCTTTTCCAATCACTAACCCTTCAAAAGCAATCATTATTCTGACTTCAGTTTTGCCCATTTCTGAACATAATATAAGTGGAATCACACAGCATGCACTCCTTGTGTTTGAAGGACACATGACGGGTTTCATTCTGCCAATATAATGTTTGTGCGAGTTATCCATGTTGCATAATGCTATGCTTTCTTCATATTCACTGCTATGTAGTTTTTCATGTTTTTCATTGTATGACCATATACAATTTATTTACCCATTCTTCTGTTGATGAGCAATTAGGTTGTTTCCAGTTTGGTCTATTAATTACAGTGCTTTTTCTTTTTTTTTTTTTTTATGTTTATTTTTGAGAGTGTGAAAGCAGGGGAGGGACAGAGAGAAGGGGACAGAGGATCCAAAGCTGGCACTGCGATGACAGGCTGACCTCAGTGAGCCTGATGTGGGGCTCAAATTCGTGAACCACAAGATCATGACCTGAGTGGAAGTTGGATGCTCAACTGACTGGGCCACCCAGATGCCCCACAATGCTTCTATAAATATTCTTGGGCATGCCTTTTGGTGAAAATTTGTTTACATTTCCATTGGGTATATACCTGGGATTAGACTTACTAGGTCATGGGAATGCATATTTTTGGCTTTAGTTGATGCTGGCAATTTTCTAGGATAGTTTTCCAGTCTACAACAATTTAGTTTAGTGTTTTAGAGGACAAGACCTGGTGGGAAACATTGGAAGACCCATTGTAAGTTATGCTACATCTGGGCTGAAGCATCAGAAACATCTGGTTAATAAATTCATTTGCTCAACATATATTTATTGAGCACCTACTATGTGCTAGGCCCTATTTTAGAAGCTTTAAGGCTTTGAAGACCATATGGTCTAATGGGGAGAGAAAATTTGAACATATAACCCCATTGATAACACTATTTATAACTGTGGTAAGTATACTATGAAGGAAAAGTGCCCTCCCCGCTTTTTTTCTTCCTAAAGGAAGCCATAAAGCCAACAGACTAGTGCTCTCCCCCACTGTTTTTTCTTCCTAAAGGGAAGGAAAAAAAAAAAAAAAGAAAAGAAACCTACCTCTAACTGTAATAGCCTTAATTGTGAACCAGCTTCTAAGCTGTCAGATTGGAACCGAATTAATCACCAGGGGTGGTATGGAATTGATGAATTGCTTTGGTGCTCTTTTGCTAGTATAAATCTTTGATTTAATGATTGCTGCTCTCTGATTCATACCATACTACCCCAGTGATCAATATGCATGATGAATGGCTGATTTTCAAGAACCACCCACTTGCTAATGCTCCTTTACATATGCAGTGTACGTATATATGAATTAGTACACAAGACGGATTTCTGACAAAGAGGCAGAGGGTGAGGTAATATTATGGGTTGAAGAAGAGGAGGGGTACAGATGGGGGAGATGAATGAAATTTGCTAATAGTAGTTGGAAGGAAATTTTCAGAAAGGGCAAAATAAAGCACTCAGTGGGAGAATCTTTCTCCATTTACTTTTTCCCAGTCTCCCTCAACTTAAGTCTTTCTGTTGAAGGATTTGATATGGCTTTGGAGGAGACTTACTATCCACAGCTCCCTCAGAATGAGAAATTTATGGTAGGATAAGAGCTATATATAAGTAGCTCTGAATATCTTTGCTTCATTTCAGAGTTTCCATTGTTGGGGGGGGGCACACGGGTGGGAGGTTGACTGTGGTTTGCAGCAGTCCATGAAGACCTGTTTTGTGGTTTGTTCGTTCGATCTAGAACTATTTATTATATAGAGTACCTGTCATATTCCAAGCCCTAAGCTAGGCACTGGAAATACATTGGTGAGTAAGATAAAAACCTCGATCCTCAGGGAACTTTTTATCTGGAAGGATTGGTGGGGCTCCTAGAATCTTCTTTTGGTCCAGTCGATATGCACATGCTATACTTCACCCTGGTGTTGTTGAGATACATATTTTCCAGTTTCAGAGAATTATCTTTAGGCCTGTCTTTCTCCATCTGTTTCATACACACATATATTTTGTAATTCAGTTTCCTCCTCTGTCAAACTTTGCTCTCTCAAACTTATTAGGGAAAGCTGAATTTATGCAATATAACTGTGAATGAGACCAATTCTGATGTGAGTTTTACAGAAACCATGCTATAAATATGACACTAACTTGAATAGTGAACTATTACATAAATTTAAGGTGTTTTCAATTCCCAGTGACTTATTTGGAGGACATATTCAAAGACATCTTGAAAGTTTTCTTGTTGCATAATTGTTTTTGATAGCAAGAAGTCACAAAAACCTTAAAGACCCATCATTGGGGTTATGATCAAACCTGATGAAATGATTCAAAATAATTATGCAGACCTCTTTGATATGAAAATAAGTTCACATCATAATATTGAATTTAAAAAGGTTAAAGAATACCATGTATAATTATGATTGCTGGCACATAGTATGTATTCAATAAATATTTGTTCAAAAAACTAATAACTGGATTTTCGTAGCTGTCCACTACTTACCAATAAGCAAAAAGAGATGTATGGAATGATGCTTCCTATAATGTTAA
Source organism: Neofelis nebulosa (assembly GCF_028018385.1). NCBI lineage: Eukaryota > Metazoa > Chordata > Mammalia > Carnivora > Felidae > Neofelis > Neofelis nebulosa. The sequence goes on from NC_080782.1 coordinate 50,146,066, forward strand.
CAATGGTTAACTTGGGGTAATGGAATGGCAAGTAAAAAAAAAGGCATTTTTAAAAATGTGTGTTGTAAATCGGTTGATATTTTTTATAATGAGTGTGATTTATTTATATATCCAGAAAATATGAACTATTTTTATTTAAAAAAAACACGACAGTCTTTTGAGTAAGAACAGTTTCCATCTGTTCAAAGGGGGGCTCGAAACCTCTCTTCTCTGGGATTTGATCCTCCTCAGTATGGGGGAGAATTAAGAAAAGCAACTCCTGGGCAACCAGTAGAGTTTCTTTTCACAAGGCCTGGAGGGCTGATTCCGTCAAAGCCCCCTTGGAGAAATCTTAGTGATTCTGCATCTCTCCTCCTGGGAGCTGGTTTGTTCTCCCTCTCCTGAAACTAGGGGATTCTCACATTTATTACTACTGTGGCTTTTCATCCCCTCTTACCCATTTCACCCAGGCGTATTTCTTGTTTTATCTGGCACCCAGTAGAGCTCTGCCGAGCTGAGGGCCTGTCTTTCCCACCAATCCTCATCCAATTAATTGATAAAAAATTAATAATTTAATTTTAGTGATGGGAATTACATGCCATTCTCCAAGCTCTCTCTTCACCAGGCATCCCAGAGTCACCTCATACAGACAAGCACCTGAAGCAAGAGGAAGGAACATTTAAAAAAAAATATTTTAAGTGGATTTGGCCACTTGAGCATCTTTGATTGGAGAGCAGGTGAAAGAACAGGAGGCACAGAGCAAAAACGGTCCCCCTAGAAATCAGGAGGTTTAAAGGAAATTGGTAGAGAAAAAATCACATTTGTTCCCTCTGTGCTTGTGGATATTTTTGGGACTTTTGCCAACCTACTTACTTATTTTAACCCTGAACTGCATATATGTGACACAACTCCATTGATTTTTGGATTCATTTAAAAGTAGGAGCTCTGAATTCAGTCTTCACTAGCTATGGGACCTTTGGCTTCAATGTTTTCATCTGCAAAACAGAGCTAATAAGACAACCTTCCTTGTAGGGTTGTTGTGACGATCAGTGAGATTATGCGCTTATAGCATTTAGCTTCACATTTGACACTTCACAGGGCTCAAAAAGTTCTAGGAATTATGATGACTATTCTTTCTGCAAGTCAGTATTAGTGATTATTTACACAGAGGCTGAGCTAAAATTTATCATGTTATTAGAAGAGGATGTTTCTACTTACACTAATGTTAGTCTAGGAAGGAAGATTACTTGGAAAAAAAATTTTCTCTTTAAGACAACGATGTAATATGATTGCAATGGTTAAACAACTCAGAATAGTTTTCAACTCCCCTCATGTGTCTTATAAACCCTGCTTTCAAGCAACCGACATAGAAATCATACATTTTTGTCAAGTAGTTATCCAAGTGCACCGTCTGCTAAATATACTGTCAATACTAATTTGAATTACTACAAGTTTTAAAATATTACTTCATTAAATAGGTTCTCTAAATCAGATGTCTACTTAAATCAAAGGAACCTTTACCTGTTTTGAAAAAATTGGTGGGGTTTCAGTGTACAATAGAATTGGCAGTTTAGACTGTATTAAAATGATATGAGGATTTGAATTAAACTCTTTTGGGTTTTATTCATATAAATTCCATGGTATAAAGAGCCTTGATGTTATTTGTAGGTATCTTCTACCTCCTCTATTCTAGCCCATAGGGATCAGTAATTTCTCACTTACTTTTTTATCACACACAATACGCACACCATTTGTAGCCTGGTGTATAGTGTAGAGTAGGTGCTCAAGAAATGTTGAATGAATGCTGGCCAGAAGTTTGTGTCAACAGGTGTTTGCAGGGCTGGTTAAGGCGAATATGGTCTTAAACATGAGCATTTCACGTCTACCTGCTTTGTCTCCTACAAAGATGAAAAAAACCCTTGTGCTCCCTCTGTGGTTTGTATTTCTTTTGTGTCTTTTCTGAGTATGTCTAGAATGGTGGAGATTTAGTAAATATGTATTGAATTGGACCAAAGTAAGTAGAAGGAGGCAAAAGTAAAATAGGCTGCTATTGGTCTTAAACCAAGAAAGCAATGGCTCTGATTTAAGACCTCCCGTAGAATTTTTGTGAGCCTTCCCAGCTTTCCAGTGCATGGAAACAGAAGTTGGTTGCCCATGGAAAGCTGGTCATATCAAGAGAGAATCTTATCTCCCCCACTTTTTGCACAAAGAATTGTGACTTATTTAAGAAGATCTACTGTTGACACACAGTTTGGATTTTATAGCTAACTGCCCTATTTTCTCAGACTCTGCTTTCAGCTGTGGAAGAACCTTGGTGCAGTTACCCAGCTAATTATATTTACCAAGCTTCTCAAATGGAGACAGAGGAGAGCTTTGGGGGAAACATTTGCTGCCCTTCCAAACTGAGATTTCTCTGCTTGTAAAGCAGAATGAAGCTACATGCTCAGCCTCATAGACCCAAGCTGACATGGACTCTGTCACTGGAGGGACACTGAACTTTCCCTCCCAACTTGAGTTGATACGTCGGCTTGACTAGGCATCTCAAAACTTCATAGCCAGGTAGATGAAGCTGGGGACCTGGTAGGAGAAGGATTTGAAGGAAGTTTGAGGAGAGTGGGGTCACTGAGCAGCTGATAAGAATGGTTCATCCTCAGTGTTACAGGGAAGCAGGCTGCTCCAAATCCTGTAATTAAAGCCATATTCTGTGTAGCAGGGAGAAGTCATTTCACTCATGAAAAGTAGCTGGGAATAGATAGACAATGGGAGAGAAGTCAGGCCTTTGAGATGATTTTATCTCCCCATTCCTAGAGTGGAGTTAGTGTGGAATTGTTGGATGAGAGTGAAGAAGCTACTGAATGGGATACCAGCAGCTGAGGGAACGCAGCCTCTTGAGCAATACAAAGCTCACTAGCCAGTGTTGCCTTTATGACAGCTGCAAAAGCAATGGCTACATAAACTTTCTCAAGGAGGGGAGAAAACGGAATGAGAGAGACATTCTTGCACTAAGAAAAACATAATAAATCCAAGAGCTACACATAGCTTGGGGGTTTTATGACCAGAGCCAGGCATGAAGGAATGACTGAACTTAACTAAAGCTGTTAATTACCTGGGTGAGATCAAAAGCCCAAGTAAGGGAATATATTTATGATGCACCTTACAGGATATGCTTCAACTTCTTACTTTTTTTATTAATTGGTTTGATTAAATAGATTTAAAGAGCCTGAGCGGAGCCTTTTAAATCATATTCCATATTGATCTAATGAAATAGTCAATAAATTTACTAACATAGCCCCTTTCCTTTGTACAGTCTGGAGGGAAATGCTTCACTGAATGGTTATAACTCAACTCCAAACCTCACTGCTATTCCCACAGTGACTCATAGAGAGCAGGGGGATTCTGGGAAAATCTTTCAGGCCATTCGTGGGAGTGCTTGAATAAGTGGTTTAACACCTGTTATAGACTACTCACCACCTCTATCCTACCCCCACTTCCAAGCCCTTTGGCACTTCATGGCAGACTTTACTTGAGCAGGCCAGTGTTGGGTGCCTTGTAAATTCTATGCATAACTTACCAAATTTGCTTATGTGGGCCACCATTTGTTATAGCCCTGATTCTGGGGTTTCAGAACTCCAGTCATATTTCAGAGCCTTTGTCTTTATTCATTTGTCCATCCAGTTCTGTATGTATTGACAAAATGAGGTTCTGTCAATAAACACAATATACTGTGCTGGGGTAAATAACAACTCTATAATGAAGATTCCTTAATCTCTCTATAAATCTGGACTAAATCATGGGAAACTTTAAAAAAGTAGCTTCTCTGTGTCTCTTTTTCCACATTCTATGGCAGTGAGGGGAACCTAGACTCAGGAAGCATGTGGATAAGGGGTCTTTGGTGTCATTTTTTTAGACACTGACATTTCAAAATTTCTTCCACTGAGTGTGGAATGGAGCAAGATTTGGCATTTGCCTTATAGGCGCTAGTCCCAGAGGTAAGCCTGAAAGCGATGTTCTAGGCACACAGTTTCCTTGGGCCTGGGTGTCAAGTCAGCACAGAGGTGACAGAATTTGACAATCTCTTTGAAGATTCCTTAATGCACTCATACAAGACCATTAGTGGTTTTGTGCTTCCAATTCCGCAAGAAATTCTTGTGTTTCCTCAAGTATGAGAATGATGGCAGAAAGGAACAGGAGCAGGGTAGGTGTCCAGCTCTGAGGAATTCAAACCCTGTCTGAATTCTGTCTTTAAAATCACCATCAGGGGCGCCTGGGTGGCTCAGTCGGTTGGGCGTCTGACTTCAGCCCAGGTCATGATCTCACAGTTCGTGAGTTCGAGCCCCGCGTCGGGCTCTGTGCTGACAGCTCAGAGCCTGGAGCCTGCTTCACATTCTGTGTCTCCCTCTCTCTCTGCCCCTTCCCTGCTCATGCTGTGTCTCTCTCTGTCTCAAAAATAAATAAACATTAAAAAAATTTTTTTTTAAATCACCATCAGATGCTTAGCTGTGACTGGGGGATAGGTTGTAGCTCCCAAAGCAAGCCTGGCTGCCTATAGGTTTTAGCAGACCTTATTTTAATATTAAGCCTCTCTACCCTTAATGCAGTGTCATAGATTTAGTTGCGATTGTGAGGCTTAAACCAGGAAGTGGAGTCTCATCCTGGAGGGCGAGGGTGGTGGACGGTGGTGGGTCCAGGCTATAAAGTCTGCAGGCCTACGTTAAATTAGGCCTTGATGCAGTTTCACTATACTCCAGACAGGGCAGTTTATGGATGTAAAGTGACTTTAAAAATTAAACACCATGGTGAATTCAGATGTTGAACTCGTTCAGAGTGAAGGAGAAACCCGTGTAATTGAGGCCTTTCTCTCTTTTTCTACTCTCCCCCCTCTCCTTCATTGTATCTTCAATTATCTGGGTAATTTGGTCCTGAGGGCATAAATTCCTTTATAACTCAAATCCATTATGCAGAGAAGAGTCATCAGGAAATTACTCAGATTGCATCCCAGACACAGTGTCAGGGTTTTGGAGCAGATCCGGCCTTCCATTAGCCCAGCGCTGCTCTCGATTTTAGATTTGAGCCTGGAGGCTGGACATCCACAGCTCTTCCCTTCATCCCTCTTTGTTTCAGCAAGAGCTGCCTGTAGGGAAGCCCCGTGCTGGTACTGGCTGGCAGTGGCTTCTCTCCATCCGAGGCCACCGTGGCTGCCAGCTTCCCTTGGACGTTGTAGACATACTCATTCCAGGCCAGGAGCTGTTGCCAGGCGGGCAGGCATATGTTTCTGTCTTGTCTCGCCATCTCCAAGAGCCAGGGACCCAGGCCTTTTAATTCCTGTAAACCTCAGGCCTTCTGGTGGAGAGCTGGTTTTCATGTTTGTGCCCTGACAGGCACTGTCTTTGTGCTGTCAGTGGTCTGTGAGCCGCCTGCCTTTGGGCTTCCAGGCACTCAAACCAAATGCAAACATTTTTTATTTAGATTTTGAAAGAGGACATTTTAGTGTCTGGCAACCTCTTTTATCTGGCTTTATTCTTTCTTGATTTCTGGTTTACTGGGGATATTAATCTGAGTTTGTTTTATGTGTGTGTGTGTGTGTGTGTGTGTGTGTGCGCGTGTGCGTGTGTGTGTGTGTATTTTCCCTCTTGTTTTGTTGTTGTTGTTGTTGTTGTTTTTGTTGTTGCTACATAGTGGTGACCCATAGGAAGCATCTTGTGGAAAGGTCTTGGGTTTTTGGTGTTAGGCAGACTTGCATGTATGCACAGTTATGTAAACACCATGAGAAAGAGATTTTTGTCTATGTCCTGTTGTATCCCCAGTGCCTAGCATTGTGTCAGACACATATTAGGTGCTCAGTAAATACATAATGTGAATGAATGCATGAATAGGCTCAGATTTTCCTCCCCAGTTAGAAGCTTTGTGATTTTATGCAAAGTATTTTTTAAACATTCTATTTCTCAGTTTGTCACCCACAAAATGGTCCTAAAGTGTATACGACCATGTTGAAAGTAGCTGACATAATCCTATGTTCAATGAATGTTAGGGGCTCCCTCTTCTCTTGTGTGTCAACCATAGGGTAAGCTCCTTAAGGACAAGGATCTAGTTTTAGTCTTCATATCCCAGGACCTATCACTGTCCCTATACATAGTAGGTATCCAATAACTATTTGTTGAATGAGTGAATGAATGAATTAATTAATTAATTTAATTCTCCATGAGGAGAGGGGTGCATGTAAATAAATGAAATTAAATATTGAGATCAGGCTTACAGAAGATACCTTTAATTTGTGTCTCATTCTTGTATTTCAGTTTCCATGCGGAAACAAACTTAGAATTCTCCACTATTCATCTGGATCTGTGGATTATGTGGACCATTTGAAATGAAATTTTATACTTGAAATTTCCTTTCAGCCAAAAAAGACTATTCATCAGATAAAACCCCAGGTGATTTGTTGGCCATAATTCTTTACATATTTAAAAGGTTTTATACTTTATATGTAACTTTTGCATATTTGTGATGTTATGCTGTTTGACCCCCTCTATGAGGTAAGTACACTTGCTACTGTTACACCCATTCAGCTGGTAAGAAAACTGAGGCAGAGCATGGGGATTTGCCAAAGTCGGACCATAGCTTAGTGGCATCCAAGTTAGAAACTCTGTTTCCTTGCCCCAAACACTTTTCCCTAGATGAGGGATCACATAGCTTCCATGATTATTGAGCTGAAAGGAGGATACAGGTGTTTAGCTCTTCTATTCACTTTGTCAATATTGCTTATTTGCAAAATCTCCTTGCCTCTTTTTTTTTTATATGACCTGAAGTCTGTATCTACCACACCATTTACAAATTGCTCCACACTCTATTTTTATTGTTATTTCTGACATATAGTCAATTTCTTAGCCTGCAGCTCAATTAATCATGCTTGAGTAATTTTGAAAGGAACTTTTGTTTAGTTGAGATTTGGAAGGTGTTGAAGAGTTGGTCTTCCAGATTCCAGCACTACTTTTCCCAGATCTAACCCAGCTGAGAAATTCTGTGTTACTTACCATGTTAAGGTGTGTTTATTTCAATGTGCAAGAGTGTTATCATTAATTATATCTCTCTTTGGGGGAAATAGAAAGAGAAGAATCTTTTTGTTCCTGTCTCAGAATAAACTTTCCAAAAGATATTCCTGTGCTGGCAACTTGAGGCTTTTTTTTAACCTCTGATACAATAACATGTAAACCAAACACAAATCAAATGTGACATACAATTTATTCACCATTGACAATCCTGATCCTGTCCACAGGGTGATGAATTAAGTACTTCTTCACTTAGTACTGGAGATGTTCATGCAAAGCTGTTTGTTAAAAGATGAGTTGAACATTTTTATGAAGGGGAATTAATGCAAGACAGTAACCTAACTGTGGAGACAATTACCAGAATGGAGGTGATTGTGATTCTTCCAGGTTATTCTTCTCTAATGTTGCCATAGATATGGGCATTTGGATACAGGAGGAATCCTCAAACTATGGAACATTAGTTCAAGGATATCCTTGGTTAATTGCTGAAGCATAGGCATTCCAAAATCTGGATTCACACATTTATGCTTTACTCCATTAGACTAAAAGCTTCCTTATCAAGAATGTGTTTTCATGATTTAAGTGTAAACCTACCATGGCCTGCAAGGTCCTTCCTGAGCTGGCCCCTTCCCAATCTCACCTTGCTTCAGTCTAAGCTTTGCTCACTGCACTCCATCTACATTGGCCTCCTTTCTTTTTCTGCCAGAGCAACAGGCTCATTTCCATCATAGGGTTTGTCTCTGCTGGTCCTTTTGTTCTGGAATGATTTTTCCCTAGGTCTTCATAGAGTCCAGTGGTTCTTAAGCAGAGGTGATTTTGTCCCCCAGGGGATATTTGTCAGTGTTTAGAGACATTATTATTATTATTATTATTATTATTATTATTATTAATTTGCTTATTTTTTAATTTACATCAAAGTTAGTTAGCATATGGTGCAACAATAATTTCAGAAGTAGGTTCCTTAATGCGCCTTACCCATTTAGCCCATCCCCCCGCACACAATCCCTCCCGTAACCCTCAGTTTGCTCTCCATATTTAAGAGTCTCTTCTGTTTTGTCCCCCTCCCTGTTTTTATATTATTTTTGCTTCCCTTCCCTTATGTTCATCTGTTTTGTATCTTAAAGTCCTCATATGAGTGAAGTCATATGATATTTGTCTTTCTCTGACTGACTAATTTCACTTAGCATAATACCCTCTAGTTCCATCCACGTAGTTGCAAATGGCAAGATTTTATTCTTTTTGATTGACGAGTAATACTCCATTGTATATTATATACCACATCTTCTTTATCCATTCATCTGTTGATGGGCATTTGGGCTCTTTCCATACTTTGGCTATTGTTGATAGTGCTGCTATAAACATAGGGGTACATGTGCCCCTTTGAAACAGCATACCTGTATCCCTTGAATAAATACCTAGTGCTGAAATTGCTGGGTCATAGGGTAGTTCTATTTTTAATTTTTGAGGAAAAAACAGTCATACTGTTTTCCAGAGTGGCTGCACCAGTTGGCATTCCCATTAGCGATGCAAAAGAGATCCTCTTTCTCCTCATCCTTGCCAACATCTGTTGTTGCCTGAGTTGTTAATGTTAGCCATTCTGACAGGTGTGAGGTGGTATCTCATTGTGGTTTTGATTTCTATTTCCCTGATGATGAGTGATGTTGAGCATTTTTTCATGGGTCAGTTGGTTATCTAGATGTCTTCTTTGGAAAAGTGTCTATTCATGTCTTTTGCCCATTTCTTCACTGGATTATTTGTGTTTTGGGTGCTGAGTTTGATAAGTTCTCTATAGATTTTGGATACTGACCCTTTATCTGATATGTTGTTTGCAAATATTTTCTCCCATTCCATTGGTTGCCTTTAGTTTTGCTGACTGTTTCCTTCACTGTGCAGAAGTTTTTATTTTGATGAGGTCCCAATAGTTCATTTTTGCTTTTGTTTCCCTTGCCTCTGGAGACCTGTTGAATAAGAAGTTGCTGCGGCTGAGGTCAAGGAGGTTTTTGCCTGCTTTCTCCTCGAGGATTTTGATGGTTTCCTGTCTTACATTTAGGTCTTTAATCCATTTTGAGTTTATTTTTGTGTATGGCATAAGAAAGTGGTCCAGGTTCATTTTTCTGCATGTCGCTTTCCAGTTTTCCCAGCACCATTTGCTGAAGAGACTGTATTTATTCCATTGGATATTTTCCCCTGCTTTCCCCTTTGTCAAAGATTAGTTGGCCATACATTTGTGGGTCCATTTCTGGGTTCTCTATTCTTTTCTGTTGATCTGAGTGTCTGTTTTTGTGCCATAAAGACATTTTTGATTATCATGACTTGGAGTTGGAGTTGCTACTGGTATCTAGTGAGCAGAGGCTGGAAAAACATGGAATGCTGCTGAACATCCTACAGTGCACAGGATAAGTCCCCACAACAAAGAATTATCCAGTCCAAAATGTCAACAATGCTGAAATTGAGAAACCCTGAGTTGTAGCTGAGCTTTCTCCATGTTCAATTGTTAGCTCAAATGTCACTTCTCCCTCAGACAGGGGCCTTTCTCACCACCTTCTCTAAAGCAGCCTCACTGTCTCCCATTACTTTGTTCTCTTTCTGCTATAGCTCCAAACATTATCTGAAATTTTTTTCTTTATGTATTTGTTTACTAGTTGTTTTTTTTTTTTCTGCCTGCCCTCTCTAAAATGTAAATAATGTAAATGTAGTAAATGTAGTGTAGTAATGTAAATGTAAATGTAGTAAATAAACTACACTGGAAGAAGCACCTTGTTTTTCTCATTCACCACTGTCTTCCCAAAGCCCAGAACATTGCCTAACATTTAGCAAATGTTCAGTACACATTTTTTGGATGGAAGGAAGGAAAAAGAGAAAGGGAGAGAGAGAGAGAGAGAGAGAGAGAGAGAGAGAGAGAGAAAGAGAGAAAGAGAAAGAAAAAGAAAAAAGAAAGAAGAGAACGAGAAAAGATTAGATGGATGGAAAGATGGATAGATGATGGATAATGAATAAAGACTGAAAAAGCTTATGGACATTATCTCCCCTTTTTGTAATGATAGGTAACAAAAATTTCTTATAGACAAACCCTGTTTGCTCATCACATAGAATTTTATGTGGTCATAAGAATACTATTGCTAATAGTTCCTGGTGGATCATGGAAGTATGTACTGTAAATAGTCATCAATATGACTACATTTTTCAGAAGAATCTCATGAGGTCCATTAACACTGGTTTCCAGTCTGAAGGAGTCACGGCTTCACTAGTTTGTTAATAGCATAGATGAAATCCAGGAGAGTAACTCTGGGATCTAGTCATTTATATGAGTTTTGATGTTTGTTGCTGAGACTACCTAAATTTCTTTTCCATGTATTTGTTCTGAGGATTAGGGGCTTTTATTCATTTATTTTCTCAGTTATGGCTGTTATTAATTTTCATTGCTTTGTTTTTATTGCTGCTTGTCATTGCTTACTGACCTCTTTTGGTGATTACATGTTAGACTGAACTTTTGAGGAACCTCTTTGTTCTTTGGCATCATTTATGGATAGTTCAACTAATGAACCATTTTACTTAAGAGAGAATTACAAAAAGTCACTTGGATTATCAATTGTGAAATAAAGTTAATGCAATGTAATGTACTTAGTGCTGATATTATACTGAATGTAACTGAATCGACATTTTATAATTGGGAAGGTAGCTCAAGATAACAATGGCCTCACAATCATCATAATGATTTTGAATTGTTCTTGCCCCACAGGTGGGTGAGAGTACCAAGTCACAGAGAGAGATTCCCTGGGTTTAATGGCAAATGCGTTTGCTCTACCATGGAAAACACATGTTTCATAAAGACATGACTTTATCGACTTTTCCTCTGGCTTCCTACTGAGCCTTTAAACTCTGGAACTTTCATCATGCTTCCATCCCCCACTCCCAGCCTCCGTCTTTATCCCCTAATTACATGAGCTTAACTTCCCCTGACCTACACAGAGTCAAGAAAAATTGGCATATAAAGCTCTGTTGTGTTTTGGTCTGACCTATGGGTCCTTTAAATGAAGCCAGGGTACAGTGTGGGGGTTTGAGCTGTTAATGTCTGAATGCCCTTAAGAAGCATAAATCTCTCCAAACCCAAGGGGGACTTGAATGTGGTGATTTCCAACCTTCTTGGATTTGTGACACCTTATGGTTTGATTTGCTAACACCTTTGTCCCCCCTTTTAAAAGTAACAGGTGTGGCATATGTTTATTTAAAAAATTAAAGTAAATAATTATTTACACATTTTTATTATTATTTTTCTTTTTTCTTTGCTTTTCTTTTTTCTTTTTCTTTTTTTTTTTTTTTTTTTTTGAGGGTGAGGGAAGACGGAAATACTTTGGAGACTTTTTAATGACCATAACAGTTGATTCCTTGGAGTTAGCTCAAATTTAATCCTCTCTTTATCCCTGACCCCATTACCATGATTCTAGCTAATTTAACCTTGCATTCTTTGAACTGTCTTTTGTACTCTCTTGTATGGCACTTGGCGGTATGCTGTTCTCTATTGTTCTCTAATTGCTTCTAGTATGTTCTTTATCTCCAGTGATATCATTCTCCTCAGATATGACTCATTTCTAAGCAGAGTAGATGCGCAGTTTAAAAAAACCAATTGAGTACTTGGAGACATCCTCGGTTGGGAGTAGGGACACAACCCATGATTAGAAAATAAACTCTCAGTGTTCACTGAATAACTTCTCCAAGAGCAGAGAAGCAAATCTTTCCTATGTTTGCCTAAGGATGCATCTGTATAAATTCTGTGGGAAGAGCAGTGCTAGCCCTACCACCAGACCTATGGATATCTATTCTTTGTGTACCTGGATGGAAATTTGATCTTCTGCAATGGAATTTGGAGGCCATAAAATGATTCCATTTAGAAGGGCCATGATGTATCCAGGAACTCTTACTTATTATTCTAAGCTTGTTTCTACTCTTTGGTAATGTAGGAAAGACAACCATAGCCATCCTGGCTCTCTTGGTATCTTACCAGCCATCATACATGGCCATGGCCTCATCCCTCCTCCCCTAATATATCATTCTTCCCAGTGAGGTTGGAGAAGGACCTTCTCCCAACTGGCATCTCATTCCTTGGATGAGGATTCCAAACAGTGTGGCTTTAGTTTTTCTTACATCTCTCCCAGTATTACAATTTTGCATTCAATTTATTTCTTTAGTTCTTATCTCAAGGGTCTTGGGTAAGTTTCTGTAAATGAGATTGGACTGAGAGATACACAAGAAACATTCCATTATGTAACATGTTACAAATCTCTTTTTATATCTATAATAGATCAGTGACCTGGGGTTTAGTCACAACATCTCCAATCCTTCCTTCAGGATGAACTTTCTGCCTGGGTACTTTCCTGATAGTTAGAAGGTAGGCATTTTACTTGATTTTCTTTGAATTCTAATCCCAATGTTATGGGAACCTCCCTGTACTACAAAGTTCAGCTGATACCTTCCTACTCACAGTACTTCCTGAGGGAAATTCTTACTCTTTGTACCTTCCTGCAGTGGGTCACAAATAGATTAGGGATGGCCACGGGACACAAGGGTGACCAATTAATAAGTTTGCCTATTAAACATGTTAGTGTGAGAAATGAGCTGAAGAAATATGAATCTCATTTTTAGAAGTTTAAACTGAGAAACTTGGAGAGCCCAGGGTCACTTGCTAGTAGGGACGCAAAATGCCCCAAGCTAGTCATGGTCATCCAGAATTATATGGAAGTAGAGTTTAGAATGGAACAGAAACTATGAGTACAAGGAGCAGCCAGTTGATAGATGGGGAGAATGGTGCAGAAGTGCAAAGAGTAGCTAAAATAATATGAGAAAAAGACCATTAGACCTGTGTGAAAGCTGGGGAAAGTATTCAGCCCCTAGATATGACTCCATTCTTCTTCTTTTTTAAAGTTTAAATCCAAGTTAGTTAACATACAGTGTAGTAGTGGTTTCAGGAGTAGAATTTAGTGATTCATCACTTACATATAACACCTAGTGTTGATTCCAACAAGCACCCTTCTTAATGCCCATCACCCATTTAGTCCACCCCCCCACCCAATTCCCCTCCAGCAACTCTGTTTGTTCTCTGTATTTAAGATGTCCTTATGGTTTGCCTCCCTCTCTGTTTTTATCTTATTTTCCCTTCCCTTCCCCTATGTTCATCTGTTATGTTTCTTAAATTCCACATATGAGTGAAATTATATGATGTTTGTCTTTCTCTGACTTCTTTCGCTTAGCATAATATACTTTAGATACACGTTGTTGCAAATGGCAAGATTTCATTCTTTTGGATTGCCAGGTAATATTCCAGTGTGTGTGTGTGTGTGTGTGTGTGTGTGTGTGTGTGTGTGTGTATGTGTGAGTCACATCTTCTTTATCTATTCTTTATCTATCTTCTATATCTATTGATGTACATTTGGACTCTTTCCATAATTTGGCTATTGTTGATAGTACTGCTATGACACTGGGGTGCATGTGTCCCTTTGAATCAGCATTTTTGTATCTTCTGGATAAATTCCCCATAGTGCAATTGCTGGGTTGTAGGGTAGTTCTATTTTTAATTTTTTGAGGAACCTCCATGCTGTTTTCCAGAGTGGCTGCACCAGTTTGCATTCCCGCCAACAGTGGAAAAGTGTTCCCCTTTCTCTGCATCGCCAACATCTGTTGTTTCTTGAGTTGTTAATTTTGGCAACTTTGACAGGTGTGAGGTGGTATCTCATTGTGGTTTTGATTTCTATTTCCCTGATGATGAGTGATGTTGAGCATCTTTTCATGTGTCTGTTAGCCATCTGGATGTCTTCTTTGGAAAAGTGTCTGTTCATGTCTTTTGCCCATTTCTTCACTGGATTATTTGTTTTTTTGGGTGTTGAGTTTGATTAGTTCTTTATAGATTTTGGATACTAAGCCTTTATCTGATATTTCATTTGCAAATATCTTCTTCCATTTTGTTGGTTGTCTTTTAGTTTTGTTGATTGTTTCCTTCACTGTGCAGGATTTTATCTTGATGAGGACCTAATAGTTCATTTTTGTTTTTGTTTCCCTCACCTCTGGAGACATGTCTAGTAAGAAGTTGCTATGGCTGAGGTCAAAGAGGTTGTTGCCTGTTTTATCCTCTAGGATTTGGTGGTTTCCTGTCTTACATTTAGGTCTTTCATCCATTTTGAATTTATTTTTGTGTGTGACATCAGAAAGTGGTCCAGGTTCATTTTTCTGCATGTTTCTTTCCAGTTTTTCCAACACGGTTTCTTGAAGAGACTGTCTTTTTTCCATTGGATATTCTTTTCCGCTTTGTTGAAGATTAGTTGGCCATACATTTGTGGGTCCATTTATGGGTTCTCTATTCTGTTCTATCGATCTATGTGGATATGACTCCATTCTTGGTGGGTTCCCATTTCTACTTGACATATATACTTATAATAAACTTTCCTTTCCATGAGCTTACTTGACTGAGAATTCTTCTTGATACCGAAGCCTGACCTCACACCTACCCAACACTGATACAACATATGATTATTTTCTCCTGGAAAGCTCTTTGGCTTCTTATAAGGGTGTGACTTGTCAGGGCTGACCCTGGCATGCTGGAGTCTTCAAAAGGGATGGGCCAATCAGGTCACTGGCTTTATGTGTTTTAAAACACACAAAGCAATATTTTCATCTGAGTTAGCAATGTCACTTTTTACTTGAGGATGATATTAAGCTTGTTACGAAATTGCTTCGGCCACAGTCCTAATTCTTGTCCCT